>NC_088931.1:58372500-58602500 GCF_038396675.1 Hydra vulgaris | reverse complement strand
AATTTTACTAACTAAAAAGCCAGAAGATAATGAATTTGTATCAAAACATGAAGAACTGCCTCCTATGCCAAAAAGAGATTTTACTGTTACAGAACTCAGGCATTACAATGGTATCAATGATCCAAGAATTTTAATTGCTGTTAATGGTAAAGTTTTTGATGTCACAAGTGGTATACAGAACTATGGTCCAAGTAAGTAATTTTTCATTTGTAAAGAATTTTTGGTAAATATGTGCAGCTGATAATTTTCTCATTATTTTATTATAATAATACTAACTGGTCAGACCTGTAAAATACGGGTCTTGGTAAGTCTGTTCTATACCGTTCCTCCCTTTCTATATTTATTACACTTTTACTAAAATAATAAAATGCTATGAAATAATTATTAAAAATTAAAGTATGTAAATTTATATATATATTTACAATTAGCAAAATATTCTTTTTTAGAACAAGAAACAATATAAAATTTTTTAACAATTAAAAAAAGCATAAGTTGTTAAGAAAACGGAACAAAATATACCTTTTCAAAAATATTTATATACCAACAAAACAATACAAATTTTTATTTATAAAAATGAATACTTTTTTAAAACTAAACATCATTAAACAAAAAAATGTTTTATTATATACAATTACTATATATTTATACATAATAACAAAACAAAATATATATAAAAAAGTAAATCTGCATCAGCAGTTAACAATTGGTAGATTAACCAACAACAAAAATACTAATTATAGATGTGACGTATTAGTTTCTCACCGCTCCCTCTCCTCATATTTTACTCTTTACAGGATCCACACTCCCTTTAAAAAAAAAAAAATTGGGTTGGGGCACTTTAGCCCTAAATTTGGGCTCACGCCTTATGTGCCATATTTGGGTCCTCTATTTGTTCTGCAATATTCTAAAAAAGCATTACAAGATATATCTAAAATGAAAAAAAAAATTATATGATAAAAGAAGTAAAAATACATTACAGACAAATTTATCTGTTGCTGATGTTTTTTCTAGAGCATTTTTTAAATCAATCATCTGAAAGAAGAGACATTTATTGGGAAGACAATTAGCTATTTCACAAAATAACAAAAACATAATACTTATCAGTGTAAACAAATTTTGTAATTTGACCAGAAAATAAAATTATTCTTACCTTGACTGTGACAAACTAATTTCTTTTTAAACTATTAGCTAATAATCAACATAGTAAATTTTAAATAACTAAAGTTTACTGAGTTAAAACCATATTTTAACAGTAGGCAAAGTAAACTTTTGATAGTTGGTACCAAAATAGAACTAAAGAAATAAAAAAAAAACTAAGTTTAAAATATTTGTAATACATATTATTTGCAGTTAATCATGAATAAGAATTCTGTCATCATGAGATAATAAAGGTTAAATTATCAAAACAAACAAACAAAATTATAAAAAAAGAATATAATAAAATGTTTATTTTTAGAAAAAGTACAATCCTTTTAATTGAAAACGTTAATGTTTTCATGAACAGATAAGGATGCATCGATAAAGAACATACACAGTGAAGAATTGATTTTTAAGTTCTTTTACGAATTCATTGTGAATACTTATTAGATACCCCCTACTTATTAGATACCCTCTAATTCAATGATTATTATGAAAATTATTAACTTTATTCACAAAATCTTAACTGACAATAAAATGTTATTTTGAATTGGAGAATCATAACCACTGTCACAGCAGCAAATCACCAGAATATGCAAAATGTTAAAATTTTAATATTTTACATGTTCTCCTGGCTAAAATTTTGATGGTGTTTAGTGTAGAAACAGAATGTATATATTTTCAACAAAATTTTTTTATAAACATAAGTTAATATTTAAAATAAAAAAAAACCTTTTTTTTTTACAAACAACATTAACCAAATATAAATCAATAAAAATATACATATTAAACTAAAAGCATTCAACTTTGTAGTTATGTATTTTCCCCTGCCCACTCTAACTCCTCCCAATTAACTTTTAGTTAAAATAATTTCTTCTTTAATGAAATGAGGGGAACTCTTTTCCCCTATTCCGGGCCCACACCCTAAGTACACTAAAGGATGTGAGCCCTTATTCATAATAAGGGCTCATATCCTTTAGTGTACTTAGGGTGTGATAATAATAATATTGTCATTTCAATAGCGTACAATTGCTACATAAGATAAATGTAAAAATAACAAAAGACTTGTTATTTTATGTAACAATTGTTACTTTTGTAACAATTGAAATAGCTGAATGATATTTCAGTTTCATACTTAATAATAAAACCTACAAATCATTTATTTACTACTAACAGATAAGAGTGTTGCAGCAGCTATTGTTGCTGGAATTGCTTAAACTTTATTGTCTGTAATAAATAACAAAAACATACAGATAATCAATTTGAAAATTAAAAATAATTCAAAGCAATCAAACTATTTGTAAAATATCTCATAAAATAGAATAATATAATCATATTAAAGAAAATATTAATTTTTTTTTCTAAGTCAATTTTAAAGAATATAAATGAGAAATTAAAACCTACAATATGTGATAAACTGTAGCACTAAAAACAAAATAATAAACAAAACAATTAGAAAGTAAAATAAAAAACAAATGTAACTTTTTTAAGAAGTAAATTTCAAAGATTCTTTGAAAGTAAATTTAACTTTATAAAATCTTACCTGAATAATGCCACCAGACAATAACACTGTGCTAAATAAATAGATTCATATAAAACACCATTGAATATCTAACATAAAATTATTCAAAACCAATAAAAATAAAAACAACTTACTTACATTTAAAATATGGTCATATTTAGCTTCTATAAAATTACCATCCTGTCAAGACAGAATTTCAATACATCACCTTTAAAACAGAACATGTTTTGTTAAGTAAAACATTAAAAAATTAAACTTTAGTAACTTTAAAAACAGATAGAAAAGTTAAAAAATTCTTACTATTTATAAATAAAAGTATACTCAACAATTATATCGTTTATGATATTGATAATAGAAGATTCAAAGTTATTTCAGAAATCTATAAAAGTAAAATAAGAACTACAAAACTCACAGAGTGCACATCTATTATGCCTCGTGCATTATCTGTTAAAAGCGTCCGAGTTTACTCTTTCAATTTTATACAGAATACAATACTATTTTGATACTACTCAGTTTAGAATGTTTAACGGGAGTGGTAAAATAGCTGTAAAACTTTAAATTTTCTTATTACCTCAATATTATATATTTTTAACTTTTTATTATTTTTAAAAATTATTAATTAAATAAAATGGTTTATTTTAAATATAAAATTATAATTTTCAGTTATGTTCTTGATGAAAACATTTTTTTTTTAATCCCCTTACTGTTTAAAAAAGTAAAGGTTGCGCGTGGCAAGTTCAAATCATCAGTTGGTTGTTTTTTAAACTTTTGTTATTTAAAATGCAAAACAACATAGCTTTCTTTCGTAACAAACTTCTTTCTTCAAAAGCGTTTTTTTTTTTGTATTTTGGAAAAATCGAAAAAGATTAAATTAAAAAAAAAAAAAGTCAGCGATAGGATTCGAACCTGGACTTCCTGACCTAGGAGCCTTGCGTGCTAACCACTTGGCTACACAAGTAAATTGTCTATTAAAAATTTTAAAAGTGTATAAAGTATTAAAGACTTTATTAAACGGAAATAAGTGCTACAGATCAAGTCTTCCTGGAGATGTTGCCGCAATGTAATTTTCAAGTGAAAGCAAAACTAAACAATTTGATATATGTTTTAGTATGTTTTTAACATTACATAATTTAAAGTTTGCATAAGTTAGATATTTGCATATGCTTTCGTTGACTTTTCTTATAAAAAAAAGTGCTGCTACTCTTTCTCACTATTACCTCGGTTGCAATGGCTGCCAAAAGTATTGTGTCAAACACGCTCGAATGAGCATTGACATGTTTCCTATTATATTATAATATGATTATCTTATTAAGACAATCTAGTAAATCATGTTAACCATATATTATATATATATACATATATATATATATATATATATATATATATATATATATATATATATATATATATATATATATATATATATATATATATATCTACTATAGCATAGTTATGTAACATATTGATACCTTATTTTTATTACATTAATTTATACTACATTTTCAGAAAAAGAAGAATAATGAAAAGGTTGCATCCCATGCCAAAACCTCAGTCGATGTAGCAGCACTCCCTTGTTGCAGCAGGCTATAAGCTAATTAATGTACTGATGTTCCCGGTGACTAATAATCCTGAACCTGACCTATTTCAGGTCATTTTCAGGATTATCACCCTGGTACTGGTATCATGTAAACCAGTACTACCTGCCCCATGTCCTGCTGCCGTGTAGGGTGTGATTTTTTAGGCAAAGGCTTGGAGAAACAAAATCTAACATAAAACAAGGCCCCTGCTTTGAAGCTCTTGGTTGAGTAAAGGCTAGAGATGGTTTCTCGATACAAATACTCATCTTGGGAAAATGTTAACTGCATCCAGCTACTATCTTGTAGAAGGCCTCCCAGGCAAAGACTTAAGGGGTAAGCAGAATAATTTTGCTAGCCAGCCTCGAACCCCTTCTTTATTTATAAGGCTGGCATAGATGTAAACCTGTGTTATATTGTTTTCTGTCTAGGGTGAAGAATGGTGAATCTTCTTTTTTCTATTCATAGTTTTTTGCTTGTGTCTCCTTGATAGTGGCTATGCTACTCTTCCTGTTATCTCCAAATGAGGCCGGCTGGTAGTGAGGTTTCCCGATGCGCATCAAATGCTTTTGATGCACATTGTTGAAGTCACATAAGGAGCCCTATATTACGACTTAGGGTTAATTAGCAGGACTCAGACAATTGCATTGCTCATTGCTTAGGAGGCTGTGCTCTATTTATAAATGAATCAAGTTCTCTTTAAACTTAAATCATGCCAAAAGTAATCCAAAATATTAAATATAAAAAACTATCCCCATCATCTATTTACAAATATTTGT
Source organism: Hydra vulgaris (assembly GCF_038396675.1). Lineage (NCBI taxonomy): Eukaryota > Metazoa > Cnidaria > Hydrozoa > Anthoathecata > Hydridae > Hydra > Hydra vulgaris. The sequence continues at coordinate 58,597,488 of NC_088931.1, read as the reverse complement.
GGTTTGCGAAGCAACCTTTCATCAGTTGAAATTAACCTCCTGCAAAATACACCCAGACTTGCTTGCTCTTAGTGAGACTAATAAATTCCGCTATTCCTTCATTAGATCTCAGTGTTGATGGGTACTATCCTTTAATTTGCAAAGACTCCAATAGTCACATGCTTGGCTTAGGGGTATACATACGCACTAATTCGCCTATTTGCAGTGAAATCAGGTTTGAATCCTTTGTCCATTCTTTTATGTGCTTCCGCTTAGTACCTCTTACCTTTATCACCTTTCTCTTTGTTCATTATTATTCTCCTGCTTTTTAGTTGTACTTGCTCATCAAATTGACCATGCCCTTCCTCTTTAACCCTCTGCTAATATTGTTGTTATTGGTGACTTTATTGCTCATTGTACTGAATGACTTAGCTCTAATGTTAATAACCCTGCTGGCACTAAAGCCCGTAACTTTTGCATTTCTCAATCTCTTACTCCAATAGTTAACTTTGTGACTCGTTTTCCTGACAACCCTAGTTATTTACCTTCACTCCTTGATTTATTTCTTGTCTCTAATCCTAGCTTGCGTTCAGTTTCTCCTTTAGGTGGCTCTGACCATCCATTGATCTTTTTATATCTTTCATCTTGTACTTCCTTTTTAGACTCACCCTATCATTGCACTACTTACTACTACCCTAAAACTGACTGGGATTCTTTTCGTGATTTTCTTCGTGATGCTCCTTGGGTTGATGTCTTTTCTTTCTCAACTGATAAATGCTCCTCCTTTGTAACCTCCTGGATTCAGGCAGGAATGGAAACTTTTATTTTTTCTCATTGGTTCCAAGTCAAGCCTCATTCTACTCCATGGTTTTCACTTACTTGTGCATCATAAAAAATCATAATCTTTGTTTTTCTTCAGAAAGGGTTATTCATTTTTTTCAGAAGAATAACTCTCTAGAGAACAAATTGGTATATATCATTGCAAGAAATCTACGTAAAAAGGTGCTGTCTGATGCTAAGATCCATTATTCTCAGTTCACTAAATCTTGCATCTTATCTCAGAAGTTATGCTCTTAAAACCTTTGGAAAATCTTCAACAGCGTTGTTAACAAAGGAAGATATAACATTCCATCTCTCATTCATGGGACTGATCTTATTACCTCTCTCAAGGATAAGGCAGAATTATTTGTAAAGAACTTTTTTTCTAATTTGACTCTCAAATCTTATGGCCATTCTCTTCCTTCCATTCCAATTAAACAGGTTAACCCATTGTAAGACATTCATGTCACTCCTGCTTTCGTTGCTATAAGTCTTATCTCAATTAAACTCTTCTATGGCTTGTGGTCCAGATAACATTCCTGCCATAGCCTTAGAAAAGTGTTCTCCAGAACTCTCTTCAATTCTTTCTAAATTATTTAATAAATGCTTGGCTGAGTCTTGTTTTCCTGCTTGCTGGAAAATGGCATCTATTGTTTTTAATTTTCAAAAACTCAGATGAAATTTTGACCCCTATAATTATTGTTCGATCAGTCTTCTTTTTGATATTAGCAAGGTCTTTGATAAACAAATTTCTCATATCCCATCTTGAGTCAATTTTTGACTCAAACTTTCAAACTTTCTGTCAGACAATCAATGTGGTTTTCGATCCTCTGGCTCTACGGCTAACTTGCTAACTGCTGTGACTGAAAGATTTTATTGTTCATTAGATAGTGGTGGAGAGGCTAGAGCTATTGTTCTTGATATATCTGAAGCTTTTGACAAAGTTTGACATGCTGGTCTTCTCCATAAGCTTGTTTTATACGGTGTATCTGGGAAAGTTTTTGAGATTATAAAATTGTTTCTTTGGAACCGTTTTATTAAAGTCATCCTTGAAGACACTCTTCTTCATTTCAAGTAATTCTGGGGTACCTTAAGGTTCTATCCTTGGGCCTATTTTGTTTCTTATCTTCATTAATGATCTTCCTATTAACCTTACACCTAAAGAAGCTCTTTTTGCTAGCTATAGTCTTGACAAAAAGTCTTCTCTTTTGAATCGCTTAGAACAGATAGAATCTTGAATCTGATCTCACTTCTGTAACAGATTGGGGCTTGCAATGGCTTTTAAATTTTGTAAACTCTAACAAAATTCAATTATTTACTGCAAAAAATTATTGCAATACAATGTTGTATATTGTAATACAATGTTGTATATTGTTATACAATGTTGTATATTGTAATACAATGTTGACATTTCTACATTAATGAATGGCAACCGTCTCACTGAGTCGTCTTTTTTATGTCTTCTTGGATTATCATTTACTACTGACCTTTTATGGAAACCAAATATACAATCGATTGCTAAATTAGCATCCGCTAAGGTTGCTTCTCTTTATCGTGCTCGCCATTTTCTTACTCCTGATTCCACTGTCTACCTCTACAATTCTTTTATTTGTCCCTGTATGGAATCGTTTTGTCATATTTAGGCTGGTTCTTCTAATGATGCTTTTTCTCTTCTAGACAAGGTCCAAAAATGCATTGGTAATATATTTGGACCCGCACTGTCTGCCAAGCTTGAGCCTCTTTCTAATCGTTGTTAAGTTGCATCTCTTTCTCTTTTCTACAAATACTATCATGGGCGCTCCTTAAAGAAGCTATCATCTCTAGTTCCATCAAATAAAACTCATTCTCATTTGACTAGTCGTTCAGCAAAGTCTCATTCATTTACTGTATCTATCTTTGCATGCACTAAAAACTTTTATTCGTCTAGTTTTTTTCCCTGCACTTGAACTGTTTAGAACTCTCTCCCAACTTCATGTTTTCTTGACTCTTACAACCTTCAACTTTTCAAGTCTTTTTGTTTCCTTGCTCTAAACTTTTTCCTTGCTTTAAACAATTACAATATACTAAACTATTCAGTATATTGAACAATGTGTCTAGTCTCAAATCTATCTTTATTCTTTAAACTTGCTTTTACTTTTTATGCTTTTATATATGCTTTTATATATATATATATAATATCTGGTCTTCAAAATTTCAGTTTATGCAAAACCGTGTACTTTGTTTTCTAAGGGACAAATTAACTTAAATTTGTTAGCAAAAAAGTTGTGATAAACAAAAAAATAAACTTACAACTACAAAAATAATAGCACTTTAGTCACTAACTGAATTATAAAAGTAATAAAACTATAATACTGTTATTTCTTTTATAATGCACTTATATATTTTATGATGCATTCTTTGTTCAAATAACCTAAGTAATCCCAAATTTTAATTGAAGTAGAAAAGCATCTAGAAAAAATAGAGTGGGCATTCAAATTATATTAAAAACTTTAGGAACTTTAACTAATTTGCACTTTATAAAAAGTTTATCATTTCAAAAAAATGTTACTAATGATCTGTAAAAATGCATGTAAATTTTAAAATCAACAATTAAAATTTTTTATTGGTTGATTTTAAAACTAACGGTCATTTTTACGGAACTATTATTAGTATTTTAGCAATGCATAACATTTCTTATAAAGCATGTATTTTTTTGTAGTTAATATTTAAAATAATAAATAATATTTGTAATTATTATATTTGCATAAGTTTAATTAATATTTATGTAAATATTTATCAGGGATGCAGAGTCCGAAAAGGACTTCGGCTTTATAACTTTATTTTCTTATGGTCTCTGGTGTACAGAAGTTCTAAAAATGTTGGTTGATTAATGATCTGCTTTAAGAAAAAAATTTCATGATATTTAATGACTTGGAATTTATTGTTTTTAAGCCTGGAGTCCTGGAGTCCTTGCCGCCATTATAGCTAAGGACTCCAGTTCAAAAATTGATTGTTCTTCTGACCTATAAGTCTTGATTTTTTCCCCCATTAATAGCCCATAACCTTTTTTATATTTTTAAAGCTCCTGGATACCAAAAACTAGAAAGAAGTAATCTTTTTGTGACTTTTTAATCCGGAGTGCTTTTTGGGACTCTGCATCACTGATATTTATACATATGTTTATATATTTTTAAAAAGCCTAAATAGTGTTTATATATATATTTTTAATATATATTCTGCATACTTAAATATATATAGTCAGTCAATGTATGTGCACTACACTGTGCGATTCCCTATTCTATTCTATTATTATAAGTCAATCTTGAGTATATATGTATAATATATAACTAATATATATATATATATATATATATATATATATATATATATATATATATATATATATATATATATATACATATACATATATATATATGTGTGTGTGTGTGACGCATCTGACCAAAACCAGTCGGATGTCGCGTTATGTTATATTGAGAAAACCATCAAAACATCTCAAAAATTCAATTTTTATTATTATTTATTTTTTTGCATGATTGTTTACATAATTGTTTAAACAATTATGCAAAAAAATAAATAATGATAAAAATTGAATTTTTGAGATGTTTTGATGGTTATATACAATATAACATAACGCGACATCCGACTGGTTTTGGTCAGATGCGTCACACACACACGTAAAAAAAGAAATCATAAAATAAGCATAATAAAAAAAATTTTATTTATCATCTTGCAAGAGCAAGAATATTTGTTTAGGCAATTTCTCATAACAAACAATAACAAAAATAGTTATCCACTTTAGAAAAAAATAAAAAACAAAACTAAAAATTATTAACTAAAAAATAGTGCGTGTTATATTTTATTTTATATTAGCGCCGCTTTTGATATTTTAAATTTTGTTTGCATGTTTTATCATAATTGTTTTATAACAAAATGTTTTTTCATTTTATCAAAAAAAGAAAAAACATTATTACAAACTTTAAACGACATCATATAAAAGTTTATTTTTTTATAATAATAATAATGAAAAAACTTGTTTTATGGATATAACTCTATTATTAATTTTTTTGCTTGAGCTTACGCTTGAAGCAATATAGTTTTTGCAAAGTCTTCGTTTTTATTTATAAGATGTCATTTAAAGTTTTATTTTCCGAAAAATAATAGTTTAGAAAAATATTATTTTATAATAGTTACATCAGCTTTATATAAATATCAGATTGTGCGATATCAAAAAAGTAAAAACAGAAATTTCCTTATAATTAAGAAAGAATTTTGATTAAAAAAGTTATTTAAATTTAAAAAAATTAGTATTTTCTTGGTTTTTCTTCCTCCTTTTCTATTTTTTACAAAAAATTAAATTCCTTGTAAACATGTTATAACTTATAACACTGGATCAAAAATATTCATAAAAAGTATGTTTAACTTTTTTGTTTTAAGGCAAGTGAAAGCGCAACGGTATATATTTTTTAATAAATTATACTTGGAAACTTTAAATCTTTGTTTGTCACAAAGAAAAAGCACTGGTAAAGTAATTAACTTGAGTTTTTTTCTTTGCAACAAGGAATATTTTTTGTTTGTTAATAACTTTTTAAAAGTAAAAAATCTTTGTTTGCCAAGCCGCAATTTTAAGAAATAATGAAAAGTATATATTTTTTAATTCATTTATACAAATGTCAAAAAAGAAAGAAGTTCATTTATGTTAAATGATAGTAAAAAAAGTAAATTTAATTATTTAAAATTAAAAAAAAATAATTGAAACAAAATAGACATTCCACAATTTACACATTTTCCACAATGTGCATTTACAAAATTTGTTTTTCTTAATTTGTAAAATAAACTTGTTTTGCTGTAATTTATTTTATTGCGGTAGTTTAAAAAAAGTTAATTTCCTTAAACAATAAAAAAAATAAAGATAATTTTATGACATCAAAATCAGGTAGAGCTAATGGGTCATTTTTTATTTAAAATAAGGCCTGTATATATGGGTCATATCTTTATATTTCAAATATATATATTATATACATATCAATAAATATATATATGCATATACAGGCTTGGACAGGAATGGTGTGCAATCGCAGGCTGTAACTGACCACGCTATAATATTTTTTCTTTGCAACTGGACCATGGCAGTTTTGATGTTTTAACAATTTAAATGCTATTTAAAAAATTGTTACGTTATAAATAACTTTTAATTGTTAATTTTTTTAAGATTAACAATTAAAAGTTATTTATAATGTAATTTTTAATTTTTTTTAAAGTTTTAATTTTGCATGAAGGCTTTAAATAAAATAAAAAATTAAATATAATGATTGTTTAAAATAAGTGTATTATGTGTAAATTAACAAATAATGTTATATTTAATTTTTTTTTTATGTAGGCATGTATTTTTTATGATAAATTTAAATATAATAATTTGGTTGAAACTATTTTTCCATGTCTTTCTAAAAATCTTTTGAAAGATAATTTTTTAAATTAATATTAATTATGAATAAGTTAAATAAAATCTTTCGTTGCAATGGAATGATTTAATTGCTTTATTATTATTTTTTTTCTATTTTTACAAAGAATTGTTTAAAACTCTTTTTTTTAACTTGACTAACTAATCAAAGCATGAAATGATTCAAAATTACTATTTTAAATAGGCTGCGGTATTTTTATAAACAATTTTTTTTTTTTTGCAACTTTTTGGAAAAAAAATGTTTATACAATTTAAAAATAATATATATAACACTTTTTAGTAATTTAAATAAAATTTGTTTATTCATTAAACAATCATTAAAAGTAATTTGTAAAAACATTTTGCATAACTTTAATAAAACGTTTTGAAAGATAAATTTTTAAGTAATTTCATTTAAATGCAATTAGAAACGTAACAAAAATAAATTTTCGCTTTGAGTTTTTTGAGTTTTGGTGCTAATATTTTCTTTTTCGTAAGGAATTGTTTTCTTTTTTCATAATTATTCTTTTTAATTTAAACAGTCGTGGTCAAGTTGTCAAAATATAAAATTATTTGCGTAGTCAGCAATAGCGCTTGATCGAACGTCATTCCTGTCCAAGCCTGCACATTGTAGTACATTGACAATCATTTAACTATTAATAGAACTTTTGCATTACCCCAACTCTACCAAAAAAAAAAAATCGATATATATATATATATATATATATATATATATATATATATATATATATAGAGAGAGAGAGAGAGAGATCTATAGTTTGTTGTCTTTAGGAAGAGCGGAAGGAAAAAAGTGATTCTTACGCCAACACATACGTCACTTTTAATTACTTTTGACTTTCGTCCAACATTTGCGTGATGGACGAAAGTAAAAACCATTAATTTAATTACAAATAAATCGTTTTTTACAAAAACCACAAAAACGCAAATTTAATTGACCAGAATGTTTTTAAAAACATTCTGAATGTTTTTAACAATATAAACAATGTTTTTATTTTTATTTTTTTTAATAAAATGTTTTTATTTTTAATTTTTTTGATAAAAATGTTTTTATTTTTATTTTTTTTTACTGTAAATCATGCGCGGAGTGTTGCTACATCGACTATCTTATAGCCTGACTCGCAAGGGAATGCTGCTACATCGACTGTCAAATAGCCTGACTCGCAAGGGAGTGCTGCTACATTGACTGACAAATAGCCTGACCTGCAAGGGAGTGCTGCTACATCTACTATCTTTTAGCCTGACCCGCAAGGGAGTGTTGCTACATCGACTGAGGGTTTGGTTTGGGAAGGCAGTCTATCAATTAATAAAAAAAAATAATTCCGGTCTTGCATTTTAATTTTTACTTTTTGTCAACAAAATATGGAAAAAACTTTCGGACAACATCTACGGGTTGTATATATATATATATATATATATATATATATATATATATATATATATATATATATATATATATATATATATATATATATATATATATATATATATATATATATATATATATATATTAGGGTGTCCCAAAAAAAAAATTTTTTGAATTTGATATTGTGCATTATGTCAATCCTCCTTATTTGGTCCCAGTAGACCACCATAAAAATAACTAGGCTCAAAATCACTGTTTTGCTGAAGGTGTTTCAGAAAAAAATTGCATATAAATTTTAATGAGTTTTTTTTCCATTTATTGATTGAAATTACAGCAGTATTTAATATTTTTATAGAATAATCAAATTAACTTAAATTTAATCATCCAATTCATATGTTCTGACTGCTATACTTACTGTAACTTTGAAAAGGTTTCATAATTATTTTATTCTTGATTATGATTGTATTGTTTTAAAATGTTTTTTAAATAAAATACTACGGAATACAAAAAAAAAAAAAAAAAAATTGGTGGTGCAAGAATTAATAAACTTTTTTTGAAAAAATATATATTTGAAAAACAAAAAAATAGATATAAAGTGCTTTTTTTATCTAAATATTCTTCAAGTCTTTTTTATGGCATGTTAAGAAACCTTCCGCCGCTTGTCTAAAACCACCATCATTGTGTCTTAGAGCTTGTCTTCGGAATGTGTTCTTCCAATGAAATCCTGTACTAATTTGATGTGTCTTTCAGCCCTGGCATAAGCAACTGCTAATTGACATACACTTGACAAAAATGTCTTGGAAGATTTATTGATGAGATTTCACTCCAAATTTGACATTCCTTCTTCTTTCCATGAGAGAATGTCATCTTTTGTTATACCAAGATGGAGAAAAAAGAGATAAGACTCCTGAGAAACAAAGTCTGTGTAAAAGGTTCTGATTTTTCTTTGTCAAAGCTCTTCATCTCTGGAACATCATATTTTAACAATTCAACAAGAATATCCATCCTCTCTTTCTCCTCTAAGTGCTTGTCAGCTAAAGCAAAGATAACACACTGTGGTGTAAAATACTAAGTGTGTCTGAGAATACTAAGATTAAAAGCTTTTCTAATCTTTCCGTACTTCTTGGTGTAAAGTGGATCTATCATGATCTGCGATGTAATCTTGAATGCTCTAAGATCATTAGATTGAGCCTGAGTTGCCATTGGGCTCTTCAGAAAGAATAAACAGTGAAAGATCAATATATAATATGTTGCATTCTGTATCATCTTAATCTCATTGGTAATGAGTTGCTTGTTGTAATTCTTGGTCATTTGCATTGCTAACAGATACAATAATTCTTGCTTCATGATGTGCACCTGGTTGTAGAAATCTGAAGTTCAATAAATCTACTCCAAGGTAAAAAGCTACCAGTCGACATAAATACTTGTAATCACCTCTGTCAAATATATTTTTTTTAAGAGCTGTTGTGCAGAACTGCATTGTTTCATTTGCAAGATTGTAAAAGAGGGTTCCAAGAAAAGCTTAGGTCTGTTCTTATCAAATTTCTCAATGTTGGTCGATTTATTCACACCTTTTTCAATCTTAAACCAAAGATCTTGATGTTTTTTGTATAAAGATTGACTGGGTCCCTTTGTTTTTCCCTGTAAATTCATCATAGCATGATGAACATGTTGTTCCATTATATGGTGCCTAAATTTGTTATTATTATCATTTTTTGTCATTACTTTCAGAAAAAATGAAAAGAAAAAAATGCCAGTAATTTATATAGTAAAACATCATACCTGCACATTAGTCAAAGAATTGGACAAGGTAGAGAGTAACCTGCAATGTTTCTAATTGCACCATTGTGTTTTCTGGTGTTTGAGCGAGTTATGTCAGCACATCAAGTTATGATCTGGTCTGTTAAGTCATAATATTCCACAAGACTTTGGATAGCCAGTGCTTGATCTTGGAGGTTCTTTGGAGGAGGGTACTTCAAGTATTCCCAGAAGAGAGTCAAGTAAGCTGGTCTCTGGAGAGGAAAGGCTTATTGCCAACCTTTCTACTGTTTCCGAAATCTTGGCCTCCGTCTTGTACTGTTTGACCAACTTCGTGTCAAAGTGAAGAACAAGTTTTAAACCTCTTATCTTATCCAGGTTCTGCTCTCTTACTATAAGTGCATCATTCTTTATAATTTTATGGTTTTTTCTTGCCATCTGCGTCTTCGAAACGTTCAACATGACAATATCTACTCCCCTGGCTTGAAATAAGGAAGACAACATTGCTGTTTCAGCTCTCACGCTAATATGATATCTAAAAAAAAAAATAGAGCATTGTCATTTTTTAAATTATGTAACATTTAAGTTGTTTTAACTTGAAGTTTTATACATACTTGTAATATACTTTACTTTTTTAAACATGAACTAATTTACTTTGTCACAAATGGAATCCACTTATCCAACACATCATTCAGACTGAGTTGAAGGCAAATCTTGGTTAAATCATATAACTTTCTTTTCTTTGCATTAGGAGTTTCAAAGTCTGAATCATAAACTGTTCCACTACACCCACTGGAGAATTTTTGCTCTAAATTTCTCAAAGTTTTTTCTTTTACTGCTTTTTTCAGTAATTGGCTTTCTTTTTCTTTTGCTCAACAATTGCTCTTAGTCTCTCCTTGGCAATGTCCTCATTCAAACATCTCTTCAAAAATATTGAATCCTCCTTTACAGCCTCTTTACTCCTTCTAGGATCCTGGCTAATTATCTTGAAAATGTCTTCCTTGTGTATAGGAAACAAAACATTGGCTTTGTTTAAGAACTTTTGAGTGTGTTGGCTCATGGTTTCTTTGCTCATATCTAGGGTTCTCATCTTTAAAACTTTAATATACTGGGTATACAGAGCAATGATTTAATCCAAAATTAAAAAGTTACAACATTTAAAAAATGTTAACATTTTAAAATATAGCATAAAAACTTATATGTAAATATATTGCACAGATAAATATGTTTCACAGATAAATATGTTTCACAGAATACTTAATTTTTATGAAAAGAGATTTTTTACTTACTTAATCGACCGTTCACTGATGATAAAATTTTCATCAAAGCCTGTCTTGTTCCAAATGTTAATCAGCTCCCTTATGATGCACACACCACAACTGCATTTAAGCTTGCCTGTACTCCCCAGAGGACATCCAATTTTGGATGACAATGTTTTGATTGCAGTTGCATGACTCCGGTTAATCCAGTAAATTCTGCGACAAATATCTGGAGAGGGTACCCCATCTCCACAATATCTATTTGGAGAAAATATCTGGAGAGGGTACCCCATCAGATAATCAATTCTTCTTCCTTTAGCTTTTCCAACATATCCTGCACTAGCCATATTTAATATTATTTTCTATATTATAAAATACAACAGAATTGATCACAAAATAGACAATGTTTTTAAATATATTTTACATATATATAAAAATTGTTATTAAGAAATTAAATTTATTTTACTCAAATTAGAATTAAGTAGCAGTATACAGTATATACTGCTACTGTTTCTCAACATCCTAATAACTGATAGTTTAATGAAAACTTTTTTCTTGTATTTTTAAATATATTTGCGGAGTTTTAATCATAAAATGTAAAAAAAAACTCTGCAAACTCTTTGAAATATATATGAAACTATTTTCTAAAACACCTTCTTCAGCTTAGCAATGACTTTAAGCCCAAATAAGGAGGACACCCTAATATATATATATATATATATTTATGTGTATATATAGATCTATAGTTTGTTGTCTTTGGGAAGAGCGGAAGGAAAAAAGTAATTCTTACGCCAACACATACATCACTTTTAATTACTTTTGACTTTCGCCCAACATTTGCGTGCTGTCAGAAAGTAAAAGCCATTAATTTAATTACAAATTAATCGTTTTTTTAAAAAAGCCGCAAAAACGCAAATTTAATTGATCAGAATGTTTTTTAAAACATTCTGAATGTTTTTTATTTTGTTTTTTTTAATAAAATGTTTTTATTTTTATTTTTTTTACTGTAAATCATGCACGGAGTGCTGCTACATCGACTATCTTATAGCCTGACTCGTTAGGGAGTGCTGCTACATCGACTGACAAATAGCCTGACTTGCAAGGGAGTGCTGCTATATTGACTGATAAATAGCCTGACTCGCAAGGAAGTGCTGCTATATTGACTGACAAATAGCCTGACTCGCTAGGGAGTGCTGCTACATCAACTGACAAAAAGCCTGACTCGCAAGGGAGTGCTGCTACATCGACTGAGAGTTTGGTTGGGGTTGGCAGTCTGTCAATTAAAAAAATAAAAAAATCCGGTCTTGCATTTTAACTTTTACTTTTTGTCAACAAAATATGGAAGAAAACTTTCAGACAACAATTAAGTGTATATACATATATATATATATATATATATATATATATATATATATAATATATATATATATATATATATATATATATATATATGTATATACATATATATATATATATATATATATATATATATATATATATATATATATATATGTATGTGTATATATATATATATATATGTATATATATATATATATATATATATATATATATATATATATATATGTATGTAAATATATAAGTGCTTATGATGAAGAAAATCACCAAGCATGTTATATCATGCTCGTATTTTTATAATATGTTGTCATGCGCGCTTGGGGTCAGGGCCATGAGAGTGATCTTGAAATTTGAAAATTGCGGAAGACTGTGTTTATAAAAAGCTTTCTATTTGTTATATGACTTTTATTTGTCAATGTTTGAAGTAGTATCTACAACAGCACATTTATACTACTTCAACAATGTAGTTTTTTATACTTCCTAACTTCTTGTTTTTTATTTGCGCCAGATCGCTATTTTCCTAAACTATTAATGGTAATAAAAAAGAGCAACCAAACTAAAATGCAAGTGCTTAACAAGTTCTTATAGTAGTATTGAAGAATAAGTTTGTGGCTAAAATTTTTTGCTTTCGTTGTTTTGATATGTATTTAAAACGCTGTTGACCTAATATTTACGCTTAACAGTTTTTATATTTCTTGATATTTTTTTAATAATTAATTTTTTTCGTAAATTAATTAATAACTATTAAATATATTTTTTTATAATTTTTTATTTAAATAATGCTTTTTTTTATCATCAAAAATTTAGTAGATTATAACATAAGAATATTTTGAAATTCTTCTTAAAAACTATTAGTTGTAAGTTAAACAACAGATTTTCCCCTCAACTATTGTCAGCGGGCTTTTTTCTTTTTCATTTTCGAAACTGAATGCTGCTAACTCGTCAGTCATATCTTTATCAGCACTGTCTATTTTATTGTCGTCATTGATTTTCAACAGAATTCTTTTTTTAATGACGCAGTTTTAACTTATGTTTTTAACTAATGACGCTTACGTAACGTACGTAACTTGATTTGGAATTAATGATGCTGTTGTCGTATAGCCATCTGGGTTATCAACCTGAAGTAATCGTCTCTTATTCAAATAAATATCTTTTGCTCGCTTTTTTATGAGGATTATTTCTTCTTTTGACCAGCTTCCATGGTTTCCTAATATCATAATGCTATTATTTAGCCTATCGTGACTCATGGATAAGCGTTGATCTGATAATATGCTAGTAACTGTGCTAAACATTTGCTCCACGCTTGAGTTTGATTCGGAAATCGTTAAAATAATTGATATAACTTTTAATAAATTAGGAAACTTTGACTTTTTGTACAAAATTCTCCAAATTTCTCCAAATTTCTCTTGTCTGGCCATTGCGTACCATTGCTTCAAGATTTGTTCTTGCATGAATCAAAAATAGTTTCCATTCTTGAATAATTAACTTTTGATTAAAATTGGAATGTTCCAATGGTGTTTTGAATTTTGTGGACAAAAACTTTATTTCGTCCACACCAAACTCTTTGTTATCAGTCCAGTTCTGTGGGTCGACGATTCGCATGGCGTGATTAATCTCAGACTCTTCCTTTATGCTAATAAACCTGCTGTTTAAAGTATTTATAAGTCTGGGTATAACATTTCTCTTAATATTTCTGACTGAGCATAATGCTTGATCTACATCAACCGAAGTCATATCTAAATTTACTATTGTATATTTCCTATTACTAGGATGTTTTCGTTTGTCCCCAACTTTATTAAACTGACCAGACAGTGTTTCAGGTAAGTTATGTTTGCCATCAACAACCATGTAATGCGATACATAGCTATCTAAAAATTCTAAATCCGTATCAATTTCTTCGAGCTTCAATTCCAGTTCAAAATTTGTCCAGTTGATTGTAGCAAAAGTATCATGCGGCAACAGTTCATTTGCTTCAAACACTTTCGATGCTGGCACAATGACCTCTAGCAAATCACAATAAACGGCAACAGTGCAAAGAAAATTATATGATTTAAATTTCTTTAGTAACCATTGGAGCTTCGCTTTTGTAGTTGGAGGGTTTTCCCGTTCATTTACGTAGTTCTCGTAGGCCACTATAAAAGCTGGCCATGACTCCAATAAATTCTTAAAAGTTCTTAAATGATGCCCGAAAAACCTCGTTCCTGTTAGTTTTGGTAGACTGTAATGCATAATGACTAAAATATCTACTTTAATTTAATATTAACAAATTAAATGGTTTGCATTTATCTAAGAAAACAAAAAGCAACCAAATAAGCTAAGAAAGGTTATTTTGGAATGTGTTTTTACACTAAAGTGAGAAACTAAAATAAATTACGATAAATTACAATTTACCTAAAGCTGCAGATGCATTTAATACTTCTTGTTTTGTTTTTCCAGAATTTCGAAGCAAATAGGAATTTGTCTACTTTCTTAAATTTGAATATCTCGCAAAAAACCTCTTTAACTGCCAGTTCATTTCTATGGTTGACACAATGAACTGGAAGTACCCATTCTCTATCTGCCTTTATTTGTGTTATGATACCACGATGTTTTGCCAAAGTTTACACATGCCCGTCTAACATTATACTGACTAATCTTTTTTATAATCTTGTTTAAATTCCGCGATTTCAAAAATATTATTGATTCCCCTGACAAAGGAGTCTGCATCTACTTCACCAAACCTTTTCATATCAAGTAGATTAAGAACCATATAAAAAGGAGAGCCACCTCGTTCGATTCTTGCCAAAACTAACTCTTTTTCTTTCTTGGTTTTCCGAGCTTGGCTATTATTGCACAGAATTGAGAAGAATTGAGTATCTTTCAGGATATTGGCGCATTTTTCACGCACAGCCATCGCATTACATTTTACGAATTTGCGTCATTTTCTTTACGTTTAATTGTACCACTACCATTGATCTTACAGCTTTTTACCTAAACATGTATATAATTTATTGTACTTATTGATCTAAAGCTACATATACAATAGATTAGTAAAAACTACCAAGTTGGAAGCATGTAAAGCAACTATTGCTAATTATTATTATGTTAAACTAAATTTGAAATACTAAACATATCGATACTTACAATAACAGCAAAGTTTTTGTGTGACATAGTTGGTTAAAGGGCCATTTCATACGCACAGTTTACAAGTCGCATATACGCATCATCCGTTGAAACTTTTAAAGAAGATGATTTGACATTTGTATCTAAGAAACAAGAGAATATCGCAGTTACAAAAATACATTTTTTCCTCAAATGTTTACCTAATGTGGTAACTATCTTAAGTGAATGATAGCAAATGACAATTTAACAACAATTATTTTGGTTAATATTTTACATTTTATAGTTTATGTATACTTATATCTATATTTATAAAAGTACACATTTTTACTGATCAATTTATATCGTTTAAATCATTTTCTATAATATATTTTATATAATATAAACATCGGTTTGCTTTAGTATGAAACTGAAAATAATAGAAACATAATAGAAAATGATAGAAGAATAGAAACATAATAGAAAATGATAGAAGAATAGAAACTTAATAGAAAATGAAAAAACAATAATAAAAAAGTGTTAACAATTTTTAACTAACGTTACGTTACGTAAGCGTCATTAGTTAAAAACATAAGTTAAAACTGCGTCATTAAAAAAAGAATTCTGTTGAAAAAAAGAATGCTGTAACATTGCTCAAAAAAAAGACTATTTTACTTAATTAAGTTCTTTTTATGTAAAGTTTTTAATTTTTTTCTCTTTTATTTACATATTTTTCAAGTTAACATTTTTTTAACTTTATTTTAGTTTAGTTTTTTTTGAGCATTTTTGAAATAATTCAACATTTAAGATTAACATAAACCTTATCATCAAGCAAACGTGTAAATACTTGTTGGCCAAATTGTCGAAACAAAATATAATAATGGTGTGCAATAGCATGCCTTCCTGGTCAAGCCTGCAACAAACAACACTTAAGCCCAGCTTAAATTTAAGAAATTAGAATCTGGTAATATAAAATAAAAATTCTTTATTTCAAAGATAATAAATTATTATTACCTTAGAGAATTTTGTCTTTATTCCATTGGTTGAGGTTACACATCGCTCATTTGAAGGTTTCTCGCTCTCACATCTTATTGCAGTAAGGTGAGATGCTTTTTCTAAATGTCTTCAAATTGTGTGGTTTGTCACAAAGTTTGTCCCATCGATAAACCGTAAAGCACCTTGTCATATCAAGCCTTTACAACCTTGTAATGCTGCTTCCCTATTTCTTGTACAAACTTTGCAGTATATTTCAATAACGTATGTAATTCCATCGTTAATTTCAGTTCTAAAGCCTATTACCTCTTCAACTTTCCATTTCATAAATGTTAACAACATTACTTTGTTTCCTTTTGATATCCTTGATTGCGGACATTCTTAACAGCAGAATCATTTTTAATCAGTTTAAGATAAATACTAATTAATAAAAAACCTATACTATATACAAAACTGAATTTTAAAAAATCTCCATTATGAAAATTTATTTTTATTATAAACGATGTGTGGAATATTATTAACAATAAATCAAATAAGTCTTACTTAACGTTTTTACAAAATTAAAATATTCAGAAGCTTTATTTTTTTATATAGTTGTTTCCTACTTTTCTATTCCCATTTCATTTGCACATTTTTATATTCACATTGTGTTTCCACGCGCACTTGGTTAAAATAGTTAACATTCCATTATTGAAATTAGCTGTAACGACTTCAAACTGTTCATTAATTATGTTAGTGCAAAACGGAAAAATGCTGACAAAACAGCAAAACAGAAATGTGCAGAAAGCGAGTGACGTAATACTTATATTTTATATAGGTACTTCGTATAAGGATATAAGTATAAGGAAGGCGGAGTTTTACTGTTAAATCAACAAGTTTCTTCATTACCTAAAAAATTTAAATACAAATATTTTATAAAAAAACCATAAAAAAGCTTATCATTTTTTTCCGTCCCAAACTTTTGAACAAGTGTAATTTTATACTCTCGTTTTAAGCTGAGCGAGCGTTGTTTATCGTGCCTTGAAGGTTAAAAAATACCGTTTACTTGCGTGTTTTATGAGCGCGGTGCGATCACGCCCGCCTCATCACAAACCCTGATATATATATTTATATGTATATATGTATATATATATATATATATATATATATATATATATATATATATATATATATATATATATATATATGCATATATATATATATATATATATATATATATATATATATATGTATGTATATATATATGTATTTATTGAAAATTGAAAACTTATTTCTCGTATTTCTAAATATGTTTGCGGAGTTTTAATCATAAAATGCAAAAAAAAACTCTGCAAATTCTTTGAAATATATATGAAACTATTTTCTTTGAGCCCAAATATTTTTATGGTGGTCTACTGGGACCAAATAAGGAGGACACCCTAATATATATATATATATATATATATATATATATATATATATATATATATATATATATATATATATATATATATATATATATATATATATATATATATATATATATATATGTATATATATGTATGTATGTATGAATGTATGTTTAAATAAGCACTCTGTCCTCACTCTAGAATTTTTTTATATCAATTTTTAAGGACTAAAAAATTTCAAATAACAAATAGTTATTTGTCAAGAGAAAACAGTTTAAATCAATTACTTTATTTGTAACTACGACAGCAACAAAAAATGTACAAATGAATGCAATAAACTATTAAAAACCAAAAAAAAAAGTTTTTGTTTTGATCTGGTGGGATAAAGAAATAATTTAGAATAATTAATAACAAGAGATAATACTGAACTCAACATGTGTCTACAGAATAAAACTCAAGATCATAGAAGAGGACAAAGGAGATATGAATTTAATTTTTGTATTTTATTTCACTAAGTTCAGTTATTAAATCATTTAACAAGCTATTTTATTCTATGTAATTTTTTACGCAGGCTGAAAAATTCTCCAATACATTTTTTTTTCAATACACAGCCAATTTTTCAAAACCATGGAGGATCTCGATCATAAGATGGTTTAGAGAACAATGAAACATGTATAGATTCATCAACTACAAATGTTTCTGTAACTTCTAAAATACCTAAGTGTTGATTATTTTCAAACTTAAAAAAATATGTATTTGTAATTATATATTTTGAGCTGATACCCTTCAAGTTTAAAATTATTTAAGTCATATAAACAGTGAGTTTCATTGATTTCTATAAATATAAATTCATCCTGATTATTTGATAGATGACAGACAGGCGTTGGCTTTCTACATTTTGATGTAGTGGGATATACTGATGGTGGTATTTTTTCAGTCAAGCAATAAATATTTGGAACAGGATTTAAATCCCAAACTAACATTACTCTTTTGCCAGTTCTTAAATATTTTTCTTCAAAATGTTTAACACAAATAGCCAAATTTTTACTGGGCTCCCATTACTTTCGATTGATAAATAGTACCCACTGTTAAAATAAGTCAGGATTATTATACGGAAATCCAAAAAATGAATTTTCAGAAATAAAATCATTTTGATTCTCTTTTTATATCCAGTTTTACAATAAATTACAGCACATGGATTAACTATATTATGAATGTTTAAATAAATAATATTAAAAGACATTTAAGAAAGTCCAAAAGTTACCCTTCTAATTCTTCTAATTTTTTAAAGATATCCAGCTGTGTAATTATAGTAGGCCATGAACATACATATTTTTTTGCCCACCAACACTTCTAGAGATTAAGGTGCACTGTTGTAAAAAAATGAAATATTGCTTGATGTCATGACCCAGAAAAATCCTTTGGGGGTATGATTGTACTATCATTGGTGGTTACTAGGTTATAAGTCCCTAAATCTGGTTACACCATCCGTGTAAGAAAATCCATTTTCAAATTTTGCATAAAATCCCATTAAATACATAGCTGGTAAGTAACTAACAAAGTTGGTTTTAAGAATTTTTATTCATCCCAAAAACATAACAAAAATATTAATGCAGTAAATTCACTGGTAAATAACAATTCTTCAATTCTTACAAAGCAAAGTTTCAATCCTAGTTATTTTTTCCTGAGAAAAACGTCAAAACTTGTAATATTCCTAATCCATTTTTTTGCTGTTGAAGTCTGATGCATCTTTGCAGTCTGTCTTTATATTCTGGGTGGTTGCTTGGTCTCTTGTACCTTTGCCAATTGTTTCTGAAAAGATGATGGGGTGCTTCAGTTGCTTGCTCTTAATAAATTCCCAAAGAGCTATTATGGCGTAGGATGAATTGTGGAACATGGTAAATGACAAAATGAACCTTGGGAGTGATGGTGGTGCCCTGAAGTTGTAAATAGGAGACTCTGAACTGCTCAATTCTTTCAGCATAGCTGTAATCAAGAGTATTGCCAAAACAACCATGGACAACACCATTGAATTTTCTTAGTGTGTCAATAAAGGGAACAGCTGGAACGAAAGAGTGCTGCTGGGCTAATCTCTCCAAAACATCCACATTCTTCACTGTAGAAGATGATTTATGACACCAAGCAATAGATGAAGCTCCATGGGTGGAAGAACATCAAGAACAAAAGATGCATCTGAGGCATTGATGATGGGTTCATAAACGGAGTTTCTGAATAAACTTGCTTTCTTGATGTTAGCATCAGTCGCAATGAATGCCTGATAATCTCTTCTGATTGATCCAAAAGTTCTCAGAGATCCACACTTAGCAAGATCTTTTGATGAAATGTCACACCAAGAGTATGGGTGTGCACTGGAATGTGCTTGTAGACCACAAATGATGTTTGCCAGCTTCATATATCACAGGACAAAATAAAGGAATGTTTTTCAATGTTCAGCAGATCAAAAACTTGCTTGACATTGCTATAGTTTTCCTGGAGATTTTCAGAAATGGCAATCAGTAACTGACACTTAACACCAGAATCTTTGGCCAGAGTATTGGTGAGAAGTCGTTTTGGTGGCGGAGATTTTAAAACTGAAACTTTTTCCATGATTCCAAAGCTTACTTTTAGCAAACCACCACCACCATCCACTCCCAGCTTCATAATGTAGTCATCAGAGAGGTTTCTAGTTTCAAGAACTTGCTGATAAAGAGCTTTTAAGTCTTTGCAGTGAATGACAAGTTTATCCACCTGATTTGTGCCCTTGCAACTTTGATCCAAGTTTTGGTAAAATGACTTTCAAGTTTTTTGCTCAACTGGTCAAACTTAGAGAGGAAGTTCTTTTCTACAATCCGACTTGAAACAACTTGATTTAGTGTTGACACCAGCTTTTTCACACCAGAATTGGACAGCCCTGTGTTGTGTTGCATATAAACAAGATCTTTTGCTGTCAGTTTTGGTTCTTTATTGAAAAGTCTTCTTGCTCATAAAGATGAACCTTTGAAATAGTTAAGAAAGATTTTACATTATTATGCATTACATAGACTTAAAATATGAAGCTAAAACTTTAAATGTCTAATACAATGTTACCTGGAAGAACTGGAATAGAGTGGCCTCCTATTCCCTCTGGTCTGCTAAGAAGAACTGTTCCATGGGGTGAAGCTTCCTTGTTGGCAATGACTGATGCTGCAACTCTTTCAGCTGCTAAAGAGTCCTTTGACACAACTTCTGCTAAATTCTTTCACAAAGTGGACTTTGAGCAACTGTGTGGAAGACCCTTGCCAACTATTAAAAAGCATTGAGAACATCTTCTTTTAACTGAGTTCTGGTTTGCTTTAGGTTTTTGGGTTGCCATGACTGAATGTGGGGAATTGTGCTTTGCTTTGCCAACTGAGCAAATTAAACAATCACAAACTGAATCTCTTGTAACTCGACAGACTTTGATATTGGAGAAGCCAAACAGCTGTAGTTAAGTTTGAAGCTTCCCTTCCTCAAGCCTCCTAAGGTTGGAACAGCAACACTCACAAATGCCAGTTGGGACTTTTAGATCATTAAAGTCAATTGGCTGCTTCAGAATTTGTTGCATTTTTTCTGTCATGAAGCTGGTTAAAAAGCGACTAGCCTTGCCAAGACACAAGAAGCAAACAGTCTTTTTGTTCTCTTCTGGGTTTTTGCTCGATTTGGCATTTTTTGTTAATTCAGATACTAAATCTATGAAAAAAATGGATTGAATAACTAATGCTCAAGCTTTTTCTGAGAATTTTATCATAATAATTTATAAAAAAGCAAGTTCGATTTTTTTCTTAAATTTTTTTGGTACAAATAACTTGTCTTTTTTAAATTAAAAAAAGCTCCAATTTTTTTTTCTTACCAAAACAACTTAGTTAACACAATCTGTCAAAATTTATAAAGTGGATGAAAGTAAAAGATATAAAAAATTAAGTTTTATTGCTCTAGAGTTAAATATTTTGTAGTATTTTTAATGCGATTTTATGCAAATTTGAGAATGGATTTTCTTCCACGGACGGTGTAACCAGACTTTGGGACTTATAACCTAGTAACCACCAATGATAGTACAATCATACCCCCAAAGGATTTTTCTGGGTCATGACATCAAGCAATATTTCATTTTTTTACAACAGTGGGTGGTGTTCTATGTCATAGTTAAAGAAACATCAGCTTTTTTGTTTGCAAAATTGCCTAATGTTGATTTGGTTTTCAATTTCAACCATCAAAGTAAATAAAGATAAAAGACTTATTTTTTGAAGTATGACATCAATTTTTAAAAAAAAACTTAGTATGACATCATCAATTTTTAAAAAAAAACTTAGTATGACATCATCAATTTTTAAAAAAAAACTTAGTATGACATCATCAATTTAAAAAAAAAAACTTAGTATGACATTATCAATTTTTAAAAAAAAACTCAGTATGACATCATCAATTTTTAAAAAAAAACTTAGTATGGCAAAATATCTTAAAATGAAAAAATCTATTTTCAATTTTTTTTTCCTTTTTTTTCCTTTTTTTTCGGCAATGCCGACCTAACCGTCGACCTAAAAGTGTTTGAGGTTGGCATTTCTATGGTAACCCTTGTGTGTCAATTTTTTTTTTTTTTTGCCAACCTCAATTTTTCTAATTCCGAGAGTTGCTTGTTACACTAATATAACTTATCAGGATTAGCAAAAATAAACAAAAAAGTGAATTTTAAAATGGCTAAGATGGTTTCTTCATATTAAGTTCATGCTTTTCTAATGGTCTTAATGTTTTTCTGTACCAAAATTGGTTAGGGTTGGATAAATGATGTAAAATACTTAAATGACATTCAAATAAACATGCATTTATTTTAGTATATATCTAGGTTATATTAAGCACATTCAAGACTATGAAGCTAAACTTTTCAAAAGTATTTTTTATTAAAAAACAAAGTAATCCTTTGTAACATATTCATTGCAGCAATCGAGTTGTCTTTGCATTAGATATTAGTTAACACAGAAATTTATACTTCAAGAAAATTTATTTAAATTTTTGTATATGCACAAAGAATTCAATTATGTATTTAATCAGTTTCGGTTCTATTAATTTCTTTAAATTATAAATTTATTTAATCAGTTTTTGATTATAAAATATAGTTATAATAAATAATTACAAATAAAAAATAAAAACTAATAATGATAATATATAAATAATAATTTTTGTTAGTGAGTTTGGTATTTGATGAATATTTACTTGAATTTTTAATAGATGGTCCATATAGTGTATTTGCTGGACGAGATGCAAGTCGTGGTTTAGGAATGTTTTCTATTGACGCTTCAACTGTAAAAGACGAATATGATGATTTGTCTGATTTAAATTCTATGCAGGTATTACATTATACTTACATAATGAGATTAAAAAAAAAATTTCAATATTAAAATTAATAAAAAATTTTAAATGCACAAACAAGAATGTGTTAAAATACTGCTGTTTTTTTACATATCAAAGTACTAAGTGCTATTTAAGATCATTAGATCAAGTTCTTGTCTTTCAGCTGAAAAGAATAATTTCCCAGGATGAAGTTCATTAGATATACTTTCTCAGGTTTCTCAAACGATTAAATAAAATTCTTCAGATTGAAGATCATTTATTAAAAAATTTCAAGTTTGAAAAAAAGTTGAGTAAATAAAAGCAGTAAGAATTATAAGGTGATCATGAATCCTGATCATTTCAAAGATTTAAAAATGTTAGTTTTAAATATAGAAATATAATTGGTTGTCAGTTGTGAAAAATAACTTTTTTGGAATAATGCTTCATATGGATCTTAAAAGTTCTTAAAAGTATGGAATTTTATGTTTATAGTCAGACAGTTGTCCCAACTTCATTTTTAACACAAATTAGCACATAGTCAAATTGTTTTATATAGTTTCATTTTTTTCTGCTAAAAATTTTGATTTGACTTATACAATAATATAATTATGACAATTTTATTAATGAGTTTGAGAAAAGGTCAGAATAAAAGCTAAATTATTTCAATGATTTAATATAACTATTAAAGTTTATGCCCAGCTATTAGGATCTTTAACAAAGATAAAAATATTTACCCTATTTTCAAATATTTTAAAAGTATTTACCCCATTTTAAGAAAGATAAAAATATTTTAAAGCATAGTAATCTATAATACAGCCCTCGGAATTAGGGTCAGCATTCGGCAATGCTGACCTAACTGCTGGCCCAGAAAAGTTTTTCCTAATTCTGAGGGCTGATGATATATAAATGTTGTAAAACTATTTATATTTATATATGTGTGTGTATATTCTACTTTTGTGGACTTAGGTTTGCATTGTCGTAATATACTTTACACTTTTATTTTTAAAATATGGATTTTAATCCAGACAGTTTTTTAGGCAAAAAAGTAAAAGAAGAGTGGAATTTTTTTTAGTATTAAATGTCCTGTGTGTAAGTTGTATCTGGCCAAACCCTAACCCTCAGTTCATGTATACATTTATATTTAAGTACATGTTTGATAATAAAATACAGCCCTATGTTGTTTTTTAATTTGCCCTATGTTGCCCCATTGTTGCCTGAACCAATTGGTAAATGGTTCATTATAAATTTCCTAAGTTCCAAGAGATAAGAATGAGCGACAATCTGGTTGGCCAACTATAACAACATAAAGATTTGAACATTTGTTAATTCATTTATTGAAACATGACAAAAAATATCATCAACCGTGGTCTGACATAAGTTGAACAATACATCTGGATTAAATATGAGTGCAAGAACTGTCTGAAGAGTTCTTCACAGAATGAATTATATGTGGCAATCTGCATGCAAGAAACCGAGATTTCAAATAACAGCAAAAAGCAAAGATAGTCTAAAGATAGTCTAGACATTTTTTGAATAAGTAAAATCTCCCTGTTAATGCAAAGAGAAATATTTGAAATCTTGGGAAGATGGAGAACCATCACCAACAAGCAGAGAACCTTTTCAGTAAAAAAGGGCTAAAGGAAAGCACATATAAAAAGCATTAGGCAATTCAAGCCTGTTTTTATGACAAATAGGTGAATTAATATGTAAGTAGATACCCAGGCATGTGTTTGAGTCTTTGGGAATCAAAAGATCAGCTAGCCATCAACAATAAGATTCAAAGATAAAAATCTGAATTAAAGTTAATAAAAAACCACAAACATTTGTAAAAATTGTAACGTAAAGTATATTTTTAGGTGCAATATCATGTTTGAAATTATTAAAGAATTTGACGCAATCATATATAGTGCATAACACCCTAAGCAAAAAACTATACAGTTGCCTTTGTCCTTTCAATTAATCTAAAGTTGATACAAAGGGAATTTTTTTAAACCTTAACAATGTACAACAAAAGCACTAATGGAACACCATCAATATTATACATGACACTTCTAATGTTATAGCTGATGGAATCAGCCTCTCTGAGATCTACACAGAGTTTGGAAAACTTTTCTACGAGCCGGTCTCAGAATGATTAAACTGAGTTTTAGAGCTGTGCCATTAAAAGGTGATAACAGAAGGAGTTTCATTACCACTACCAAGGAGACACAAGCAAAAACCCATGAGTAGCAAGCCTTCCCAGGAGACATGCAGTTTTTCGTCTCGTGTGTCCACGCATAAGTTTTTTATTTTAGACAACTTGGCCATTGGCAAAGTTGCAAGTTTTATTATATTAGGCATTTTATTACTTTGTGAAAAAAACTATGTTTCACAAACAAAGAAAGCAAAACTAACAAAATAGAAAATTAAAATAAATTTAAATAGAAAAAAGTTTAAGAAAAGTTGATAATTTTAATAATTTGTGTACTGATCAGCGTGGAAAGTAATGGCCATTCAACAGTCAACGATCGCCTGAAATGACGAAAATTGCTATTTTGACCTCCCAAAATGAATTCTTATTGATCATTATTGACCGTTTGAAAAAAATCAGAGTTTTAAAAATAAGGTTTTAAAAATAATCATGATGTCATTTGGAAAATGCATATACTTAAATTTCATAAATTCATTTAAATTTTAAATAAGCAATTAAAATAGTTTTATTGTTTACAACATACTTTAATTTTCTTCGTAGACGAATTTGTGACAAACTATATCTTTCTTTTTTTTTTTTGCTTCACATTTAAATTACTTCAATATTTCTGTAGGTTAAAAACCTCTTTTTCATGAATGATTGAAGTTCATATTTTATTATTGTTTTAATAAAAATATTTATTATATTATTTTTATAATAATATAAAAATATAATAACCACTGTATTTGACTTCCCGGGAAGGTTTGATTTATATATATTTAGATCTACTAGAAAGTTCTGTCTGTTTTCTGAACAAAATAAAATACAAATTTTTGATATAATCTATAAACTTTATTGAATAATATAATTGCCATTATTTTAAATGACATCTTGCCAGCAAGATTGTAATTTTATATATCCCATTTTTGAAAAACGTTTATTCTTTGATTCAAAAAATTGAACTAGTGCTTGTTTGATATCTTTTTCGTTTTCGAATTTCTTGCCATTCAAGAATTTTGTTAAAATAAAAACTTTTTCTTGGATTTTTGCCTAAATCATCCATTTGCTGACAATACTCAGAATAAAGCTTTTCGTTCAGTTTTGAAAGTTCATTATGTATTGGTCTTTGAATGTCTCACTATATGCACAGCATTCTGTTATTCAGAGTCAAATGTGGTTTAGATGTAGAAGGGCTAGGTTTTTCGGGTTCACAATATGCCCTTTTTTTACAATATTTTTGTAAGTAATCCATTTCCCATCCCCTGTTCTCATCCTGTTCATGAATGGCTCAGTTCTGTTTCAAGCATATAGAGATGTGCGTATGACAGCTCGACCATCCAAATTCTTCTGACTTAATTCATGTGGCACCTATCTTGAATATTTCCATACTAATCCTATCTTTTGAATAAGATCTGAAATAGTTTGCTGAGCTGATTTAGTGCTTGAAGATATTTTTTATCACGTTCAAAAAAAACGTTTAGCAAATAAAAATGAAATTCCATCAAACTCTAATAACCTTCCTACAATTTCTTTACCATGGATACCAATAATATCTCCCAGACTTAGAAGAATATTCAGAAAAGCTGGTTACAGAACTGTTTTTAAGTCAAATGCTAACCTAAAAACGCTATTAACGTCTAGAAATAAATCAAAATTACCACGCAACAGCCAACCTGGAACCTATTTAATTAAGTGCAAATGCTCCAAAGTGTCGGTGAATCAAAACTTCAAATAAGAATAAGGGTTCAACAACACCAAAAATTTTTGACTGAAGGCAAGTTAAACCAGTCTGCATTAGCTTTGCATAAAGTAAATTGTGATGAGGATATTGAATGGGATAGGGCGGAAACACTTAAAGTTGAGGATAAGAAATTTGAGAGAAAAGTCCGTGAAGCCTTGGAGATACAAAAACATCAATGTTCTCCAATGTACGGTGGTATGAATTTGGACAATATGTTAAAACAAGTTTTTGGACTTCATTTTTTTCATACTTACGTAAAAGAAGCCATTATAAAGGTGACGTCAAAATTTAAAAAATTTTTGTTGTTATTTAACGGTTACAAATTTTGTAATTATATTATATTATATGCTGATGATCCCGGTGCCTATAATCCGGCGAAAATTTCAAATAAATAATTTAGTATTGAGAGAATTCGTATTATTTGATGTTTTAAATTAGTTTTTTTATATATATATATATATATATATATATATATATATATATGTAAATTATGTTAGTGTATTATATACATATATATATATATATATATATATATATATATATATATATATATATGTATATATATATATATATATATATATATATATATATATATATATATATATATATATATATTTATATATTTATATATTTAATATAATATATATATATATATATTTATATATTTGATATAATATATATTTAATATAATATACATTATATATATATTTTATATATATATTTTATTTTATATATATATAACACGGCTCTATATAAAAATAATTACTTTAGCATTTATTGTATTAATTTAGATGGAGTCAGTTTTGGAGTGGGAAATGCAATTCCGAGATAAGTACACCTGCGTTGGAAAATTATTAAAACCCGGAGAAAAGCATTGTAATTATAAAGCCGAAGAGTCAGAGGATGAAGGAAAAACAGAAAGTGAAAAGAAAAGTGATTAATTTGAAAAATGATATAATGCAAATGTGTTCACTATCACTGTATCCTTGTCGATTGCAAATACTTAATATAACTAACATCTATTTCTTTAAGAAAGTTCATTATAATTTATTTCAGTTTAACAAGACTTACTGTTTATTTAACCTCTATCTTATCCATGCATTTTATTATTTTTAAAAAACTATTTTCTTCGTTATAAAAAAGCAAATTATAGTTTAAAAAATTGTTTTATTATTTAAAAAAAATTTCAATACATTTTAGAGCAATCTTTTGTTTGTGTTTCTCTTTTAGATATTTTTAGACTAAGAAATATTTGCTTACTTAGCGTAAAAGACAAAAAATGAGTCGAATTTTATACTCTTATTCGTATTTTATTATTCATTTTATATTGTTTTTTTTTTTTAAACAATAATTTTGAGACATTCTGCGTTATAGAGTTTAGATGAACCTTTTTAGCATAACTTATATACGAAACAACGAATGAATTTGCTAGATAATGTATGCAACGAACTTGTACAGAAAAATAGTTTGTTTCTAGCACATTGTTGATAAATAATATTGTAAAATATTGAAGCCAAGTTTGTGAAAGAATATTTTTAAAATTGTTAGAGCTGTTTTTATAACAATTTAGTGGTGCTGTCGCTAAACTTAGTCTAAAATCTAGAGTCATTGAGACTTAAATCTCGTCCTTAGTACGCAATATAGAATCATTAAGACTATATTTTACAACGAAAGCATTTTTATTCTTAATTTCGTCTGTTATCTTGTTATATTTTATCATTTTATTAAAGTTTACCTTTTTAACAAATATCTTTACGTGTGTTCTTATTGTTCCGGTGATAGGATCATACGCGAACGATTTTAACCTGGATGTAGAACAAGTGCTATGCTTTCCTCTCCCTTTACTCATATATACCATTTTGTCTTGTACAATAAAATTGAAAAAAACCCTTGACGTTTAATGCTTTTTGAATGTTTTTAAAGAAAGTAGCCATTGAACCTTTTTTATACTCTGTTTCCATGCGGCAGCATAAAAATTAAAGCAAATTATGCAGTAAAACTGTTGTGAATGCGACGAATATTCTTATAAACACTCTTTGAAGTCGTTTGTAGGATCAGATAAAACATGGGATACGTTTGTAGTGGCTATCTTTGATTTATAGAACTATAGGAAAAGCAGTGGCACAGTGGTTAGAGTTTTGGCTCAGAACCATGAGGTTCGTAGTTTGACGCCGGCTCCGGCCAGATAACGACATTGGTAAGGAATGAAGTATGAACATCTTAGTAATGCTCTTCCGCGTGGTAAGACCGTAAGGGTTTCATGGAGCACCTTAAATACCGCACATAAAAAAAAGTGAAGGCTGTATATAAAATTCGCTAAGATTAAGATTGGAATTTTAATATTTTTTTCTAAATAAGCTTTTTAACACTGAGCTTAGTCGCGCAACTCTACTAATGGTTATAAAAATTTGAATAGAAAAAGATTAATAATTTCAATAAGCTTTGGTATTACATTAATATTAATAATAACAGTAATAGCAATAAAATTTAAGATGTCATTACATAACAAAAATATTTATAAAGGTCGATAGGATGAATGTAATAACTTAAAATAAATATTTAGTTCATTCATAACATATTTCTAAAGTCGTTTAAAAATTGAACCTTAATTTATTCATTATTTGCACTAATTTAATTTAGAGATGGGTTCTTTTCCTATTGGTCTAGAGATCAAAAATGACCGCTTTATATATAACACATCTCTTTGCACTATAGATTGTGGCAAATTTAGTCAGGATTAGATAAATGGTAAAGAATGGCATTAAAGACATTTTTTTTTTGTATTTATAAATTTTAGTCTTAAAGTTCAATACTTTTTATTATATTCAAAGCATTTCGTAAAGTTGTTATATAACTTTGAATGAGAATTATCAGTGTACTACAGTTTCAATTCTTTTTCAAGCGGTGAAAAATTTTACCATTAGTCAATATTAACTTATTTTATAATTGTTTTTTATTAGTTAATATATCTTTGTAATTTTTTAAATGAGGTAACTTCAATATTTTTATAATCAACTGATAAAAATTTTGAACCGTGACTATCTAATGATAAACCGGTAATACAATCCGTAGTTGAAATTGATGACTAGAAAGTTTATTGTCAATAGCATTTTTTAATTTCGGTAATTTTAAACACCCATCATCTTTTATCTCAAACAAATAGAAAGGTTGTTTGTATGTAAAAAAAAATTCAACCAAGTTAAACACAGTAGACGGGCTAAGTGGTTATTACGTGAAGCAAATAATACAGAAAACATAAAAATTTTTTCAGAAGCCAATAAAGCGCGCGTTCTTCTTTGGAATTTGAACAAACGCAATCTATGTATTACTATAGTTGAGAGCCTTTTTAATTGTAGACTACGTATTATACTACGCTTATCGTACGTATTTATTTGTCTTATATACAATTATTACGCTTGTAAAAGGTTCTGACAACAAGATCAACGCAGCCTTCATTCAGAAACCCTGTTAGTATTTGTTAAAGTACTTAACTTACTACGACAAAAAGATTAAACATAACAAAAATAATAAGAAATAAAATAATACTTTTTGGAATTGAAGGAAAATTTTATATAAGCACACAACTCTATTTTTTTAAAGGTCTTTAGTTAAAGATATTTTTACTTCAGGTTATTTGAACCCCTTTTTTAGTAGAAAAATATGAGATTAAAACGGTTAAAAACGAATTAACAACCACATCATTTTCAATTTATGTATATTTATTTATTTTCTAAAGCTGTAAAACGTTCAAATAAGAAAGCTCTAAATTTTATAAAACTGATTCTTTAAAAAAATGCAAATATTGGTATTAAATAAACAGACCAAGTTGATAAGACTAAGTTAAATTAAAAATTAATAAGTTAATTTATAAATACAGATATTTAGATGTTCAGAACCAAAAAAAAAAGATAATAGTGAACCGCGTAATTAAATTAGTAATACCATATTATATGTCTTTTAGTATAATTTTCTTTTAAAGACATGAATCTACAAATAATAAATAAAATGATGAAAAATAAAATAATATGAAACTAATAATTGCAAAATTAATAAATTTTTTTTAATCTTCAGTTTAATTAAAAACGCATTTTTATATATTCGCGTTTAATTGCAAAAGTATAAGAAATTAGAATTGTGATTTACTGCTGCTGAATCAAAACAAAGTTTTGGTACACCTTTTAAAATGTCCTATAAAATACTTAAATACATACTGAAAAAAGTTATCAATATTGGAAATGGACGCTGGGATCCTCTAGACCACTTAACGTGGGTTGACCTTTATACACTTTCGGGAAAGTCATAACAAATGTGCTCAAATTAAACGAGCTAAACGGGGTTGGACTAGTTCATCGGGATCCCGTAAATTTTCCCGTTTTTGTTAACAGCATTGCAATTTTATGAAGTGTCACATGTACCGTAAAACTGGTGAAAGATTGTGAGTATTTAATGATAAAAATAGTAAAATAAAAAACCAGTGCGTCAAACAAAGGATATTTTTAAAAAGTACACCTTAAGATGTACTTTTTAATATCTTGAATATTAAATAATCACAATAACAATTGTTATCAAATTTTTTCCTTTTTTTTTTCGGCGACGTGGCTTCTCGACTCTCATCATGCCATTTGTGTGTTTTAAAAATTAAGCGTTTTCCAATTTTATGTTGTGTAATTTGTATACATTCACTTTCAACTTTTAACATATATTCTGTCAGTTAATTAAATCACTGGTAATAAGTTTAGCAAAAATGTATTAAATTTAACACTCGAATAAGGAAAATTCCGTGGAGGTGCATAAAAAACAAGGAGAACGCAACAAGATAATATTTGTTAATAAAGCAAAAAAATATTACAAAATTGAAGTTTAAACATCTCATCAGTTTTGTAACATTTTTTTTTTTTGCTTCTTTAACCAATATTATTTTGCTGCGTTTTCTTTGTTTTTCTGAACGAACGAAAAATTGATTGGTGGTGGGGTGTCACACATTCCCCCCCCCCCCCCGCCCAATACCTCTCCTCGGCGCTGGCCTTAATCATTATCATTTATGAATCCGTATGGATAAATGAATATTCACAAGGTTGTAAAATAAATTCAAAAAATTTTTTTTTTCAGAAACTATTTGTTGTGAAACTATAAGTAAGAATAATTAATTTTAAATTAGTTACATTGAACATATCAGGGCCGTTTTTGAAAAAAATTGGCAGTTTTAAAACACCAAACAAATATCTTACTAAATTTACTTAATAAAATTTTCGTGAAACATAGCTATATTTGTGTGAACAATGTTTACATAAACGAATTTATTGTTCTCCGCATATTTTTTCTATTATTACACTGCATAGGCGTATAAGCAAGCTCCTTGTTAGAAAATGGGTATCGATACAAAGATTAATAATACTTTGATAAATGGTTTAAATTTTTATTCAAAAACTAAACTTTTTTTATACAATTTTCTAGGATGTAAAGTAAAAAATAATTTTGAAACTTGTTTATAATCAACAATTTCATTGTAGTGGATATTCATGATGGCTAATGAACCAAGTCTATCGTCAGTCATCCTGGCTCTCAACCATGTTCTTAATCTTTGCATTGCTGAAAAGCTGTGTTTACATTCTGTGGACGTTATGGGTAGTGTACATCCGATCTTTAGAAGCTCAAAGAGATTAGAATATTGATTTTCATCGCAGATTTTAATGGCTTTAGCTAGAGTATTAGACCTATGTTCAGATTTAATAACAGACCATTTTCTTTTCCAAAACATCAATTCTTGATCTAAAGCTTCTGAGTTTGGAAGATCACTTTTATTCATTTCAACTAACTCCTGGAAAGCAGTAAGCTTCTCACTCCAAATTATCGAGGGAACCAAGCATAAAACCTTATCAGCAATGCAATTTGTCTTTTGGAATCGTATTTTGATTTTTGAAATGATGGTGTCGAGAAAAGGTATAATTAAGGCCCGTTTATACTCTCTGCAGACTCTCTGCAGGTATGTTATTTCTGTAGGCCTGTCTCTTAGTGATTCTGGGAATCGTTGGTTCTACAAATAATTTACTTGCCATACGAGTAGCTTGTTAGTAAATTGCATAAGTTTCTTCTTCAACATTTTTCTATTGATGGTTTAAATCGTCGATTGTTTCTTGAATGTTACTGAATGCATACCCAATATCAGTTGTGCGCCCTTGTGACCTCTCTGTTATATACGACAATGGGTGAAGTAAGCGGTACAAAGTTATAATACCAATTATGAATTCGAACTTAGTGAGTGCATTAAGGATTAAGTTGACCTCTCTTTTTCCTTGTGCGTCCCAATCCATACTAAACTCTATATTGAACTATTCTATATTAGAGTGTATTCCTAAAATAATCTCTAATGCTTCTGCCATAAATGGTATAGCTAAATAAAAGTGTTCACATGCGGCATCTCTTTCTGATCATCTTGTTTTGCACATCCCTATCAAAATCTATTTTCTTTCAGTTGATTTACAACGGATCTCTGCAACATGCTCCAGCAAACGCTCACTTTTCGGAGAGGTATTGAAATAAATGGTTATATTTCTGTATACCTCCAAAATGTTATCAATGATTGGTATCTTTGAAGTAGCAGCAATTGATAAATTCAAATTATGTGAGCTACAATATGTTACAATTGCTTTTGGTGATCCTTTTAAAATATAGCTGGCAACACCTTTTTTTACAGATCGCATATTTGGTGCGCCATCGTTACACTAGCCTCTACAAGAACTAAGATCAATTCCACTTTCGCTATAAAATTTCATCAAGCATCAAGCCCAATACGTTTGCCTGTTATCCTTTCAAGATTCAAAAAGTCAAGAAATACTTCTCTAATTTCTTTTTCTCCGTTTACGTATCTCATACATACTGATAGAATTTGTTGGTTTGCAGTTGTTACCTCGTCTGCTGAAATTGAATGATAATTTGCAGCTTTGATTTTATTAATTAGCCGCTCTTGTATACATTTCTTTCTAATTGTATCAATTAATTAATTTTGACTCTTGGGGCCAAGGTAGCTGTCATCTTTGCGAAATGGTGTTTGTATATGTGCATTAAGTTCAGTGTTATTGCGAGCTATTTCTTGCACAATTGCAAGAAAATTTAATGTGCTATCGCTTTGTAATGGAATGGTTTGTCTTGGATCTTCAAAACAACAACAAATGCCATTAGCTTGTTTGATAGCTTCTTTATGGTATTTATTGCCTATATGTAGTTTTTGTTTCTCTAAAACTTTGTGCCATTCCTTATATCCACGGTTAACAAAAGCTCCCAAAGATTTTTTTTTATCCCGCTTTAGAAATAAAGTATATGGTCAGTGGCGGCGTTAGGGTAGGGCCAGGTTGGGCGATGGCCCAGGGCGCCAAATATAAAGGGGCGAAACTAATTGGTTATTTTACCCTTTGCCTTTTTTTTGAATGGGGTTAAATTGAGCTAGGGGCGCCGTAGAAATCTCGCTCAGGGCGCTGGTAGTGCTAAAACCGGCACTGTATATGGTCTTCACTTTTGCTGTAGACTTTAGATTGCGTCTTCACTTTTGCTGTTGACAAATCCATTTTGTAAATATTCTTCTTTACAAGTGCGTTTGCAGCTATGTTTTAATGTTTTGGTAAACTGAAAATGTATCTTCTGTTTTAAGTTATTCGTAAACATTTTGTATATTTCATGTGGTGATAATTCTTGATTTCCGCGCAAGAGTTTGATCAAGTATGCTTGTGTGAATACGGGAACAAAAAATAAAATTTGAATTCTTCCTGAAATTGCGCGATATTCGCGGCTTACGTGATCGAACGTGGTCGTTCACAAGATGGAATTGACAAAAAATACTAAAGATCAAATTGAATCTGTTCAAATTGAAGGGCTTGTATGTTTATAAATTGTTATAACAATTTTCAATATATAAATAATATAATTTTTTAAATTTTCTTTTCTTATTTATTAATTTTTTTTAATGTGTTACTGAAAAAAATAAGTTTAATGTTAAATTTAAAAATTAAATTAATATAATTAAATATTTATTAATAATTTATTTATAATTAGTCATATCATATCATCCATATTACACTATCAAAAATGATTACTTGTAAAAATTTGAATAATGTTTTGATTTAATCTTTTTGTCAAGGTTGCACTCAAGATTGTTAAGCATTGTCATGAAGAAGGCCCTGGAGAAATAGCTCAGGGTGATTTATTGGGACTTCTTGTAGACAAAACATTAGAGGTTACTAACTGTTTTCCACGACCACGTAATGAAGATGATGAGTATGATGATGGTAATCGTATTTATAAATCAGCAAGTTTTATAAAAAATTTATTTTCACATAATGAGTATTACAAGAAAGTTAAGAAATTGCTTGTATTATATTGAGTATTGAATAATATAATATGTTTATGATTATTTAAGATATTGTTAAGTTTAATATTTCTCTTAAATGTTTCTTAAGAAAATTATCAGATTGACATGATGCGTAAACTTCGTGAAGTGAATGTAGACCATTTTCATGTTGGTTGGTACCAATCAACATGTTTGGGTTCTTTCCTCAATCGCAATTTTGTTGAATCTCAGTTCCATTACCAACGCTCTATAGAAGAATCTGTTGTACTTGTTTATGGTATGGATTTTATATTTAATATTTATAATCAATTCTGTCTAAATCTCGAAAATTTAAAAAAAAATGTTTTGTAGATCCATTGCAAACTCATCAAGGGATGCTTTCCTTTAAAGCCTATCGCTTATCACAAAAAATGCTTGATCTATATGCCGGTGCTGAAAAAAATTTTACTCCAGAAATGTAAGTTGGAAAAATCTTTTCAAAGATTTTTTTAAGTTTGATTTTATTTAGGCATTCAACAATAAACAAAAATAATTTAGTTGAAAATAATGATCTTAAAATTGTTTTAATAATTGGATAGATAAGATGGATCTACTAATTACTCAATTTCTGTTTTTGAAGTAGTTGTATTAGTTTTGTGAAAAGTATGAAGTTAAGTTCATAGGAATACTTAATATAATATAAAATTTTGTTAGATTGGTAACTGTTAGATATGGCAACTAGTTATAGATTTTTCTGTAGAAGAAAATAAATAGGAGCTAAATTAGGGATTGTTTTAAATAACTAATCTAAAAAAATTTATATTATATAATTTTTTAAAAATAGTTTTAAATATCTTTTTTTATAATAAATTGAGGTAGTAAGGTTGAGCTATTGTCGATTCAATATGAAATTTTTTTCTGCATTTTTTGTTCAAGTCTTATTTATCAATAAGATATTTTTTTTTCACAAATATTTTTATATTAGGTTAATTAAAGAAAATGTAGATTTTACAAATATTCTTGAAGAGGTTCCTGTCACTATCAAAACTTCCAACTTAGTTAATACATTAATTTGTGAGATTGAAGAGACTGTCCAGCTCCCTGAAAAAGAAGAGTTTTTAAGTTTAGCTACTGGGTATGTCATTTTTTTAACAATTAGTATTTATGAAAAAAAGCTTTAGATATTCTGATCTAAAACAGTAGCAACAAAAATTTATTTACAATCATATTAAATAAAGTTTCTTTAAAAAAAGTAATAATAACAATATAATTTTGATAAAAAAAGTTTTAATAGCATTTGCCATCAAAAAGTAATGACAATTTGTCATCAGCAAATAGAGCAACCGTAGATATAAGATTATTAGGAAGGTCATTAATATCGATAAGAAATAATGCAAGATCAAATATGGAACCTTGAGTTACTCAAGAAATTTTAAGGAAAAAGTTCCCCAAAATATGTCTATCAATAGCGACTACTACTTCAAGGTATGATTCAATAATTTTTAAAACTTTCCTAGATACACCATATGAAGAAAGTTTATGAAGTAGAGCATGCTAGATTGTATGTTAAACAACAGAATAACCTGTTTCACTAGGTTGATTTGAAGAGTGAGGATTGGATATAAGAGATGAATGATAGAAAACATTCTTTACAAATAGTTCTGCCATATTATCAATAAAGGTATTAAGATCAAATCCATGTATGGGAGATGGAGTGTTAGACTTGCATTTGTTAATGATGCTTTTAAAGATTTTCTAAAAGTTTATAGAACCTAACTTCTGAAATTAAATTTTTAGCAAAACTTAAGTAGTATTACTATTGCTAACTTATTATTTTATAACTAATTCTTCATTGTTAACTTATTCTTGTACGATTGTAAGTTTTTAATTTAACTAAGTTTAAGTTACACTTCTTAAAATCATTTATGTCATTGTTTTTTTTATAATAATTGAATATTTATTCAAAATTTTGTTTTGTGATAAATGTTGATTTAAAAAAAATATTTTTAATCTTTATTAGCTAAGATAAAGTAATGTAACAATGACACATGTTTAGAAAATATATTTTTTCTCATGATGTAATAAAATTATTTCAATGTGAAACATATTTATGTGCTTATTAATGATATTGCTATCATAAACTGATAAAAATTTTTATTAGTTTTTAATATTTTAATAAAAAAAATTTATTAGTAATATTTTTGGTAAATAGTTGATTTTGTTGTTAGTGTGCAGCAGTCAATCTTACCTTCTATATGGGGAAAGATTGACATTAGTATATTTTATAATTTACGTTGTGAGAGGTGAAATTATTATTGTAGTTTTGACTAACAAAACAGAGAAAATATTTTAATTTATGATTGAAAAATGTTAATTTATGATTAAAAACTATTTTTCTAAAAAAATATCAAACTATTAAGCTCTACAACACAACTATGACTCAACTATCAGACTCCGACGAAATCTCACAGCATTGAATTTTTTGCTGGATTTCTTTTCAACAGATTTTTTGGTGTTTGGTTTAATTTTTGAATCAATGAAATAATTTTTTACATCTTGAGGTTCTGATGTTTTGTTCTTATCAGATTTTATCTCTCTGCAAGTGTTGGTTTTTAGATTTGTTAACATTTGATGTGTTGGTAAATATATTTATTTTATTAACTCTTTTAACTTAGGGTTTGCTTTTTTTGATTCCCTTTCATGTTATTGTGAAATTTTCATCAGATCTAAGACATTTTGCCAACTTTTGCTTGATTCTTGGCCCATGTGATAATTTAAGCATTCCTTTCAATGTTACCCCAAAATTGAAATATGCATTTAAAAAAAAGATGCTGCAAAGAAATCTTAAATGCTTAGAAAGAAACAGAGCGACATAAAACGAAGTCAGAGCAACACTTCTTATCAAGGCCTTGTTTGTTTTTTTGTAAATTAATGTTCTGTTTGCAAACAATATTTTAATGCAATTATTTATGTTGTTAATGTTGAATGTCCTGAATACATTTCGTCTCTAAAAATTACATTTTTTAAATATGGGATATGACTATTAGCAAATAAAATATTAGGAAACAAACGCAATCAAGAAACATTGTTTATTTTATTTTATACTCTCAATTTTACCTCCCAAAAAAATCAATTGCAAACAGCTTGCATTGCTTGCACTTCATCGCAATGCTGATGTTTCTATATTGATGAATATCAATATAGGAGTATTGAATATTTTACTGAATCCTACTTTTTGTCTTCTCAAATTATCATTTGCTACTGGCCTTTCTTATCCAACCCTTTTGCCTCTCATATCCAATCCATTGTACAGTTAGCATCTACTATATAGTTACCTCTCTATTGTGCTCAGTCATTTGTTGCTCTTGACTCCATTCTCTGCCTCTATAAATATCTTCTTCTTGAATGAAATACTGTTGTCATATTTGAGCTAGTCTTCTTATGATGCTCTTTCACTTTTAGACAAGGTCTAAAAACACATTGTAAAAGTACAGGGCTTAATCTTTTGTTTAATCACTGTAAAGTTGTATCTCTTTTCTGCAACTACTATCAAAGTTGTTACTTAGGTGAACTATTAACTCTTGCTTCACTAACCAAAACCTTATATCGTATGAATTATTATTCAGCAAAGTTGCATCATAAAGCTGTAACTATTCCTCTATGCTTAAAAACTTTTATCTAGTTTTTTTAATAACTATATTATTATAACCAATCCTTTAAACTTTTTTGTGGAGCATGTTTTTTTTTATTTTGAATAAATTTAGCTACTCGGTGTAAAGCAATTTTAAAATACTATAGCGTCTGTATGATATTTTGTTGACTACAACATATTTCTTTTAAATGATCAGGTCTGTGAATTATGAAAAGATGAAAAAAATTAAAATGATAAATTTTACGGCATCATAAAGTATAAATGTTTGTAGCAAAAAAACCCAGACCGAAAATTCTTTTTTAAAAAGTCTTCTTAAAATCACAATTGCTATTCCAAATTTGAATAAGATTTTAAATATACTGTTGAGGTGAAATAAACATCATAATTCAATAATATAATCTGTTCTGATCGTTTATTGGCAATTTTTCTTAATTATAAGCTTTTTCTTGGTCGGAATTCTAGTATTTTTTGTGAAAATTGATAGAAATATTGTATTTTGACAACTATATATAGTTAATATACGTCAGAACCGATTAGAGCTAGGATCTATAGTGGGTTAAGGCATTTTTCAAAAGACTTTAACTAAATTCATGTTAATGCTGATGAGCGAAAGTGATCTAAAGACTCCAAAATGGTGTTCTTTAGATTCACTATTAGGGGTAGTAAAAAGGTTTTGAAAATTATATATAAAAAAGAAAAGTTTCTTTAAATATAAAAAAAAAACCTGAAGCAAAAAAAATTATATAATCTAAAGCCCTTGTTTGAACATAATACGCTAATTCCAAATAAAACAATTCAAATAATTTGTAAATAGCCTTAACTACTCAAGTATAAAACTTAAA
Source organism: Hydra vulgaris (assembly GCF_038396675.1). Classification (NCBI taxonomy): domain Eukaryota; kingdom Metazoa; phylum Cnidaria; class Hydrozoa; order Anthoathecata; family Hydridae; genus Hydra; species Hydra vulgaris. Next base: position 58,557,969 of record NC_088931.1, on the reverse strand, counting down.
TTATATTCATTATAATATTATGAAGCATTTATTCTAGGAGGATTTGTCGTGTATATTTGAGCATTTATCACCTTTTTTTTTTTCCTTTTTTTTTTATATATAATTTTAAAATAAATGTTGCAATTTTTTTTATTTTCAGATCATATTTAGAAAAGAATGTTCACTTGTTGATTGAAGGAGCTGATGAACTCTGCCAAGATTCTCAGAAGCTACACAATTTTCAACGTAATGTTGCTAGGCAGCAGCAGCAAATTGATGCTTATAAACAAAGGAGGGTAATCAACTGCTTTTTGTATTTATTTTTATGCTCATTATTTTAAAAATAATAACAAAGTGTAAAAATTCACTCCCATCCATAATTTTTGTTTATTCCATAAATCACAAAAACAAACATTTATCAAGTCCAACATTTTTTTTTTTTTTTTATGTCAGATCAGTAAAATTTTTTTTGCATCAGATCAGTAAACGAGGTCTATGAATGCCTTATAACTATAAGTTTTTGTTTATCAAAAATGTATTTGGGAAAATTGTCATAAGCGATAGTGCCCTAACTATGGCTAGATACGGTCATGATATTCTGTTCTACCTTTTCACCTTAGGTGTCAATATAAAAAAGTTTTTTATAGCAATAGTTAAACTAGCAGTAAGCAACCCATAATACGATTTATTAGTTATTTATCCATTAATAACAATATAACTTGATATATTATCTAAAAAATACAAATTTATCTATAAATAATAAATTTATATATACAATATAATATAAATAATAGATAATAAATTTATAAATAATATAATAATATCTATATATATATAATATCTATAAATGTATAATATCTATATATATATATAAATATATAATATCTATAAATCTGTATAAATATAATATCTATAAATAATAAATAATAAATTTAAGTTTGGCTCCCTATCAGCAATATCATTGCTTCTAATTAACAACATAAAAAGACTATATAAACATCAGTTCTTTTTAAAATCTGTTACAACACAGCAGGAACTAGGGTAGGAAATTCAAGTAAATCCTGCCAATACCTAATAAATGGAATTTGAGAAAAAAATACAATTTTCAATTAAAAAAGTATTTGCATTCTATTCTAATTTAATTATTTTTATTATATTATTCTATTCTAATAGAATTAGAATAATATAATAAAAAATATATAGCATAAAGTAATAGTTACAACAGCCTAGCTCTATCAATGCAAAACACAGTTACAATAGCGCATAGCATAAGATATTTGTAAGCACGCATTACAGACATTACTATGTGTCTTCAGAATAATTTAAAAAGACTAGACAGCACAACCTAATAAAACTGCTTGGCGCTGCTAAATTGATAAGATATTTTATACAACATACACAACTTAATAATATATTTTATTAACTAAAATACTTGAACTAAAGGGATTTTATTTATTACAATATTTGAGCAATCAAGGGACAATTATTGTTAAACAATTTGAACAATTATATCATAATAGCAAGCAACTTATAAAATATTTCTTATACATTGTCATTATCAATTGCGGCATTAAAAAATAAGAGCTCAGTAATTACATAAGTTTCATTAATGCTCCCTTTATTAATTTTAATTTTAAGAGAGAGAGGGAGAGAAAGACTGTTTCCAAGGCAGCTTTTTTAAAAAAAGTAAAAAAACGCAATAAATATTTATGAGCATAAGAAAAGTTACAGTTAATGATAATGGCAAAAACAACATTGTATCACAATAGCTTTAACACAAATAACTTAAAAAACTGGTTTTATTATGTTATACTGTTGGCTCACCTGTAAGTTGCTATCTGTATGTTTGTGTTCTGTCTGTTTATATTTTATGTATGTTTGTGTTCTGTCTGAACCTCTGGCACACTGTTGGTTCACCTTTAAGTCACTTTGTATATGTATGTTTGTATTCTGTCTCAGTATCTGGTGCAGTGTTTACTCACTTGTAAGTTACTTTATCTATTTATGTGTTCTGTTTAAATGTTTAAATATTCTGTTTAAATGTTTAAATCTGTTTTGATGAAGTGTGAGCTCATTAAATAACTACACACTCCAACTATAAAACTTCCCTTATCTGTAGTATTTTGTTAGATGTAATATTTTTCCTAGTCCATTTCCAAAATATCATGCCCAATGATTCGAGCTACTGCTTGCAGGGAGTAGCTCTTTTTAATTACTTCAGCTGGTATTATGTAACCAGTACTACCTGCCTCATGCCCTGCTGCCTTGTAGAGTGCTTTTTAAGCAAAGGCTGGGAGAAACAAGCTCTAACTTAAAACAAGGCCCCTGCTTTGGGGCTCTTGGTTGAGTAAAGGTGTCTCGATAAAAATACTCATCTTGGGAAGATGTTAACTGCATCCAGCTACTGTCTTGTAGGAAGATTTCTAGGCAAAGACTTAAGGGGTAAGCAGAATAATTCTGCTAACCAGACTTAAACCTCTTCTTCATCTCTTAGGTTGGCGTAGATGTATACTTGTGTTACATTGTTTCCTGCCTAGGATGATGAATGCTGGAACTTTTTGACTCTTTTCATAGGTTTTTCCTTGTGCTTCCTTGATAGTGGCTATGCAACTCTTCCTGTTATCTCCAAATGAAGGTGCAGCTCTAAAACTCAGTTAATGGTACTGAGGCCAGCTGGTAGTAAGATTTCCTGAACTCTGTGGTAGCTCTCAGGGAGGCTGATTCCATCAACAGCTGCAAAATATCAGAGTATTAACAGTGCCATGTTGCGCATGAATGGTGTCGCTGTGTCAGGCCTTGTTAAGAAGCGCTACGCAGCTCGCATTTTGCTTGCGAAAAGGCGATTTGCCTACGCGTTCAGCAGTTTTGCGCTACGCAAAAACTTATATCTTTTAGAATATTTAAATTATCTTTTGATTACCGTTAACGTGACGTTTATTCAGAAGAAATAAAGTCGTAAGTAAAAGCATTTAACTGCAATTGTAAAATAATAGATTTTTTTGTTAAAGAAACAGTTTGTTTCATAATTTTTTTTTTGTTATTAAAAATTAGTTAAAAAAAAAAAGTGTTTTAAGTTTTATCTTTAGGAATTAAATATATAAATTCCTTTTAAATATAAATTTTTTTTTTAGTCATAATAAGTTTAAAAAATGCACGATTTATTTTGATGTAAATATTTTATTAATAAGATATTTTGTTTATTGTTAATTCAATAACGTAAAGTTTTAATGACGTTTATTTAATTTATGAAAATAAATTATGATCACGAACATGTTATCGGTAACTGATAAATAACAAAAAAAAACTTTATTGTTTAAAAACATTATTAAAAAGAGTTCACAAATTAAATAAGAAAAAATGTATTAACAGTTAATAAAATAACCAAAAACCAAATATAAAATCATAAGAAAATAAACAAATATTTTACGTTTCATGAAAAAAATATTTTTTTCAAAATAAAATTTAGTTCATATTTGAAAAAAAATAATAAAAATGATTTTTTTAATAAGAACTTAGATTTTATTTGTAACTTTTGTTATAGTGAGAAAAAAACAAACTGTTTGTATGATTTTTAACGCGTTAATAAAATAACTTTAATTACAATGCGGTACTTGAAAAGACGCTAGTGACGCAATATAACTTCTAACAATGCAAAATATATTTGCTGAGTTGAGTTACTTAGAAATGCGCTACGCGTTTTCGCTACGCAGCGAAATCTCGTAACAAGGCCTGCTGTGTATATATTTTCGGTGCGCATTATGGTGCACATTAATTAACAGAACTGAGACAATTGCATAGCTGATTGCTTAGGAGGCGGTGCTTTATCTATGAATGAGTCAAATTCTCTTTAAACTTAAATCATACCAAAAGTAACCCAAAATATTAAACATAAAAAACTATCCCCTACCACCTGACTGTTTTAATATATCTTTTACTAATATTCATGGTCTGTGAAGCAATCTTCCATCAGTTAAATTTTACCTTTTGCAAAATTCACTAGATTTGCTTGCTCTTAGTGAGATCAATTTAAATTCTACCATTCCTTTTTCTGATCTTAGTGTTTATGGGTACTATCCTTTGGTTTGCAAAGACTCCAATAGTCACATGCTTGGCTTGAGGATATACATAGGCATCAATTCACCTATTATTGCGGTAACGGTGTAGTGGTAAAGCACTTGCTTCATAAGTGAGAGGTTCCGAGTTCGATCCCCACCACGTCCCTGGTAGTACCGCGCTCAACTTGTTTCTCCGCGCAGCGGCCTTGTTCGTCAAGGTTTGTGTTTCGGAGTTATAGAGTTGAGGGTTATAACCACTATTAAGTAGCCTCCTCATCTGTATTGGCCTTCTCGGCCTTGAGGAGGTGAACAACAACAACAACAAAATTGTTGTGAAATCAGGTTCGAATTTTTTGACCATTCTTTTATGTGCTTTCGCTTAGCATCTATTCACTTTATCACCATTCTCTTTGCTCTTTATCGTTCTCCTACTTTTCAAGGCTGCACTCTTTTAGATGTAATTTCTGATCAAATTGACTATGCCCTCTCTCTTTACCCCTCTGCCAATATTGTTGTTATTAGTGACTTTAATGCTCATCACACTGAATGGCTTGGCTCTAATGCCACTTAACCTGTTGTCACTAAAGCCTATAACTTCTGCATTTCTCAATCTCTTACTCGGATAGTTAACTTTGTGACTTGTTTTTCTTACAACCCTAATCATTTATTTTCACTCTTTGATTTATGTCTAGCCTCTGATCCTAGCTTGTGTTCAGTTTCTCCTTTTTCTCCCTTAGGTGGTTCTGACCATGCAATGATCCCTTTAAATTTTTCATCTTGTACTTCCTTTTTAGACTCACCCTATCATCACACTACTTATTACTACCCTAAAGCTGACTGGGACTCTTTTTGTAATTTTCTTCTCTCTCTCAGGTGATAAATGCGCCTCCTATGTAACCTCTTGGATTCAGGCAGGAATCGATGCTTTTATTCCTTCTTATCGGTTCCAAGTCAAGCCTCATTCTACTCCATGGTTTTCACCTGCTTGTGCAGCTGCTATATCTAATTGCAATCATTTTTTAAAATCTTTTTCAAAAGAACAACTCTCTTGAGAACAAACAGCTATTTATTATTGTAAGAAATCGATGTAAAAATATGCTGTCAAATTCTAAGCTCCATTATTCTCAGTTCACTAAATTTTATCTCAGAAGCTAGGCTCTAGAGACTTTTGGAAAATCTTCAACAGCATCATTAACGAAGGTAGGTCTAACAAACCCTCTTTCATTCATGGGACTGATCTTATTACCTCTCCCAAGGATAAGCCAGAACTATTTGCAAAGAATTTTTCTTTTAACTCGATTCTCGAATCTTATGGCCATTTTCTTCCTTCCATTCCAATTAAACAGGTTAACCTACTGTTAGACATTCAAATCACTTCAGCCTCCATTGCTTAAGTCATATTTTGATTAAAGTCTTCTATGGGTTATGGTCCAGACAACATTCTTACAATAGTGTTTTCCAGAACTCTTTTGAATACTCATTATTTGATAAGTGACTGAATCTTGTTTACCTGGGTGCTGAAAAATGGCATCTGTTGTTCCATTTTTTAAAAACTCTGGTGAACATTCTGACTTCTCCAATTATCACTGGATTAGTGCTCTTTCTGTTATTAGCAAGGTCTTTGAGTCTTCGGTAAACAAAAATCTCACATCCCATCTTGAGTCAAATAACTTATTGTCAGACAATCAATATGGTTTTCGATCCTTTCGCTCTACAGCTGACTTGCTAACTAAATGGAGGAGAGGCTAGGGCTTTGCTTTTGCTATTGCTTTTGACATATCTAAAGCTTTTGACAAGGTTTGTTTAAGCCATCCTCAAAGGCCAACACATTTCTTCATTTCAGTAACTTCTGAGGTACCTCAAGGTCCTATCCTTGGTCCCGTTTTGTTTCTTATATACATTAATGATCTTCCTGAGAACCTTACATCTAAAGTTGCTCTTTTTGCTGATGACTCAACTTTATACTCCTGTCTTGACAAAAAATCTTCTCTTTTCAATCACTTTGAACAGGAAGCAGATCTTAAATCTGATCTCACTTCTGTAACAGATTGGAGCTTGTAGTGACTTGTAAATTTTAACCCCGAAAAACTCAGTTATTTACTGCAAACAACTATTGCAATACTGTTAACATTCCTATATTAATGAATGACAACCCTCTCACTGAGTCCTCTTCTTTACATCTTTCTTGGATTATCATTTACTACTTTCATGGTCGCTGCTCAAAGGAGCTATCATCTCTAGTTCAATCAACTAAAACTCAATCTTGCTTGACTTGTCATTCTGCAAAGACTCATTGTTTTACTGTATCTGTCCTTGCGTGTTCTAAAAACCTTTTATTCGTCTAGTTTTTATCCCCGCACTTCAATGCTTTGGAACTCTCTCCATCTTCATGTTTTCCTGACTCATACAACCTTCAACTTTCCAACTCTTCTGTCAACTCTTTCCTTGCTCTATAACTCTAACTCCCAACTTAATAATGGTTTCTTCCAGTCTTGTTGGAAGTGAATCAGAATTTTAAAAAAATACCAGTAAGCAAAATTTTTTTCACCTTAATTATATAAAGTTCCAGCTTCTCCCTTACTGTTGACTAAGGATTAGTAGAGTAAATTTTACATCATATAAATTTACTCTACTAAGGTGACTTGTTGTCCAAATTATTAGGTGGACAACAAGTCACCTAATAATTTGGACAACAAGTCACCTATTTTGGACAACAAGTCACCTAAAATTTACACTAATAACCTTTTCAAGCCTAATATTATTCATTTCAATTTCACAATTATCATTAAACATATTACCAGTATTATTACGATTGTTACAACTGAAGTAATAAATAAATGTAAAAGAATCGTAAAATAAAGAAAGAAATTGTAATCTTTTCTAATTAAAGATTATATTTTAACTTGAGATTTGTTGTAATCCACATTTTTTATAAGTTTATATAGATAACTGTATATGAGTTACAAATTAGTATGACAAAAAATAAATATAAAACAATATTAACACCAATTATTTTTAATTTAACAAAGAATCTAGACTACAAAGCACAATCTTATATAAAAAATAAAGCAATATTAGTCAGTATATTTTACTTAAAAGTAATAAAAAAGGTTAAAGAATTCAAGAGAAAATTTAACAATATATATATATATTCTTATATCTTTAAGAAGAAGCATAGCGCTTTTAACAATTAAACTTTGAGAAGCATAATCATTTTTTTTAACTACTTTTCCTATTTTTTGTTATTTTTTCCTAGAGAAAACATTCATGTAGATATAGAGAAATATAAAATAGACTAAAATATATGCACATTTATGTATATAAACTTACATATCAACAAATAACAGGTAGTTTTCTATGTTTAATACATAAAGTATATATTTTATATAAAATAGATCCAATATAAAATGAAACAAAATAATAAATTATTCAAATTTTATTAATATTAACCTTCTAATGAAAAAAATAACAATAAAACTAATTGAAGTGACTAAAAAGCACTTCAGCTCTTTCCAATTGCTTTAAAAATAACTTTCAGCCTTTTTCAACTGCTCTAAACAATGAAATAAAACTTGCTTAGCTAGTTGCTTAGTTTTTAAGAATCTGAAAACAGATAAGTAAAAAACCAATAACAAACAAACATTTATTTGTTAAAACTACTATATTTAAACAAATTAAAATAAACAAAGAAAAACATCAATTCTCTTTAAATGCTAAGAAAAATTAATAAAATTGCTTGCAGACTTTGCTTAAAAATCATGTGAATAATGAGAAATGCGTTTAGAAAAGCCTAGAAACTACTTAAAAATGATGGATGCAATGTTGAACATTAATCATTGTCTGGACTAACTATTGATATGTTTTTTAAAAATTCGCAAAAATTTGCAATATTTTGTTTTTCTATATCGCTTAAATACATCATGATAAATCTGAAATGAAAAATGTAACAAATAAGTAAATACAAAGAAAAACTACCTATTAATCATTTTTAACAATAGATACCAACGTGAAGGTGCGTCAAATGTCTATCAACAAAATAAATTACAAAAAAACAACATCACAACAACAACACACAACAATAGTACATACCATAAGATAATATAACATGTATATAACATAACTTAAGTAACATACATTCATATATAACAGAATATAAGTACAACATTGCGCAAAGCATTGTTAAAAGATATTATTATGTGTTTCCAGAGTAGTTAATAATAAAGGCTAAACAACACATAGATCTAAAGTATTTACACTGTTTGACACTAAATGCTGTCAAGTCACACCTGCTATAACTACATTGCTTGACTGGCAAAGTTGACAAATCTTGCTCTACATGACTACCAAGTCACACTTATATAACAATTATGTACACATTGGATAAAATACTTTTTAAACTATTGCAAAAACACATTTGTAAAACAACTATATAACACATCACATAAACATGTTTATCAAAAACAGCTATATAACACATTACCACATAAACTTGTTTATCAAAAACTAAACTTTGAACATTAAACATATAGGCAAACAATAAACTTATATAACTTGAATTGCGCTAACAAAATTTTTAAAAATAACAAAGAAAATTTAAAAAGATTTAAAGTAAACAAAATATACATATATAATCAAACAATACTCTTAACCTTTAAATTTTTTTTTAAATTATCATATCTTGTAATAAAAATATCAAATTATAATCATATTTAATTTAAATCGAATACTTATTTAATAAAGAATAAACAAACAATAAAAAGAACTGCAATTCTCATGACAAAATTTAACCTTTACAAGCAATAAAATGTCAGTGTTGACTTAACATTTTTAATATGAAATGATAGCATTTAATGAATATTGAATTATATTAATTTAGGCCTTCTAAAAACTTTTTCTTTTAAAAATAAGTTTTAAAGTATTAATAAACAAATTTAGTTAATAAAATTGCTTATAATAGTTAATAAAAAAAGCTAATAAAAGTATTAATAAACAATTCTATGAAAAAGTATGAGTGTAACTCTTTTATTGCAAAAAAGTGCATGAAAAATAGTTAGGCCTCATCCTATTTTCCTTCTAAAAAATATATATATATATATATAATATATATATATATATATATATATATATATATATATATATATATATATATATATATATATATATATATATATATATATATATATATATATATATATATATATATATATATATATATATATATATATAAGCTCAATAAAAACAAAACTAGTAAAAAAAATAACAATAATAAAGCTAAAAGAAAAGCTAAAACAAGCAAAATGTAAACGATTTAAAAAATTAGAAAGGGTGATCTTTTCTACTTTTTCTCTAATAAAAATGTAATATATCAATTGCTAGACTATTTTTTATACTTCTATTATAATATGATCCTAGTATTTCTATTATAATTTATCTAATATTTCCAAACTAATAAATAATAATTAAATTCCAAAAAGTAAAAAGTTTTAACTCGGTTGGTAGATCTTTCTTGAATGACCATGTGCATTCTGGGAAAGCATTTTTTCAAGTTCAGAAAAGCTAGTTAAAACTACTTTAATAACAAAAGTGAAATGACGATAAATGTTAACTAGAGGATTAATATTTAGATGTATATTTTGTTTTTGATATTTCAATTTGAAAACAGAGCCAAGTTTTACATACATAAACCTTTTATTTACAAATACCAGATTTTAGCTATTATCTCTTTTAATGCAATACTCTGTGAAATAATAATGCAATGACTTTTTTTATTGTTTCTCGTTCTCCTTCTTCCCAAAACGCTTTTTGATGCTGTTTCTGATCAAATCCATTAAGCCCTTTTTCTTTATCCCTCTGCTTCTTGTTATTAGTGATTTTAATGCTCATCACACTGAAAGGCTTGGCTCTAGTACCATTGACTTTGCCGGCACTAAAATTTTAATTTTTTGTCTTTTACAGTCTCTTACTCAGACAGTAAATAAAATGCTAGACATTTTCACTCAGAGAAGATAATAAACTTCGTGGTTTTTTCCAGACAACCCTAATCACTTACTTTTACTCCTTGATTTGTGACTTGTCTCTGACTTGTGTTCAGTTCCTCCTTCTTTTTTTTTTAAGTGATTCAGGTTATGCTATGATCTTGCTAAAACTTGTATCTCGTACTTTTACTACATCAGATTCTTCATATCTCTTCATACTCTCTGCTACCTTAAAGTTAATTGAAATCCATTTTTTAATTTTCTTTGTGATGGTCCTTGGATTGATGTATTTATATCTCCACCTCCTTTATAATCTCCTGGATTCAGGTAGGCAGTGATCACAAATTAAGTGATCGCAAATTGTGATATTTGAAAATGCTTCTGATCTTTAACCAGAAGTGTTTTTATCTCAAAGCCTAATAGTTTTTATCTAATAAAAAGTATTTATGCATTAATATTTTTTTAAATTTATGATACTTGAATTATCTAATGTTTAAAAAAAATGTTTTTATGTTTTAAGTTTTGACTGTTATTATTTTTTCAGTCATAAATTTATAGTTTTTTTATTTCATAAACCTTTGCAGTATGATAAATTGAACCTTTTATTAAAACAGTTTTCATTGTTTTTAATAAAAATAATAAACCTGAGAGTTCAAAGACCAAAAATATTTGCAGGTATCGCAATTTGCGATCACATAACTTGCTCCTTCTAAGTTCTTCCTATCATCCAAAAGAAACAGGTTAATCAATTGTTAGATATCCAAATCATTCCTTCTGTTGCTAATGATATTTCCTACTTAAATTCTTCTACAACTTGCGGTTTTGATAATATTCCTGTCACAGTCTTACTAAAGTGTTCTAAAAAAAAATTTAGCAAATGCTTAACTGAAACCCAGTCTTATTACTACTATTAGCTAAGTATTTCCTTAATTAACATACTTTTAATATCTCATCTTGAGTCTAGCAACATACACTCTGACGATAAGTATGGATTTCGATTCTCATGAATCATTTCTTTCTTATTGCAGTATTAAAATAGTATTTCATGCATCACTCTCCTACATTTCTTGTTAGTTCTGAGGGACTACAAGGTTCCATCCTTGGTCACATTTTGTTCCTTGTCTATATTAATAATCTTCCTGATAATTTTACCTCTAAAGTGACTCTATTTACTGATAATGCAACTATATAATTTAATATTGACAAAAGTAATCGCAATATTGTTGGTATTCTTATATTGATAAATGTCAACATTCTTATAACCTATCAAACATATATATACAAAGTTAGCAACTGCTAAAGTTGCCTTTTGTGCTCATCATATTCTTACTCCTGATTACATTCTCTACCTCTGTAAAGCTCTTACTCATTCTTGTATGGAATACTGTTGTCATCTTTAGGCTGAATCCTCTAGTGAGGCTCTTTTCTTTTTATACAAGGTCCAAAATGCATTGTGAATTCAGTTGAACCAAATCTAACCGTCAAGGTTGAGCCTCTGTCCCATTGTCATAAAATTGTATTTCTTTCTCTTTTCTAGAAATACTACCGTGGGTATTATCATAACTTTCATTACCAATAAGTTTTGTTACTAATAGTGAAACCTGCATGACTTACCATTTAACTAAGTTGCATGCTTTTACTGTAACATTTTTAAAATCATTATTCTGATTCACTCCCAACAAGGCTGTAGGCGACCACTATTGAGTTACTAAAAAAAAAAAAAAGAATAGAGTTAAAAAGCAAGGAAATGGTTGACATAAGACTCAAAAAGTTGTAGGTTGTATGAGTCAGGAAAACACGAAGATGTGTGAAAACATTAAGTCTGAGTCAGGAAAACATGAAGTGAAAAAAGTTAAACATGTTCTAAAAGTTTCTGGAACATGCAGATGTTTTTGGAACAGATATATAAAAAAATGAGAATGACAAGTCAATCGAGAATGAGTTTTAGTTAATGGAACTAGAGATAATAGCTTCTTTGAGCAGGGACTATGATAGTATTTGTAGAAAAGTGAAAAAGATACAACTTTACAATGATGGGAGAGAGGCTCAAGAGAGGCAGATAAAGTGGGTCCAATGACATTTACAATACATTTTTGGACCTAGAAGAGATAGAGCAAATATGACAACGGTATTCCATACAGGGGCGAATAAGAGATTTGTAGAGGTAGAGAATGGAATCATGAGTAAGAAAATCACAAGTACAGTAAAGAAACGCAACCTTAACAAATGCTGATTTAGCAATCGATTGTATATATGGTTTCCATGAGAGGTCAGTAGCGAACAATGATCCAAGAATGCGTTAAGAAAAGACTCAGTGAGAGTGTTGCCATTCATTAATATAGGAATGTCGACAGTATTGTGATAGTTATTTGCAGTAAACTGAGTTTTTTTTATTGAGTTACAAGGTTACAAATTTACTAGTCGCTATGAGCACCAATCTGTTACAGAAGTGAGATCAGATTAAGGATCGGCTGCTTGTTCTAAGCAATCAAAAAGAGAAGACTTTTTGTCAAGATGGCAGTATAACATTGAGTCATCAGCAAAAAGAGCTCCTTTAGGTGTAAGGTTGTTAGGAAGATTGTTAAGAGTGTTGGCCTTTTAAGATGACTTAAATAAAGCGATTAGAAATAAGTAATTTGATTAGTATCTAAATAATTTTTACAAAATATTTTTAAAATATTAACTGAACACTTGATACTAAAGTTTTATTAAATTCTACTGTAACATTATGTTATGTAACTTAGTGTAATCTAAGTGAGGTAAAACGAAGTTTTCACTAAAAATGTATTTTTAGTTATAAGTTTATATAATTTCTGCTCTAGTTTTTTCTTTTCAACAGGTGGTTTTAACTCCAATCCTGTTTGTGTTAAAAATAAGTGTAAATCCTGTTTGTGTTAAAAAAGTACAGTTGAAAGAAAGAAATGTTCTTAGTTTCATACAACAATATCTCTGCTCATTAAAATCATTTTAAAAACTGCTAATGTTAATTAGTCAATACTCATTTTATTAACTCTTATGAGCAGATACTATTTAAACTAAATACTTAATATTAAGAAGTCAATCTAATATTACTAATAAATTACTAATAGTAAGTTACTAATATTACATAAAAGGAGATTTTTACTAAATATATATATATATTTTTTCTAAGATCCTATTTCAGAAAAAAAAGTGCAATCATGCAATTAGTAATTATAAATTTCTTTATAAATCATTCATTTATTGCAATTTGCAACAAAAACTTACAAGAAAAAAAAATTTAAAGATAAAAATAGATGATTAAGTACAGTTTAAAGAAAAAATGTTTATAGTTAAATATAGAAATTATTATATATTATCATTAAAATAATGTATTTATTATTTTTATTATAATAATAAAATAAGAACTTCAATCATTTATGAAAAAAGAATTTTAATCACCAGTAAAATAAAACTAACCTAAATAAGTGAAGCAAAAAAATTATTAGATTTGTTTACATCACATATAATACTTGTCAACAAAGCATATTGTAAACAATAAAATTATTTTAAACACTTTTTCAAAGTTTAAATGATTTTATGAAATTTTAGTATATGGCTTTTTCAAATTACATCCCTGATTTTTTGTTAAACATTTTTCACAACAATAATTTTTTCTCAATTGGCCAACCATGACTGGCAAGAATTTAAAATAGCAATTTTTGTCATTTCATGCAGTCATTGACCATTTATCAACCGTTATTTTCCACGCTGAGCACTTATTAAATAGTTTAGAGAAAATTGAAAAGAGTTCTGGAGAACACTTTTGTAAGACTTTGATATGAATGTTGTCTGGATCACAAGCAGTAGAAGAGTTTTATTGAGATAAGACTTAAGCAATGGAAGCTGAAGTGGTTTGAATGTCTAACATTGGGTTAACCTGTTTAATTAGAATAGAAGAAAGAGTATGGCTGTAAGATTCAAAAGTCGAAATGAAAAAAGTTTTTTTTAAAAAGCTCTGTCTGGGAGAGGTAATAAGATCAGTTCCATAAATGAGAGATGGGCTGTTAGACCTACCTGTTTGTTAATGCTGATGTTGAGAATTTTCCAAAAGTTTCTAGAGCCTAACTTCTGAGATAAGATGCGGGGTTTAGTGAACTGAGAATAATGGAGCTTAGCATCAGACAGCACCTTTTTACATGGATTTCTTGCAATAATAAATACCAAATTGTTCTTAAGATAAAAAAACGATTAGGATTAGATATAGCAGCTGCACAAGAAGGTGAAAACCATCGAGTAGAACGAGGCTTGACTTGGAACTGACAAGAAGGATAAAAGCTTCCATTCCAACTCTCTCTTGTTTTCCTTACACTTAACATTTGCAGTTTTTCAAGTTTTCTGTCAATTGCTTTTTTGCTTCATTAGCTCTCTTTGTTTGCTTAGTTGTTGTTAGCAACCTATTAACTTAGTTGTTGTTTGCAACCTATTAACTTAGTTTTTGTTAGCAACCTTGTTGATTGTGAATTAGTTTTTTTTTTTAATTTTTGGTTTTCTCCTGATTGTTTTCTAATTTCGTTATTTTGCTTAATACTTGGATTTCTTGAGGTCTTTGCAAAAAATCTTATTGTGTTGTTTGGAACCTAAGTGTAGACCTGGAAACTAAGTTTTGAATAACAAGTCTCAAACTTTGAAAACTTTATTTTGATTTTAAAATATTTATCTGGAACACAGTAGAAGCCAATATTGAAGTAAAATATTTTGAATAATTTCATAAAATTTTTGTTTTGTTACTTTTAGTTTATTTTATATATTTTTAGTTCTACTTATCAACTACTAGAAATTATTTTTAAAGCATTCTGAATTCTTAAAGCATTTTCATTTGAATTTTTATTACAAAAAAAAAGAAAGGATTCAGCACAAAGTAAGAAAGTTTTTTTGACAATAAAAACAAACACCTCTTTCGAGGTGTTTTTTTTTATTGTCAAAAAAACAAACAACTAAACCAACAAATTGTGTCTGGTTACCATTTAAATGAAAACTTATTTTTGGAAAAATTTTTGAACAATCTTAAAAAAACCATTGTGGTATTATTTTGAATAAATTTAAAGTTTTTGCTTTTAAATGAGTTTCTGATTTTAAATGGAGACACTGACCATCTATATAAACCAATAAAAAAATCAAAATTTTAAAATTCAAAATGTTGAGGAATATAAATAAAAGCAGCTGAAAAATGTCTCAATACATATGTCTGTCTGTTGTTTACAAAGAACAAAAGATTTTTATTAACTTCAATTCAGCAGACTAAAAATTGTTTTATAGTGTTTTTTCTGATCTTTAACCAAAAAATCTTATTCATTAGTAAAAAGAATTCTTGAATTTTTAAATATGTAGTATCAGTGCAGCTTTTCTATAATTTATATACGATAGCAATCAAGTTTCTTGCTTATCAAGAGATTCTAAGTTAAAAAGTACATTTTGGTGCATTTTTATAGTCTATCTGATTTATATTTGTGTAAAGTATTAAAAAAAAATAGAGTCAATTTAAGTCGTACTAAATGTAAACTTTAACCATGAAAATGTAACTAATCATAAGTCAAAAAGAATATCAGTTATAATTTTTTTGTTATAAACTGTATTTATAGTGATGGAAAAGGTGAGGCTTCTTAAAGGCCATGGTAAAGGTAACTTATATAATAGAAGGAGAACTCTAATATACTGAAACGTATTTTCCCAGTTTAAACGTTAAAATTTTACAAGCTATTACAATTCAGATCAAAAATCAGATTTTCAAACATAAATGTTTTTTTTTTGCTTTCATTTTCTTTATTGTTAAAAAACAAATAGACACCTATAGGAAAGACATCAAATAAATTTTGCTAACTCAATGTCAAACAAATATAATTGTAATTAGAATCAAAAATATATAAAATTATATTTAATATAATTATATTTAATATACTATTAATATAAAAATATATTTTCATGCAAATCGTAGTAAAGTAAAAGTTATGAATAGTGAAATCTTTGTTAAAAAGAAATTTGTAATAAAAACTAATTTATAATATAATAAATTTTTTAAATAATCTAATAAATTCATACTTAATAAATATTTAATTTCTTAATGTTTAATCACTGACGTCAATCTTTTTCAGGCACAGGAGAATGACCTTCGTAAACAACGCGGAGAACAGCCTTTACCTGATGAGGATTTAAATAAGTTATTTCGTCCTCTGCAGCCACCGCAACGATTAGACAATTTGTTAGCCACTGCTCAAATTGCAACTTGTTGTGACCAGCTAAACGACTACGCTGCACAATCTTTTTCAAAACTCTTTTTAGCGGAAAGTATACAAAAGTTAGCCGAAGCTTAAGTAAAATAAAATATAATAAAATTTAAAATTTGTATTTCGTTAGTTTTAATATTTTTCCTTAATAGAAATATTTGATATTAATAATAACAAAAGTATATAATATCCTGCGCGTCATTGGTGTATTCATTTTTAATATAAATTTATTTTTAAAAATGTAGGGGAGACCGGGGCTAGTTGGCCGCAGGGGTAAGTTGACGAACTGCGTTTATCTTTAGAGCCTTTCATCAGAAAGTGACAAAAATTACTCAGAAACTTCCTCATTGACCATTTCATCATTCACTGTAGTATTGTCAGGATTCGCGCATGCGCATGGGAGATATTGCGATCTATGCGTTTTTTGGACAAAAACGTAACTTTTAGAACATCGCTTCCTTTTTACTTTACAAAGAAAATATTTAGTCGTATGAAAAAAAAATTATTGTAAAAGTTCCAGTCACAATTGGTTTACTATATCCAGTCAGACTTTTTTTTCAAAGCTGCCGTTTTTCAGGATCTATATTATTTTGACTGTTTATTAAAAAAAAAGCTTTCGGGGTAAGTTGACAAATTTTTTGCGGGGTAAGTTGGCTCATAGCATTTACTATGGAAAAAAATATTTATTTTTATAAAATTTTTTTTTTTTATTTTAAACAATATTAAAAACATTTATTCTTACAAAAAAATTAAAAAAAAATTTTGTTTAGTTTTTTTTTCCACAGATAAAAGGTGGGTTACTGTTTGGCTTTTATACGGACTAATATTTGGTACCAGCTAAAAGTAATATTAAATTTTGGGATAAAATTGTTGCAAAAATTAATTTTAAAAAAACTTCTAATAATTTTGCACTTAATAGTGCATTAATAATCATTTTTATAGTTTGCGCCAACTTAACCAGTGGTGGGGTAAGTTGGCGCAAACTATAAAAATGATTATTAATGCACTATTACGCAAATTTTTTTTTTTTTTTTGAGGGTCCGGAAAGGCCCCAAAAATTTTTTTTAATGAATGCAAATTTTATAAGATACCCTAATCCATACTCTTTAAGACTACACTTTAATATTTTTAAAAAAATGTACTGTTAGGGGTACAGAGCTCATAGAGTAAAAACCGAGCCAAAACATTTGTTTAAAGCGTTTCTTCTTCAGGGATATACGATTATATAAAGTGCTTAGAATTTGACAGTTTCGTCAGTACAGCTTTAAGTATAAATGGTGTACAGAGAAATGTAGGCTTAGACCTCTTTGTTATTAATTAAATACATATTTTGAAATCTTTATAAATAATTTTGGAAATCTTTTAAATATTACAAATATCCGAGTAAAGATCAATAAATGCAAAATAATAATTGTTTTCTTTAAAATCTTAAAGTTGTATACGTCTTTGTTTTAAACTGTAAATACTTATTGAAGTAAGTATTGCTCCAAAATTTGATTGCCTAAGTTAAGATGGTACATACCTAAAAAAACCATTTCATAAAATATGTTTATAATTTATGTCTATTAGGTTTATAATGACAAAAAAAATTAACAATTTAATTATGCAGATTTTTTGTTCCAATATATCTTTTGATTGTAGAAAGATATTTACATCAAATTTTGCAAAACAATAATGGTGCAATGCATGTTCTGAACTAAAAAAAAGTTGATAAATCAAAAGTATAACTTTAATTTGCTCGAATTTTCCCAAAAAAGAAGTGTGAAAATAGGTATGAAAATAATTTCAAAAAACTTAACATTTTTTTAGTTCAGAACTTGTATATAAAGAATGAATCTTGAAATTTCAATAAATTTGACAAATGAGATTTTAAATTATTTCAGATCAAAGTTTAAAAAAATGCAAATCTGAGAGAAATTTATTGAGGGGCAACTACCCTCAAATATACAACAACGCATATAAACGGCAACTCCGCATGTCTCGATGTTTTGCTTTTATCTAGCAAATACAGTTTTATAATATCATATATTTTCATGATAATAATTAACTTTACATTAATCAATTTGGTTTCAAGAAAGATAACTCAACTCAACATGCAATTATTCAATTTGCACGTAAAATCTAAAATCATTCGAAAAATCACAAAATACACTGGGAATTTTTATTGACCTATCAAAAGCTTTTGATACGGTCGATCACCATATTTTGATTTATAAACTCAAAAACTACGGAATAAAAAATAAAATTTTAAAATGGTTTAAAAGTTATCTATCTAACCGCAAACAATTTGTACCATTTTTAATATAACCTAAATATAACCTGTGGAGTCCCACAAGGTTCAATTCTTGGACCTCTCCTTTTTTTAATTTATATAAATGACTTAAATAAAGCTTCATAACTAACAAGCATTATGTATGCAGATGATACAAACTTATTCCTTTCTAACTATGATATCGCTGAACTTTTAAAACAGTGAACGAAGAATTCAGACGTATATCTAATTGGTTCAAGTGTAACAAGTTAACCTTGAATACTAATAAAACAAAATGGGTTTTATTTCATTCGATTACAAAAAAGCGATTTCTCCCATCAAAATTACCACAAATCTTTACTGATCAAAAGGAAATAAAAAGAGATTTTGTTACAAAATTTTTAGATGTTTATCCTGATGAAAACATTACTTGGAATCACCATATTGATTATATAAGCACAAAATTTCTAGAAACATGTGGATCCTATATAAATCACGAATCTATCTCAATAAGAAAGTCTTAATCCAACTTTATTACTCATTTATACATAGTTATTTAAAT
Organism: Hydra vulgaris; assembly: GCF_038396675.1. Taxonomy (NCBI): domain Eukaryota; kingdom Metazoa; phylum Cnidaria; class Hydrozoa; order Anthoathecata; family Hydridae; genus Hydra; species Hydra vulgaris. The sequence goes on along the minus strand of NC_088931.1, from coordinate 58,538,905 downwards.
TATGCCAATATTGCGTGGGGAAGTACAGAAAAAAGTAAGTTGCAACGGCAGAATCTCGCAAGAATCTCCGTCAGAAAAGCGCAATCCGTATAATCAATTTTGCAATTCGCTTCTCTCATTTGAAGCATTATTTTATTAAAATGAGAATTGAATATATACGAGTTAGATGTATTTAATATTTTATGTTTTGTATATATGTGGATAAATAACTTATCCCTAGCCGTCTTCAAAGATCTTTTCTCTTATAAACCAATCAGTAAATATATTTTGAGAAATAATAACTTTTTAAATGAATCTTTTTGTCAAACAAACTTTAATCAAATTTGTTTGACCTTTGGAATAAAATTGTTTTTAATTTTAATTCTACCTATTACTTTTTGCCTTTTTTTTAAAAAAACTGAAAAATTCTTTCATTAGATAATATATTGAGTTATTATTAGTAGTAAAAGTTAAAAATATATTTTGATCTACTTTTTTATTGTTTATATACTTGTTTACGTTTATAGAAGTTTATTCCTACATATTTATTGTTCTTATACTTTTTACTTTTTAATTTATATGTTGGTTTACTCTTTTATATGTTGGTTTATTCTTGTATAAAATTCTGATGAGAAGATCCTCTTGAACTTTCTTCAGAAACAGATTATTTACCTTGCAATTTTGTAAAAGTTTATTAATTTTTTTTTATCTTATCTTTTTTAAATGGTTATTTAAGGTTCTGACGACAAGATCTTTGCAATCTTCTTTCAGATACCTTGTTTATATTTGTTATATTTTCTGTCAGTGTAAGTTTATACTATTATTTTTATTATTGCTTATTTAAAGCTGTACAACGATTAACAAATGTAAACCAAAAAAAAAAAAAAAATTAGTTTTTATAATGCAGTTGGGCTATTTCAATATTATAATAAAGTTTATTTTTTATCTTAAAAATCTAAATACCGCAAACATTTGTTTTCTCGATTAAAAACGCATTAACGAGTGTCATGGAATTGCTGCAAATTAATTTTTTTAAATCCAAACAGTAAATATAATATTAAATGAAAAATTATATGAAATATGGTAGCTCGTTGCTATGGTAACCAATAAAAATACCAAAAAAACTGGGTAAACGCTGTAAAAAAGAATGAGTAAAGGAGTGATATGTAACTTTGCAAAACTATTCTAAATATGTAAAACTGTGATATAAGTAAAGCCGATTTTTTAATAAGTTTTTAGTATTTTGTATAAAAGTAAAAACAAATTGATGAATAAAAAAAGCTTCAAATAAAATACAAAAAATTCGATAACTCAAAATCTAAAATCTAATTAGAAATTCTACTCCACTCATATCACATATGATAGCATTTTTTTTTTTTTGAGATTTTTGTTACGGCGTGCCTAAAATGCAAAATACTTTTAAAATTAAATTAAATTGAATATGAATTTTTGAAAAGTTATTTTAAAAGTTACCAGGTCATAGTATTCCATGAATGATTTTTTGACTTATCGCTTTTTGATAAGTGTTGAAACCATAAAAACCTACGTTTAACCTTAAATTTTTCACTCGTCTAAATGATTATATCTTTATTAACTTCTTGTTTATAAGTCTGAAACCAGCAAAAGTAAAGTTTCATTTTAAATTTTTCATAAATTTAAATAACTGACTTATACTAATAATAATATTTTTGTCGTCTCAAATGCACCCACATTGGCTTTTTTTTTTGGTTTATGTTTTGTATAAATAATCTTTGATATAATCATATTTTAGAAGCAATATAGATAAGCTATGTCTACATATGTTTGTTATTCTCTTCAAAATAAATTTTATAGTTTCTGCATGTATACCTTTGTCAAGGATGCTTTATGAAATTAGACAGATTATTATTTGTTAAATTAAGTTTATGCCATTTCAACTAAAACCAAAATATTAAAATTAGCTAAGTTCAAATTTTTTTTTATTATATATGAGCAAATAACAATATTTTTCATGTTTTAGCTATATAAAAATATGAATTCATTTACAAAATCTTATAAATAGGTATTTTAAGATGTATTAATAATAAAACAAGTTTGTAACACTAATCTAGTCTAGCTGAGACCCAATTATTACACAACCATTTAGAATAAAATACATATAATGTTATCGCCATATAAACCGCCAAATAAAATCGGATACATCATTTAACTAGTAAAAATCATCATTAGAGACCAGGCGGAGATCCGCGGATTATAAATCAAATTTATATTGATAATATACATGTTGAACTTTGTGTTTCAAGTCTCAAAATACTGGACAACTTAGGACCGTAAAAGTATTTGACTATATAAATGAGATTTTAACTAAAAAAAGTACTTCAAATACGCCGTCATTTGAAATCATTTTCTTGACGTAACTTTCGTGCTAAATAGTGTTGTAATAGCTCATTCTAAAAATGCCATATGAAAAAAGACTAGAGTTATTGAAATTAACAACTCTAGAAGAGCGTCGTTTAAGAGGAAATCTTATTTTTCAATATAAAATACAGAACGGTTATGAGGAAATAAATTTGATAAACGACTCAATATCTATTAAACGACTCAATATCAAACGACTCAATATAAAACGACTCAATATCAAACGACTCAATATAAAACGACTCAATATCAATTAAAACCTTACAATTTTTGTATTCATAACCAAAAGTTAACAAAGGCATACTGTAAGAGTAATGCTAGATATAATTTCTTTTCGTGTAGAGTCGTAAATGCTTGGAATGGTTTACCACCACATATTGTCGAATCAATAACAATTGACCAATTCAAAAATAAACTTGATAAATCAGATTATTGCAAAAATTATTTATTAAATACTAAATAATATTTATATACATTGAAAAGTAAACAATGCTATTTTTAAAACATTTATAGCTGTTATAGCACAACATCTTCTGTTATTGTGCTCCACAATTGATTTCATCAATTGTCACAGTGTACATTATTATTATTATTATTATTATTATTATTATTTGAAAGATAATACTTGATTTTATTAACTTATGCAATAAAAAGTATGGTTTGGTAATTAACATCTATTCTATGCTTAATAGTAACACAAAAAATATTTTCAAATTAAAAAAAAAAATTTGGAGAAAATTTTTTGTAAAAAAAAAAGCTTTTTAGTCTACAGCTTAGAAGCATACTCGGTGTAGTTAAGGCGATTTACAAATTATTCGAATTCTTTTTTTGGAATTAGCATGGTTTTATCAGCGTATTTTATCCAAACAAGAGCTTTAGATGGTATAATTGTTTTTATGGTATAATTGTTTTTGCTTCAGGTTTTTTTAATTTTTAAAGAAACTTTTCTTTTGAACTTTTCTTTTAATTGAACCCCCCCCCCCCATACGCTTTCGTACGCTTTTTGAAGACCTCCCCCCTCCCCCCTATGAGCGTACATACTTTATGGACGACCCCTATGTATATGAATGCACTTAAATTTGTGCTTTATACACTTGACCATGTATCTATGCATTTGGTTTTTATGAGATTTTTAAATTTACGAGCGGTTCTTGATGAAGACTTTATAGTCTTCTGCTAGTTTCCACTTTCTTTTTATTTATTAAATCAAATTCTTGTATATTTTTTGTTTAATTATATTTTCTTGTTGTTAAAGGATTTTTTAATCTTAACGATTTAATTTATAAAATTGCTATAATATTTTAAAATTGCCTTGACTACACTGAACACGTCATGCTAATTATGCAAAAATATATACATTTTACAAAAGCTGAATGTTTAAGCTATAAAATGGTATATAATAATGTAATTTTTTAAAATGTATTTTTTTTTACTTTTGTCCACCACCTGGCCCACTGGGCTGTGGGCCAGACTTCACATTTACTGGACAAACTTCATAACTAATTTAATATTAGGGCTATATTGACTAAAATTAGGATGAGTAATAATATGAAGTGCTTCTTTTGGAGGTGTTATTTTTTTAATTCGTTGCTTGGGATACCTAATTTTGGATAGTAAAACCTAGTTTTGGTATTTACAGAGATTTTTATGAGTGCTATATTTACGAAATTTTACATAAGTACCAATAAGATATCGCGCTTTTTAAAAACACTGAATGTATTCTTTATTTAGTAACTATGGATACCTAATTTTGCTCAGCAACAATTAACTTTTATTAATTTCATATGTTTTAATTGTGCTATGTACACTATTTAGCACGTGTTTTATTATGAAATCCTGTTTGTGCAAAACTAATATTAAAAAAAAATCATATTAATTTTAATATGATTAGTGTTATTACACGTGTTATTAAACGTTGCTAGATAATCTTGGTTTCCTGTAAAAAAAATTATGCTCTAGCTTAGTTAATTAATTTTTCTAATTAGCAAATTTTACTCGTCGAGCGTCTACAGAATTTTTTAAATTTGTATGGGTATTATTGTTCCCATGCATTCAAAATCATCGAAAATCTTTGACAATATTTGCTACAAGTACAAGCTTAGTATGTGGTAGGTCTATATATTTAAAAATACAAGATACTTATGTACAATAAAATTCAGGCAAATTTACAAAATAAAAAAATAGTTTTCTTTTAAGAGTTGCACAGCACCATCTGGAAAGTTTTCTTTTTTAGGGTGCTTTAGTGGTTGTAAAGCACTGATTACTGGATTTGATGAGCACATAAAACGCCGTAAAAGGTCTTCGTTTGTTTTTGAACGCGAATATTTCCTTGTAAAAAATTGACGAAATTTTTTTTTAATTTTGTGCTTCTAAGGCCTCTCACTCATCATCCCAATTGGCAACACCATCTGATCAACAACCTGCCACCCATGTATCAAGATTTTGTGCAAGCTCTGTGAAATTTAGTATTAGGGATAAAGTCGTATAAATAGCTGTGCTAATTTAAGCAATTGTGTTTTAATATATCAGTATCAATCATGAAACCAGATAACAAAATACACAGCACAACATATATCTTTTTAATTAAATGCACATCAATATCCGTAATTGCTGCTGTTCGTTTGGCATTTCTAAAGAAATGTCGGGCAGTATTGCCATTGTTTGATGATCCAGAACCACCAGACCTAGGGATATCAATCACCAGCCCAACTTTATTTCTGAACCTCGATTATATTAAATAATTTTTAGCTTTAACTTTTTATTTTTACCTGACCGTGATGCCCATTTCTTTACTTTTGCTATGCGACTGACTTTTAACAAACATTCTATGCTACAAATCTATGCATGAAATGTTGACAAGCCATACTTTGATCCAGTTGGAGTTAATGGCAAACTGCAAACAATATTAGGTAGGTTTATTTGACTTGGTGTTGAACCACAAACTGCACTGTCTTGAATTAGTAGCTGTAGATAATGCAGTGGCTACTTTTCCATCTATTATAACATCAACTCAGGGACAGCAGTTGTAGTCAAGTTTCCAATAGCATTTTCAAGAAATTGTTGCTCTGCATTTATTACATCAGATGTCTCCTTTGCAAACCTAAACCGCACAATTCGACTGTACAACGTTGATGACACGTGTGAATTTCTCCAAACAATCTTCTCCACTCGACCAGAGAATCCTGTTAATTCAAGTGGTACAAAGCGGTAAAAAACAAAGTTGCTTCTTGGACAAAACTTCTTTTTTCCAGTTCATTAGTAACTTGCGTATAAATTTTTGACCCATCAAAACCTTCTTTTGAGTGCAGAATCAGCCTATCAAAGAATTGATAACAATATGTTGTACTTCCAACAGCCGCACCACAAAATTGACTACCAATGTTTGGAAATTGATGCCTGCAGAATAACCTGTAGCTGTCATGATTTATGGCTAGGAAAACACCTCTCTTTTGCCTCACTTACACCATATTATGGTGGATATAATTTACTTTTTTTGCTTTTTATATTGCTTCTTAAGCGCTTCTGGTTTGCTCATAGCATTATCTAACAAAAGAGCCAACGCTTCTTCAGATGTATTATCAGAATGACCTAGTTCAGCATCTTTGATATCAGCCAACTTTCTTTCTATCTGAGCATCTTTTCTTCTACTGCCTTTCCACAGGTGTGTGCCTAGGGCTGCTGGTTCGAACATGTTTAAGTTCGAACGTTCGAACTTAAACATGTTCGAACAATTTCAACATTCAAGTTCGAACCTTTTTCTCCTAATAATTCGAACTTTTAAATTTTTAAAAATGATATGTCTTTTCATTAATTTTTGTAAAACAAGCTGAAATATAAGTAAAAACTATAAATTTAAATATTTTAACTTTTTTTTGTATTGTGTTTGTCTGGAAACTCTAAAAATATAATCAAAATTACATCACCTGTAGCGCCATTGCATTCAAGGTAGGATCGTTTTTTTCCTATTAAAAAGTAGTTAAACAGCGGTTGGTACTTTTTCACCATTTGACCGCTGTTTATTTACGTTTGAAATTGAAATTATAAAGAGTTTTAAGTTCAAACAAAAATGACTACTCAGCGTTAGCACATCTAGAAGATCTGAAATTTAGGAGTAATTTAATTTTTTGAAAAAAGCTGCAACGAGCAAAATGTGCCTCAACACGCACTATTACAAGACACTTAAAAATAAACACAAATTAGAGGTTCTCAAATGTAGTAACATCAATAAAAATTAGATTATTAAAATAATAATTTCGTACATAAAAATGATATATTTATTAAATCCAGTTATTTTAAGTCATGGTAATCAGTTTGAGAACAAAGTAAAAAGAAATAGTTTAAATAATTTTACAAATTAATCTTATTCAAAGATTATGCCAGCTCACAGAGATACCTCGGTATTAATAAAAAGCCAAAAATGCTAACGATGTTAGAAATTATAACAAAGAATTGACTCTAGCTAAAGAACTAAAAATGTTTTATTAAAATATATGATTTTCAAATGGTATCAGTATTGTATTTGCCGATTGAAAATAATTTACACTCGTAATTTATAAAAACAAATATTTACATGACTGGGGCTTGAAGAAGACAAAATTCATCTTATCATTAAGCCCCCCTAAAAAAATGCATATTCATCAAATAAAATGTTTTAACAAAATGCAAAAAATAAAATATATAACGTTTAAAATATTTAGTAATTCAAAGAGTATTTATATTTAAGAACTGATTAGTAAAATAAGATGATATATAAGTATTAATATTACAAAAAGAATTTACAATAACTTTTTTTAATAAAAATTGAAATTATAAAATTTTACAATATTTTTAGTAATTAGTATATCAAATAATAAAACTTAAAAAAATCGTTTGTAAATTCAAAACTTATAAGATAAGAAATACATTTACAATAGCAGACTATTGTTTAGAATATTAAATATAATATTAAAGAGTAATTAGTAGGTTAATTTTTGTTTTTGTTTGCTAGTTTAAAAAGCTTTTTAGAAGAACTTTAATTCATTTTCATGTATCATCAGTAATTGCTTAAGTTTTGTTTTAAACTGGTTTAAAGAATAATTAGATTTCAGCTCATTATTTAATATTGTATTCCACAGCTTAGGACCTCGGTTAGCAATTGAGAATTTGGTTGCTGAATAATGTGTTTTGGATTGAATGTAATTGTTTTTTGAAAATCTGGTAGGGTATATGTGGTTTATTTTTTCAAAAAGTGAATTAAATAACATTGGTGATATTTTTTTATCAAGTTTAAACATGAAGATAAGAATATGGTAAAGGTTTAGTTTATATACATTTAGAATATTAAGTTTATTAAATAATGTTTGAGTGTGAGAGAAACGGTCTACGTTTGTAATTATCCTTATAGCCTGTTTTTGTTTACTAAACAGTTTTTTTACTTTTGTTGCGTTTGTGCTGCACCAAGCAACGTTTGCATAATTTAAGTAGCAATGAATTAAAGAAAAATATAAGTTTTTTAAACAAGATAGATTTAAAAACTGCTTGGCTTTATACAAAACACCTATATTTTTTGATATTTTATTTTCAATTAGACCTATGTGGTCCCTCCAGGTTAAATTTTCATCCAGAACCACACCTAAAAATTTTATTGATTGCTCTCTTTTTAATAATGCGTTATCAATAAAAAGATCAGGAAGTTTTAATGGAATATCTTGTTTTTTATGAAGACGATGGAACAAAGTGTATTTGGATTTATTGATGTTCAAAGATAGTTTGTTTGATTTGAACCATTGGGTTAATTTTTCAAGTTCTCTGTTTACTGTTTGAAATAATTTACTGATATCTTTACTAGAATAAAACAAGTTTGTATCATCTGCAAACAAAATTAAGTTTAAAATGTTAGAAAATTTATATAAGTCGTTAATATAAATGAGAAATAAAAGTTGTCCTAAAATTGATCCTTGAGGAACACCACAGGTGATTGACTTATATTCCGTTTTTCCGCTATCATATGAAATAAACTGCTTTCTATTAGACAAGTAACTATCAAACCAGGACAAATTAGTATTTATTATACCATAACTTTTCAGTTTGGATAGAAGGATTTGATGATTGACAGTGTCAAAAGCTTTACTTAAATCGATAAATACACCTAGGGTATACTTGTCTTCATCAAACCCTTTAAATATATCATGAACAAGGTGAGTGATTGCATGATCAGTTGAATGACCAGATTTAAATCCAAACTGTTTATGAAAAAGAATATTATTAACATTTAAAAAGGAATATAGTCTATTATACATAACCCGCTCTAATATTTTAGAAAAACAAGAAAGAATTGAGATTGGTCTATAATTCGTAACATCGGAAGGATCTCCTGATTTTAACACTGGAATGACTTTTGCAATTTTTAGGTTATCTGGAAAAACGCCTTGTTTTAAAGATAAATTAAAAATATGTAGTAATGGAATTGTAATTTGTTTTATTGATTTGATAATGACATTACTACTTATATCATCAAATCCTAAACTTTTATTGGGTTTTAATAAAGAGACTGCGTCTAGTAATTCTTTTTCTGTAAGTTTATAATTAGACATAACATTAAGGTTGGTTGAGGTTAAGTACGAACTAACGTGTGATTGAGTAGTTGCTATATTAGATGATAAAGTAGGACCTATATTTACAAAAAACTGGTTAAGTGTTTCAGCGACTAAGGATTTATTTACAATTTGTTTGTTATTAAATTTAAGATTTAGAGGAAGTAAATTTCTGTATAAGCTTTTTTTTCCAATTACCTCCTTAATAATATGCCAAGTTTTTTTAGAATCATTTTTGTGCTTTATTAATTGTTCAGAATAGTAACGTTTCTTTGAGCGTTTTAAAATTGACTCAAATAGCCGTTTATAGTTTTTATAGGTAGTTTCATTTTTAAGAGTTCTTTTTTTAAGAAACTTGTTATATAAGCGTTGTTTTTTTTTTGAAGATTTAAGAATGCCCTTCGTGATCCAAGGGTTTAAAAGTGTTTTTGTTTTGATTACTTTAGTAACTTCTGGGAATGCCTTGTTATAAAGATTAAGAAACTCTGTTAGAAAAATATCATACGCTTTATTGGCGTTTAGATTTAGTTTTAGGGTGTCCCAGTTAACACAGGATAGAAGCTTATAAAAATGACTAATAGAAGTGTCGGTTATTAAACGTGTTTTAATTATTTTTTCCCGTTCATTTTGGGCATTATATATGCATTTTTGCGATAGGATAAAAATCGGAAAGTGATCAGACACGTCAGTTGTAAATATTCCTGTTCTTATATTTTCATTTATAAATTCATTTGTTATAATTTGATCTAGGGATGTTGAACTTTCCTTAGTTATTCGCGTTGGTTTATTGATTAGTGGAATATAGCTATTTTGAAAAATGGTGTTAAAAAAGTTTTTAATATATATATTATTTTCATAATCTAATATATTGAGATTGATATCACCAATAAAATATACAGCTTTATTCATAGACGATTTATTTTTAATTATTTTTTTAATGTGGTTTTCAAATACCTTAATGCTTCCTGAAGGCGGTCTGTATAAACCATGAATGACGATATTTTTTGAGGTTTTGTTAATAATTTCAATACATAACGATTCGTAATCGGTAGTAGTTGAACTTAAATTTGGTTTAACTTTGAATAATATTGAGTTTTTTATGTATATACACAAACCCCCACCTTCCTTATTAGATGCTCTAACTTGATGAATTACTTTATAATTAGGTAATTGAAAATTAGAATTGTTTTCAATGTTTTTATCTTTACACCATGTCTCACTTAGACAAATTATTTGAAATTTAATGCCAATTTTATATAAAAGTTGTTTTAATGACTCAAAATTTTTTTGAATACTTCTAATATTAATATGAAGCATTGAAAAATAGTTATCCTCCATTCCGTTAGCAATTTTTTTAGAATTTGGGTCATAATATAAAGGGTTAATATTTTTAATTATTTCATCATTATTATAAAAATTAATATCAGGATCCGAATAGTTGTTTAATAGTATTGACTTTTTTGATACAAATGAATTAAAATTTATGTTTGTTAAAACAGTTTCATCAGCCATTTTAAATCAGAAATAACTTAAAGCAATATTAAAATCCAAAAAGTAATATAAAAACGTAAGAAAATCATTTATCATTATTTATTTTTTTTTATAAATTCTCTAACAATAAGCTTATCGTATATAACAACGGAATACTTACCATTTATCCTGTGCAATTTGCTTTCTTCAAGAAGTTTCTTTCTTATTGTGGAAGTTTCCAGCGAAAAATCCTCGTTGATATAAATTCCGGATCCTTTCAGTTTATTGGCATTTTTTAGAATTTTTACTTTGTCTTTATGGTTAAGTAACTTAATTACAATTGTTCTTGGATTTTTTTTTTCAATAATGCCAGTTCTATGCGCTCTTTCTATGATTACCCCATTTACATTGAGATTATTTTCAAAAATGTTTATTATTATTTTTTCCGTATCATCCCAACTTTCGTTGTCATTTTCTTTAACTCCTTCAATTCGAAGATTATTTCGCCTTTGTCGATCTTCCAGCTGTCTAAATTTATTTTTTTCATTCTCACCTATATTTGCATTCGATGACTTTTTTTTTTCCAACTCGCTCATTTTTTTGTCATTGCAATCTTGATAAAACGTTAGACTTTCCTCAATGTCTTTTTGTGTTTTTTCAAACTTTATCAACTGCTTGTTAGTTTTATTTTGATCAGCATTTCGGTTTACGTTATCTTTTTTTAACATTTCACAAGTTTCCTTTAATGTACTAATTTCTTTCAGCAATCCATCGATTCGATCATTAGTCAGTTTTAAATTTGCACTTATTAACGATAGTATATCATTTTGTTGTTTTTGGAACATTTCTTGAAAAATTTCCCTAACTAATTTTATCGAGACGTCAGTGATTTGTTTTGAACTCATTTTCGATAAAATATGTACATAAAATGCTTCGACTAAGTTTAAGAAGTTTGTATTATAAAAAAAAAAAAAAATTTCTTCGATCAATAAAAACACGTCTGTTCAAAAGTAAATGCGGAAGTGATATGATCTCGTGAAAGGGCTCTCTAGCCATGGATTGTTTTTGTATAGAAAAAGAAACTGTTTGTAGGATGATGCCCTGCATTTACTCTTTATAAACAAAAAAAAAGTCTTTATAAATGAATTAACAGTTTTGTGTTTTACTTGTAATCTTTTGTTTAATTAAAATAAAAACTATTAAAAAAAGTTGGAAAAAGTTCGAACTTTTTTCCTAAATTGTTCGAAAGTGTTCGAGTTCAAACCTTATAAAAAAAGTTCAAATTGGCAACCCTAATATCAACACTAAGTTTTTTAATTTTAGGACTGCTAATTACAGTTCTCGACTTCCTTAATTTTAAAGAGTTTCGTCCATAACATTATCATAAATTTTTAAATATGAATCAATGGAGTGTAATTAGGAGGAATTTTAGCAGCCAAATTTGGACCAATATTAACAAATTAGGTGTTAAGTTCTTAATAAAATTTATAATTATGATTTATCATAAACTAATTTTATAGTAGTGTTTTTTTATAATTATTTTTTACTGTTAAACTCCTAATTTACATTCCATATTTTTTTGGTATTACCGTTGAATTTTTTGAATAACTGAGCACTCAATATAGTTAAGATACTTTTCAGTGTTAGAGCTGTAGCTCAGAACCCAGTCAAAGATTCGATGCCGGCTCTAGCCCAGTAGACGACATTGGTAAGGAAGGGAGGCGTTAATTTCCTAATTAAATACTCTTCCACGGTGTTCTGTGATAAAACCGTAAGGACATCTGGGAGCTTCTTAATAACTACAACAAAAAAAGAGGATACTTTATAAGAAATTCCCTTCAATTAGTTAGTAGTTTAAACCAGGTATGGGCAACCTTTGACATGTTGTGGGCCAAACTTTAGTTTGCAAATACGTTCGCGGGCCGCGTTTAAAAGTAGTGCATTTTAAAGTATTATTTTAAAGTAGTAAGTCATAATTTTTAACGATAGATATCAGACATGAAATATTACGACATAGGTGCAACCTTATAATTAAATCGTGAATTTTGGAATTATTAAAAACTACAAAAATTAAAAAGCGACACTGATATCAACGAGACACTTGAGTTTGAAATTGGGAGCTTGAGAAACTAATTAATCAATGTTAGATTTAATTCCACTGATACAAAGACGTAAAGAATTTTCCAAGTTATCGTCAGTCAGCCTTGTACAATGTTTTGATTTATTAACTTTTATCATTGAAAAGAACTGTTCCCCAAACGCACAAATCTTCTAACAAATTTTTTTAGCTGCGGAAAATGGTCTTCTTTGAGGTATTTTTTGTAAAAGTCGCACAATTCCACATCTTCGAATTTAGATTTTAGGAGTAAACTTTCTTGAACCTCGATCAACTAGAAAATAAATTGAAACAGTCTTCCATATTTTTTGAAACCAGATAATATCTGTGCCTCACACAAGCGGATTTTGTTCTGAAATGCTTTTGAATGTCTATAAAAATGATTTACTAACTGTCCTTGTTTTTGAAATTTTTAATTTAAATTATTCAAATTGCCTGTAATTTTGACCTTTACGTAAGACGACCATAGAAGATGCACCGTTATCCAAATAATTTTGACCATAGCAAGTTAAAACTTGTAAATACCTAGTGAACTTCAGTAAAAATTTCCTCTCCTCTTGTGGTTCCTTTTAAGCGGCTGTAAAGCAAACAAATCCTCAGTAATAGTGAGCTCTTTATCAACACCTTGAATAAATATAGCCAGTTGAGCTGTCTCAGCAAACTTTTAGCATACACTCCTTTATAGCTTCTCCTTCGGTAAATGGTTTTAATGACTTTGCCAATTTTGAAATAACTATAAAACTAGCTTTCACAACATTATTAAGTTGTGTTCTTTGTTTAACAAACGTTTGCTGCTGTTTTTTCAAATTTGCAGTAACCTTCTGGATTTTGACTTTTCTTATTTGTCATGTCAGTGATGAGGCGTAAGATGCTTAGTTTAGTAATACCTCTTTATGTTAAATTCTTTCATAACAGAAATGGATTTATTACACAGCAAACAAATAGGCTTACCATTGTGAAAGAAAAAAAAGAATTCTTCAGTCTATTTTTCTTGAAACTGGCGAACCTCTCCGTCTCCTTTCCGTTTCTTTCCATCAGAGATCATTTTCGTTTACTTTTATATACCAATAGAAAGCTAAACATATATCAATATCAATAGAAAGCTAGATTATATATATCTCATTAGAAAGATTCTAATCTCTTCATATCTCATTAGACATATATATATCTCATTAGAAAGATTCTAATCTCTTCATATCTCATTAGACATATATATATCTTATTAGAAAGATTCTAATCTCTTCATATCTCATTAGACATATATATATCTCATTAGAAAGATTCTAATCTCTTCATATCTCATTAGACATATATATATCTCATTAGAAAGATTCTAATCTCTTCATATCTCATTAGACATATATATATCTCATTAGAAAGATTCTAATCTCTTCATATCTCATTAGACATATATATATCTCAATAGAAAGCTAAACAAATTAACTTTTTAACTATAGTAGAATTTAACATGCTTCATTTAACAACAAGAAATGCAAAGTGCTTAAAACTATTGTTTTTATAAATAACAACTAAAACATTAACATTAATTCCGACCTCAAAATGCACACAATTTTTTAATTGGATTTTTCAAAATGTCTCGTGGGCAGGATCAAATCTTACAGCGGGCTGGATTCAGCTTGCGGGCCGGAAGTCGCCCACTTCTGGTCGAACAATCAAGATAAAATATCTGGTTTGCAAGATAATTTCTCAAGGAAATAGAAAAAAAAACTATTGCTGACATTTTTTTTTGTTTACTTTTACTTATCATCTAGAGAAAATTTTGAAGTCGATTGAAAAAAACAAGTTTTTTGGGAAATTTATGTGTTTAAACATTTTGTAAAAGGACTAACTCTTTTGATCTAAAAATCTAAAGATTTATTTTTTGATCTATAATCACTTCTAAATTAAGGACGTTTTTTAATTTTATTTAAAACAATTTGAAGCGAACCGGCTGAACAAAGTCCTGAAGTTTAAAAGAGACTTTATAAAAGTCTTAAACTCTGTATAAACAAAAAAAAACTTAAATTGATTCATTAAAAACTTTATTTTAACAGTAATAGTAAGCGACCGGGGCTAATATTTGACCGGGGCTGGATTTGATAAACCAACGCCGGAACCGAGTCCGGGGTTATGGCCGGGGCTGCCTATATCTTGACAAACCCTGTAAATCAAATGATTCTGTAATGATTCTTCTCGGACTGAAATTCACGTTCTATTTATAAATACATATAGATGTATATATATATATATATATATATATATATATATATATATATATATATATATATATATATATATATATATATATATATATATATATATATATATATATATGTATATATATAAATATATATATATAAACGTATATATACATATCAGTTATGGATCCAGAAATTTTTGGTGATTAGGGAAGGAGGGAGGGGGGAGAGATGTTGAAATATTTTTGTATTTTGTACCACATTCGCGTCTCCTATTTTGTTCTTATTAATTCAGCGTTTGTCAAACCAAATGGATTTAATAATATATTTTGATTTGCTGGTTTTAGGTTACTCATTTTATTATGGTAAGAGATGGACTCTAGTTAAACGAACCGATACAAAGTTTATTAGGAAGAATTCAGCTTCGCTTAAAAACGATTTTAAAGCTTCAAACTCTTGTGAGCTATTGTTTGCTAGTGGCACACATAGGGCTGCCAATTTGACACTTTCGAATAATTTAGGAAAAAAGTTCGAGCTTTTTCCAACTTTTTTAAATAGTTTTTATTTTTATTAAACAAAAGATTACAAGAAAAACACAAAACTGTTAATTCATTTATAAAGACTTTTTTTTTGTTTATAAAGAGTAAATGCAGGGTATCATCCTACAAACAGTTTCTTTTTCTATACAAAAACAATCCATGGCTAGAGAGCCCTTTCACGAGATCATACCATTTGAAAATCATATATTTTAATAAAACATTTTTAGTTCTTTAGGTAAAGTCAATTCTTTGTTATAATTTCTAACATCGTTACCATTTTTGGCTTTTTTATTAATATCGAGTCTATCTCTGTGAGCTGGAATAATATTTGAAAAAGATTAATTTGTAAAATTATTTAAATTATTTCTTTTTACTTTGTTCTCAAACTGATTACCATGATTTAAAATAACTGGATTTAATAAATATATCATTTTTATGTACGAAATTATTATTTTAATAATCTAATTTTTATTGATGTTACTACATTTGAGAACCTCTAATTTGTGTTTATTTTTAAGTGTCTTGTAATAGTGCGTGTTGAGGCACATTTTGCTCGTTGCAGCTTTTTTCAAAAAATTAAAATACTCCTAAACTTCAGATCTTCTAGATGTGCTAACGCTGAGTAGTCATTTTTGTTTGAACTTAAAACTCTTTATAATTTCAATTTCAAACGTAAATAAACAGCGGTCAAATGGTGAAAAAGTACCAACCGCTGTTTAACTACTTTTTAATAGGAAAAAAACGATCCTACCTTGAATGCAATTCAGGTGATGTAATTTTGATTATATTTTTAGAGTTTCCAGACAAACACAAAACAAAAAAAAGTAAAAATATTCAAATTAATAGTTTTTACTTATATTTCAGCTTGTTTTACAAAAATCAATGAAAAGACATATCATTTTTAAAAATTTAAAAGTTCGAACTATTAGGAGAAAAAGGTTTGGACTTGAATGTTGAAATTTTTGCGTAAAGTTCGAACGTTCGAACTTAAACATGTTCGAACCAGCCGCCCTAGTTGATATTGTCACAACAGTATTTGATCATTTATGATCTTTCATTTAAATCAGGTATTGTTCCTGACAAACTAAAAATATGCTGTATAACACCCGTTTAACAATTTTTAATCTAGAGGTACATCAAATATTTTAAATTTCAAATCTATATCCATCCTAACTTATTTTTCCGAATTGCTAGGGAGAATAATGTTTAATAGACTATATAATCATCTAACTGAGTACGACATGCTGTGTTGCAAACAATTTAGTTTTAAAAAATCCCCTGAACACGCAGTAGTTGAACTTACAAATCAAATATCAAACGCCTTTGATAATGACTGTTTTACATTAGGAGTTTTCAGTGATTTGTTAAACGCTTTTGATACCGTTAACCACATTATACTAATAAAAAGCTTAAAAACTACGGAGCAAAAAAAAAAAATACAATAATTCAAGGGTATTTGACAAACAGAAATCAATTTTTATACTATTATCAAAATAATACAATTCCATAACTGGATGAAAATTTGCAGTGGTATTCACATAAAAATAGCATTGAAATAAATCTCTCAAAAAATATCGCAATTATGTTTAAGACTAAACCTTTTCTAAGTAAAACATCTCTGAAAAAATTGTATTTTGCATTTATTCACAGTTATTTGTCCTACTTGAAAAAGGCTTTCATTAGTTTTCTATAGCTAGTACTAGCTCACTTTGCGTGGGCTAGTACTAGCCATACGAAACTAAAGAAGTCCTACAACAAACAAAAATATGGGTCTTTGGAACCGACAAAAATTTTCCCAGCAAACCATTCGCAAGTGTGCTTGCTGTTTTTAAATGTGTATAAACCTAATTTACACCATGTTTTATTGTTTGTATTTAAAATCAAAAATAGGATTGTCTTCAAAAATCTTTCAATCTTATTTTAGTAAAGTTAACCATAGGTATTCAAAAAGTTTTCAAATTACAACTTTATTTTTTTTAGAGTATAATTTAAAATTAACTTCCTATTTAATTAAATACGGCGGACCTTATCTGAGGAAAATGTTTCCAGATATTGTCAACTAAAACAAGATAACATTAGAAAAATTTAAGAATAAATCAAAACGATTATTATTGCTCATGGATATATCTCAATACATCCAACTTCAATGTTATATATCTCAATATATCCAACTTAAATGTTATACACCTCAATATATCCAATTTAAATGTTTGTTCTTTTTTAAATGAAGCTCAATCAAATAAAAACTTATCAAATATAATAATGGGGTAGAGGACGCGTCGAATCTCTGGGTTCTAAGCCACAAATCTAACCACTGGACCACTGCTGCATGGTTGTTTACACATGTGGTATATAATAAATGAATTATATCAATGAAATTCAAGGGATGATGTTAAAAAATATTCATCTAGTGATTATGTTAATTATGAAGTTTAATTTTGTTTTTTTTTCAATATTTATTTATAACTATTTAAATATTTATCATTTTTTAATTTTATTTATTATTTAAATATTTGTTTATAAACTTATTTTTTGTAAAAAAAAAAACTTAGTTATTTTTATTTCTAATTGTTATCTTTATATATTTGTATGTTACGGTTATGAAAACTTTTTTAAATGGATCTCGGCATCTACACAAAATGGACCATCTTGTTTCATTCATTAATTTATATATATGTATATGCGATGTAAGCATTCTTTATGGGTGAAATAAAATGCACTCAAAAAAGCATAATATTGCACACAACAGATTATATTCAGATAAAAAGATGGTTCAAAATCAATAAAATTTTGATTTACAATAAAAAGGGTAAAAAGCGTTCGAAGCTGCTCCCTCTGCATTCTATGTTAAATAAACAAAATTTACGACGACTAAAAAAGTTGCCAAAGTCATTATATAATATATTTCAATCAGGAAAAAGTATTTATTAAACGAGGGGATTTATTTTAGAAATTTAAAGTTAATTAAAATGAATTAAAAAAAACTCTTTTTGTTTATTAAATCAATTTATAACAATTTTGTAATTATACAACTAATTAGTTTTTTTTTTACAAAAAATACAATAAAAAAGATCACCCCTAATTACCTTTAACCAGATTTATGCATATATATATGTATGTATATATATATATATATATATATATATATATATATATATATATATATATATATATATATATATATATACATATATATATATACACATATACTTAATAGATAATAATATTTTCGAAGAGAATCTTAAGCCTACTGTTCAAAAAGTGCAATAAACTTAATGTTATTGTTAAAAAAAAAGCATTAGTACTCAAAATTCGAAATTAAAATACTTGAAATACTAATTTTGTAACATCTTTGTAAGTTAATAAATCCACATAATCGTTGTTTAAACATTTATACTTCGCATGGTCCAATTTAGCTAATTTAACAGCCAAAGAACTTTCGAATTTTCGAATTTCGTTTTCGAATGGAACAATAAGCAGCACGACAAAATGGTTTAAAAAACGTAATTAAGTTTACATTTTGCAATTAATCGTTTCATAACACCGAGTTGTGAGGAATCGTTAAAAGTTGTTCATTACGTTTTCTGTTTCTCGAATCATCATCTTTAAAGTTTATATATCTATAAATATATTTATTAAAACTGTCAACATGCCATTGATCCTCCTATATCTAAATGATCTTCTTCTTGTTCAAGATCAGAATCAGATTCCATGAATAACTTATCTTCAAAATGACTTAAAAGTGGCGGCGAATCTAATAAACAATCATTTTCACCTTTGATATAGTGTGTAGATTCTATAAATGATTGTTTACGGCTGGCTACAAATTTTGGAAGCCTTAAGCTAATGCTCGGTGTCATTGGAGTGCGATTATCACTAAAAGGATTTATACGACCATCATCAATACTACATATTGGAAGTTTAAAAATTTCTGTTGCCTTCTTTATGACATTTTTTAGACCGAATTCTCCAATATACCTTTCGTTGAACTTTTCCCGAGACACTTTTACAGCTTTCAAAGACATAAAAAGAAATATACTTTGAAACAATGTGTAGAGTCCAATTAAAACAAACATAAATGCAAAATCATATTCGGGTCTATCAAGTTTACCTATCACTGCGTTAGATATAGACACAAGGAAAATGAAACCAACATTAATCAATACGTACTTATCAAGTAAAGTCAAGTAAGATACTTTTGGTAAAATGGAAGATACAAAATTTTTAAAGGCCACAACTGTTAATAACAAAGTTAAACTTACGCTCAGTCTTTTTCCGTTGTCTTGTTTATCAATTGCAAAGCACGTAAACGCTAGAATTGAAATCATATTTACCATGGCAACTATATTCCAAAGATAATATTTGTACTTTCTTCGAGCGTGAACAAAAAACTGAAAAAGCGGTTCTTTCATTTCTGAGGAAGACGAAGTATTTTTAGGATCAACCACGTCACTTAATATATATTTTTGCAACTCCCATTGCCCACAGTCAGTAAAGTTGTGCAAAGCGTTTATAATACTATTGCCTATTGAAGTTTCTTGCCTAAACTTGACAATTGTGTCGTTCCAATAAGAAGAGACATTAATGCTTAACAGTTGCTCGTCAAAAGGAAACTTGGTAATATCAAAAAGACATTTAAATCTTCCTTTCACTCGATATGACCATTGTATCATTGATCTTTTCCTCTTATTATCAACAAAAACAACTGTCTTATTTAAAGAGCTTTTTAATTCTATTGCATTTGGAAAATATAGTCTAGGATCCCACATTTTTGACCAGCATATTTCGTTTTCAACTGTATTATTTAACCAAGGCATATTCTCAAACCAATTAGCAGACAAAAGAAACTCACACAACATTTCTTGTCTCAGTGTATTTATGTTTTCAATGCTGTAAATAAATATTCTCAAGTCAATCTCGACAGGATCTTTACGCTTGACATACACCAGTTTATCTTCAATGCTATGGCATGTACTTACTTCATATCGAATTGCTTTGGTATGCTTACAACAATCTTCTACTGTTTGATGGTAAGCATCCAGGGGTTTAGTATCATTGCTTAGGCAATCAAAGGACATATTTTGTAATCAAATTAGTTTTCCTAACCAATTCAAGAAATCTCGCTTTGATAACTAATTTTTTAAATTTCATTTCATGTCAAGATACAGCATTAAAGACAGGTGAGTTGTTCTGCTTTTCATTTTAATAGCTAAGAAATCCCGCTACAACAAACTAAACAAAATTTTGGATTCGAAATAACTTATAAACAGTAAGTGAAATTACATTTTTAATAAATCTATAGAAAGTGTAACATGACGTTTTGAAAGAGAAACATTAAATTACGTTTATGAATGATTAAAATGACGACCGATTAATTCAAAACTTCTTCCACGGTTTTCACTGCGCTATTCATTGAGTTTTACTAATGGCTACGGCGTTCGCAATAATTTTTTTGTAAACGTAGTTCCGTAAGAGCTTCTATTTGTTTTTATTATTTAAGATAATTATATACTAATATTTATAGCAATATTATAAGTAACCATTTAAACTTTTCGTTAAATAAAAATACGAAAGTAATAATAATAATTATTATTATGAAGACAACAACAGGAACAATAACATTAATATTTTTATTTTTTACTTAATATAAACAAATAATGGACTTTAGTTGTTAACACCAACTGAGCCTTGTGTGGTGCAACAAGACTTATTTGTATATTGAAAAGATCACGAAAATTAATTTTCTATTATAAAAATGCTTTTGAAAAATATTGAACTGCTAGTCATTTGTAAATTTTCTCCATAAGACAAGTAATTTAATTTTTTGTTGAAAGAT
The DNA here is from genome assembly GCF_038396675.1 of Hydra vulgaris. NCBI lineage: Eukaryota > Metazoa > Cnidaria > Hydrozoa > Anthoathecata > Hydridae > Hydra > Hydra vulgaris. The sequence continues at coordinate 58,517,798 of NC_088931.1, read as the reverse complement.
TTATATAGAACAACAACAGCAACAAAACTTTATAAAACGATTTAAATTCGAGGAAGTCGGCTGAAGTTTTTTAAATTTGTAAATTTGTAATTTTTCAGCCGATTTCTAAATATATTTATGTTTATTTTATGTAATTTATGTTTATACGGGTTATTAAATTAAAAAATATTTACTTTTGTAAACTTTATTATAGAGCATCTATTTTAAATTTAAAAATTGTACTTTTGAGATAAATTTTAGTATATTTTAATTTAAAGTAATATTTACATTTTTCAAAGTGAATCATATACTATCCGTTGTTACTTTCATTAGCAAACTACCTTAGAAACTAAGATTTACAAATATTTCTTATTAAATACTATTTTATGTTATTTTATGCAGTCGTGGCGCAGTGATTCTTTGTTTCTGAGGCAAGTGGCGCACTTGCCTCAGAAATAAAGAATCCATGGTTCAAACCCCACCTCGCGGCAAGTTTTGCGACAACAGTTAGGAAAGAGGTGTGAATTTCCAATTAAAATCTCATCCGCGGTGCTCCATGATAAGAGCGTAAGGACTTCTTGGCACCTAAATAAAATTAAAAAAAAAAAAATACTATCTATTTTTATTAAGAAAATTTACTATCAACTATATTGCTAATACTTTTATGCGGTACAATATTATATACACAGTAACATATGTCTTTATTTAAACCGCTTCTCAACAGATGTTTATTTTTTTCATTCTTGCAATGAAATGTCCTAATGACAATTTAATGAAATAGCTTACTATGTTCACTGAATTTAATAATGTTGTTCACTATGTTCACTTGTGAAGTTTCACAAGTGAAGTTTTATTAGTTTATAGACATCAAGGGATTTATGAAAAATGAGTTCCATCAATTTTTTTTTTTTTTTTGTATATGTAATTTTTTGTTTTATTTTAAACTTTTGTTTTTCGCTTTATATATTTATTAATCAGTGAATATATTTTACACAAAATAAGACGTTCATACACTTTAGCCGTCCCTTGTAGTTTCTGAAAGATTGTCATTTTAAAGACAGAAAATAGTCATTTTTTATTCTAAGACAACATTTATTCAAAGTAAATGGCACTAATCGATAGTATTAATAAATCAATAGTAATGCTTTGAAAAAAAAACATCAAAAGTATATATATCAAAAGCATACCGTTATCATCTTTTAGTTTAATAAGAAATTTTCATATAAAGTTCGAAAAATTTTCATATAAGGTTCTTTTTACTTTATAAAAAGATGCAAAATTTTATTTTGTATCTTAAGATGAAAGGCTTTTTATACAGTAAAAGAACTTTATATGAAATATTTTGCACCTGGTTTTTTTTGCTCTTTTTGTTTCTACATATTATTGCATAAAAAATCAATAAAAACTAACAATTTAGACGAAAAAAAAACAACATATTCAAAATACATATATAAATATACAAAACTAGACGTCTGTTAAAATCTTATGTGAAAATTTTCAAAGTTTTTTTTCAAAAGTTCTGAATATATTAAAGGGAAATCTTTTAGTATTATAATATTCAATAAAAATATTGAATAGAACTTTACTTCTTATGAATTTGATATTATAAAAAAATGCTCAGTACTTTTTATCAGCAAAAATAAACAAAGTTTTAACTAAATTTAAATTTTTTTTTAAAGTTTTAACTAAAAGATGACTGTTGTAAGAAATAATAACTTATCTCTTTAAGATATTTTAAATGCAGTTAGCATTTAAAATATCTTAAGGAGATATTTTAAATATCCATTGTTACAGGCACAATCACCATTTTAAGTACTTTTACTGTATTTATGAACGGTAAACAAGGCTCAACTTGGTAATATGATTTCATCAAATATTGGAAACATCTGTTAAGTGAGAGAAATGCAGGTAAAAATGCAACACTAAGAGCAGCTTCTTGTACTGAAGATAATATCAATAAATCAAGACATGCAAGAATCTTCTTTTTGAAGTAAACATCGATTAATACTTAGCGTCAAATTTCTGGATTTTTGATAAAATCGGCTTCAATGGTAACAAGGATAATCAAAAAGTTCTCTGACAACGTGGCTCCAAGCACCCTCTTCAAGTAACTGGAAGTAATGAAAAAGTAAACTACACAATAAGCAACTACGTAAATACTGCTGAAGTGGCACTTCAATCGTTTACAATTTTTATAGCCAAACAAAACTTTATAGCAATTGGTGTACAAATTGGCTCAAAAAATATAAAATATACAAACTCACTGTCAAGTTGGATGGAAGATAAACTATCTATCCAATTTCTGTCTAAAATATTTATTCAAACATCCAAAAATTTCTGATACCCATGTGTAAGTACTTGATGTGAGCACACAGCACACAGGTTAAATACCAAGTTGTTATTCTTTGTATTAAAATCAACGTCAAGTGCTCATTTGCTTTTTTATGTACTGAATTTATATAAAGCATTACTATTATCTTCTAGTTTATATAGGGTCATGTCTTCCCCTACCGTGACTTTTAGAAAACTTTTAACTTTAAAACTAAACTCTAAACTTAACTCTAAAACCGTAACAGATTTAAATTTAGAGTTTTTGGATTAATAATTTATACTCAATTATTAACTAATTTATATTATTCAAATTTGAGTAAAATTATTTTTTAAATTTTATTTTTAATCTTTTGTAAGATCTAGTACGTTTCTTCACCTACCATGATATGGCACTAATTGCCGTAATTGATTCTTCACCTACCATGAATAAAAAAATCGTATAATTTGACATTTAATTTTATTCATTTGCCTAAATAGAAAAAAATGCATCAGTTTATGATTACTAAATAAAAGAAACATTGGTTTTTTAGTTTTATAAAAATCATCCACTAAAGATTTTCTCTGAATTAGAACTTTGTTTTTTCTTTAATATCTTTTTTTATACGTTTTTTTTTTGTTGTTGTTGTCGTTTAATTCTTCTCCGTAATTGAAAGCTGAGTGCTCCTGCCGTTGTTCGTCGTAATATATTAACTTTTATAACTTTTTCCCAATTTTTTTTTTTCTTTTCTAAATCTTGAATCTTATTATTATAATTCATTTCGTTTCATAAATAACGTATAAAAAGCATATCAAATGAATACTCCCAAGGGTTAAATTACCTTTACTTGGTAATTTAGATTAACCTAAATGGTTTTTTAGAGAAAAAAATTAACAAAATATGGTTTCCATAAAAAATGTTTCCATAAACGATAAGTGCTAACTTGGCTAATTTTTGTAATCATCTACTGTGTCACGGATTAAACAATGTCTTACAAAAAATACTACTATTTTTTCCTTTCCTTTCCCTTTCCCGTTTAAAAACGGATGAGTTTTTTATACGGAAACGGTACTATTATGATATTATAAGTTTCCGTAAATAATTTTAAAATGATATTATGATATTTTTTCAATATATTTTTTTAGTATTGTTTTATATAAAGCATAAATAATAAATTTTTAAAAAGATTTATTTTTATAGTTTTGAGATGTTTTTTATCAGCGAATTTTTTATTACTGAAATAAATTTTATAATAATAAATAAAATTTATTTAAGTATTGTTTTATATAAAGCAGTAATAATAAATAAAATTTATTATTACTGCTTTATATAAAACAATACTAAAAAAATATATTGAAAAAATATTTTTATCTTATTTTTTCAAAAACCACGGTAGGGGCTTCTTCACGGTAGGACATGACCTATATATTACATGAATATGAAATTGTATGCATTGATATGTTATTAGTTGTTACTACCTTAATATTTTAAACATATTTAACATAGATGCTTGGTATTTATCAGTCAGTAGATTTAAACATTTGTACTGCACGCTTATTTTTCTTTTATCTATTTTCAATTTGAATTTTTTTAAAAAGAAACTGAAAAAAGGAACACTTCCAAAATAAAAGCTAATCAAGCAAGCAGTTAAATCAAAAACAATAAAAAAATCTGATATATGTATATTAAATTTTGAAAAGCCATAAGAAAAGTTGAAATTCTGGAAAATTTATAGTATTCAAATATTTCTTAAAAGCATTTATCTAATTTTTAAAATTAAGGGATTGTATATATAATAAATTTTACCCAAGATTTTTTTATTTTTAAACCTAATTTTGAGCAGTACCTAATTTCGAACAGTATCTACTTACAGTTTATGACTGACTTTAGCTTGAATAAAAATGATTTTTGATACTTGAACAAATTTAATCAAAGTCATTTATTCGTGGTAAAAAAACTTTAAAAGGCACTATAGGTTCATGAGAAAATATAGAGAAAACATTTGTGAAAGAAAAATACTAAAGCTATAAGAGTGATGTCTTTGCAACCGCCAATAGTTAATGGTTTGTTTACCTAATTTGAAATTGTTTATCGAAAGTATAATTTAAATAAAACGTCATTTGTTCTACTGTGATAAAAGTGAATTCGATCAAGTAAAGAAAGTGTTTATTATTCTACTTGCAAATCAGAGGGGATGGAAAGCAGAAGTTTCAAAGAACAATTCTGTTCAAATTTTTTCGAAACAAACTTCTAAGACTTAAACTTCCCAGTGAAAAAGCGCACATGGGATACGCGTGGATTTTTTCCACATGTAACCCATGTGGGGATTATTATTTTGTCCCATGTGGGTTTCATATGGTAAATCCCACATGGATTCCATATGGTAAATCCCATATGGGATACGCGTGGGTTTTTACCATATGTAACCCATATGGGGATTATTATTTTGTCCCACGTGGGTTTCATATGGTAAATCCCACATGGGTTTTATGTGGTAAATCCTACATGGGATATAGGTGGAAAATACTACATGTTATAGATCTTAAATGCCACATATTTTAATCCAAATCGTATAAAAGTAGTCAATACTAGACAAATGAAAGTCCGAATGCTTCTATGATAATTTTTAAAATTCTTTTAATTTAAAAATTACTTAAATAGTAATTTAAAATTAATCATCGAAGCTTTCAGAGAGGCTTAACTTAATCTGGTATTTGCTACTTTATCCCATTTGGTATTCAAAACGTGTAGCATTTTTGATCTTTTACATGTGATGTTTTCCACCTATAACCTATGTGGGATTTACCTTAAACTATTATGACGAAACTTTATAAAATTAAAAAACGTGTTGCAAAATTTTTTTAAAAATAAATGCTATTAATCAATACATCCGAAACGAATATCAAAAATATTATTTTTTCTTTTGCGATTTACACGCCGTTTTTTGTCAATTGAATTAATTAAATCGCTTCGGTTTGTATAATACCAATGTTTTTAGTATCTTCTAACTTTCTTCAAACATTTTCTAAAAAAAAAAATATAAATACAAATATATATAAATATATATATATATAGAAAGAGAGAGAGAGAGAGAGAGAGAAAGAGACACAGAGAGAGAGACAGAGACAGAGACAGAGAGAGAGAGAGAGAGAGAGAGAGAGAGAGAGAGAGAGAGAGAGAGAGAGAGAGAGAGAGAGAGAGAGAGAGAGAGAGAGAGAGAGAGAGCAATTTTAATTATTAGCCAGTTTGAAGTCATTAATGACTACAATATTTCACAAATAATTATTTCATAATTTATTACTTACAATGACTAACGTATTATGCGTAATTGAACACATATTATGCGTAATGAGCTTGAACCCATAAGGAGAATCCTGAAAAAAAGTGATCAATAAGGATAAGTAGTTAAACAAAAAAACAAAAACAAAAATGTAAAAACCTACTTTTTCAATGATGTAGACTTCTATAATAACAGGCCTTGACATCGTGCAAAATGCCGTAAAAACTGAAGGCCGATTAAACTTTCACTTTTACTTATATTGATATATTTTTATATTAGGTAGGGTGTAATGGCAGTCTATGTTTTCTAATAATAATCTCTAATAAAAACGGAAATATAAAAAGAAAACCAAAAAATTGTTAAAAGATAATCATGCTTTTCGTATTTCAAATTTCATTAAGAATATTTATGTAATATTAAATAGTATCAATAACAAGCAGAACCATAACAAAGTATATATCTATATATTAGAAAGATAACTGTATTTTTAATTTTTTTTGCTAAAAATGGTAACAATAAAAATCACCAACAATAAAAAACACCAACAAAAGTTGATTCAAGCAAAAAAAAAAGTTTTATCAATATATCTCAACAGGGTTAAAGTCCTTATACTTGGCAACTTGTAGTCAATACACAAACAATCATATAAACTTCGTCGCATTGCAAAATACTCATATGCTCTACATATAATATCTGAAGTATATAAAACTTCACCAACATTAACTTTTCCCATAGCATTAAGGTGTTCGAATAGAATATTTGACAGAAGCGAACTTTCTTTATTTTTTAAAAATCTAACTGCTTCAAATAAAGCTGATTTTGTTTTTATTAACTTTAATTTGTTTACAGCTAAATATGAAATATTACAAATTGTGCCATTATGGTTAGCTACAAATAAATAATCATTAAAAATTACTAAAATAAATAATGGAACACCAAGTTTGTACATTTTTGATTGTATGTGCAAACTTTTTTTATTAAGCTGGAAAACAATAACATTTTATTATCACTTAACAAAGATTGAATATTGTCAAATATAAGTTCATCCTCTTTAAGAAAATCATTTAACTCATCTGGTAAAATGCTTCGAAAACCGCTTGAAGTTACATTTTTTCTAACTTTACTTGCGGTGTGGCTAAACAACTAGGCGGAATATTTTAAAAACAGATGGTGGGTTTAAAGGTCGTTGCTTCCCATATTTGCTTTTAAAAGGTGCTTCATTTGGCCAATGCAGTTGACATCATGCTATATAGTCTGTAACAATAAAACCAGTTCTTGGGATAGCTTCACTACATCTTTTTCTCTCCTCTAGATTCTTTGGAAATTTATAAATTGATGTTTTTGTCGTAGTTGAGTATTGATATTTTTGTTGTAGTTGTAATTGATATTGTAGTTGTAGTTGAATAAATTGATATTTTTGTTGTAGTTGGGATAGTTCAACTTGCAAAGAGATTTTAAAGGCATTTTAATTATTAAAAAAACTTATCGTTAGTTTGACAATATTATTACCTTACAATGTTAACGCCTTGAACCTTACAACGTTATCATCTTGATGTTGGGCTATCTAATTTATAAACCAATCACATTTTAAAGATTTATTAAGAAAGCGCGAACACAAAATTTCGTCTAATGTTAAAAGATGAAAATGTAAACAAAGTATTAGGAATTGGCCTTCAGTTTAACAACTTTGTTGCGCGATGTCAAGGCCTTTTATTATAGAAGGCCGCGGTCACACATAATATAATATTCTGAAACTAATACACAAACATCTAGATTTCTATAAGTAAATTTATTCTTTGATCATTGCCTTCATATTCTATCTTATTTTCATATCATAATCTATTATGGAATTATTTATATAACATATCACAACAATATTATTAAATTTGTGATGTTCAAATATCATATGAACATTCTCTAACATGTTCATATGATATTTGAATATAGTTCTTGAGTATATTATCTGCAAACAATTGACTGATGCAAGTTCTAATGTTGTCAAAAACCAAGCATGCATGCATGGGACACTGCAGTGTCCCACAAAGAAATGCAGGTTTGAAAGTCAAATTTTGTTTTATTAAAAAAAAAATTAAAATAGGGGGGAGATAGGGAGGTTTCTGTTACTTTTTTTAGGCTCCAAAACTTTTAACTTTATATATAATAAGGTTCATAAAACTTAAGGGACTTACGAAGTACATTGAGGAACAAAAACAGGATATTTACAGAAACTTTTAAATTTTTAATCTGGGTCCAGTATTCAAAGTAATACGATCTAAAGTAATATATAAATTAAATAAAATGCTTTAAAATGCATGCAGTTACACATATAACTCCTGATAGTTAACTATATGTATAACTAGTTATACATAAAATTTATTATATAAACTTATTTTTCAAGGTTATGCTTGAACAAATTAGAACCAATTAATTCAAATTCAAGATTTAGTTCAAGTTCAAGTTATTTGTTCATTGTTTTTACAATAATTGACAATGGGAAGGGGATGTTGAGACCAAAATAATGTCAATTAAAAAATTGAATTAAAAAAAAAAAGTAAAATATTTTATTTTAAATAAAAAGTAAAACAATTTATGCTAGCTATGAGCAGGTTTTAAAGGTATTTACACCAACAATGTGGTCTAAAAACGTTTTGCTTTTGTTGCTTAAAACTGTAGAGGATTATAGGAAAAACAATTTAAATTCAGAAATTAGCTTGCTTATCTGAAAGAACAATTTATGTTTTTTTTTTTTACTTTTAGTACTGTTGAGAATAAATGTATAATTGAACCCAAAAAAAATTGATTGTATATGCATTTTTTATATTATATTAACAGATATACCATCATAATACGATAACAAAAACTGACATCATTTTCAATGGGAGATGGCAAAAAATTGACTGAGTTTGATAAAGGGTGAAGTTGTTCAATAAACCGGGTCATCATCTGACATCATTATGCATAGATGACCCTATGATTTAGGTAAAATAAGTAATCAATTTGCCATATTTCTCTTTAGAAAGTGTAAGAAAAAAGCATTGTTATGCTGAGAACCTACCTATTGAGCAAGCTTTGACCACCTATTTTATAAATTTGAGAGACAGAAGTGGAAGTGCGAATCGCAAAAGAACTAATAACAATGCTCTAAATTGATTTTAACTTTGCAGACTAACATTAATATAGTATTTAGTAATAATAAATGAAGTTTACATGATTTTTATAATTTGTATTTATTTCCACTAATTATTAGTTGTCAGTCTCCATTTTATAAAATGAATTAAAAAACTATTTATTTATAGTACAATAATAATACATAAATACTAGTTAGTTTCCTAATGCTATTATCATCACAATGTTAATGGTATTCGTTTTAAAGTGAAATTTTGTATCAATTTTATTGTTTTAATGTTATATTTATATATATATGTATATATATATATATATATATATATATATATATATATATATATATATATATATATATATATATATGTATATATATATATATATATATATATATATATATATGTATATATATATATATATATATATATATATATATATATATATATATATATATATATATATATGTGTATATATATATATATATATATATATATTATTTTTACTTTATTTACAACACCATTTGATATACGACAAACCCCTACAAAGCTTACAATAATTCAGTTAAAATTCATTCTGAGTTATTGAAACGTAATAAATTTAACACCAATAGAAAAGTAAAGCTGTCATTATTTAAAGTATAAAGGGTGTTGTCAAAATATGTTGATAGTAAAATTAAGTTACTAATAAAATCACGTTCAACAATGATAAATATTCTTACTGTAGTAAAATATAGTACTAACTGATAAATTTGAACAAATAAATATAAAATTAACAAAAACAATGAATAAATAAGAACATTAACTTGAACTTTAACTAAATCTTGAATTTGAATTAATTGGTACTAATTTGTTCAAGCATAACCTTAAAAAATAAGTTTTTATAACAAATTATATGTATAACTTCTTATACATATAGTTAACTATCAGGAGTTATATGTATAACTATATGCATTTTAAAGCATATTATTTTATTTAAACATTACTTAGATCATATTACTTTGAAAACTGAACCCAGAGGCTTTATTCTCAATAACACTGTGGTACTCCAGTGTTATTGAGAATAAAGCCTCTGGGTTCAGTTTTCTGTGGTTCTGTGGTACTGTGGGACACTGCAGTGTCCCATGCATGCAAGATTGGTTTTTGACAACATTTCAACTTGCATCAGTTAATTGTTTGCAAATAATTTACTCAAGATCTATATTTAAATAACTATTATATTATCCTAATAATACGTCTATTTGCACAAATCTTAATCTTATTTCTATAAAGAAAGATAAAATTTATTCGTGGTACTTACATACTTGCTTGCCATTCTCTTTATTAATATAAAATATTTTCACACAATATAAACGTAACGCAATGCAATGTTGATTTAAAATTTTTTTCTTTAGTTTCCAGCTTTTAAATTAATTCCCATGCAAATCCCACAGGAAACCCACGTGGGATTTCCCATGTGTGTAAATATTATATGGTTCCCACATGTAACCCATGTGGGATTACCCACATGGGTTTAAGGTGACAAATTTCCATACGTATACCACATGGGAAAATCCGTCCCACATAAATCCCATCAATCCCACACGGAACCCACGCGGAACCCATGTGGGACGCGGTTTTATTTTTCACTGGGTATATCTCTAGATGACCACGTATCAATTTTGTGTAAAAAGACTTTTTTTATTTAAGGGTTATCATTTTTGAATTAAAAAACAATCGAGTATTGTTACAAAAATTCAAAACATAATAAAAAAGTTTTACAACTGGGTTTAGGATTAGAGAAACGCCAAAGGCAGAAATAGACAATGCTTAATTTTTTTTTCAAAGAACAATTCTGTTCAAATTTTTTCGAAACAAACTTCTAAGACTTAAACTTATATCTCTAGATGACCACGTATCAATTTTGTGTTAAAAAGATTTTTTTACTTAAGGATTATCATTTTTGAATTAAAAAACAATCGAGTATCGTTACAAAAATTCAAAACATAATAAAAAAGTTTTACAACTGGGTTTAGGATTAGAGAAACGCCAAAGGCAGAAATAGACAATGCTTAATTTTTTTTTGATGGCTTAAAAAATTGCCTTAATAAATTTGATAATTTCAATGCGACCAAAAGTATTGTAGTTAATGATATCTGAAAATTTAAAAATGAAATAAACTAGTTAAATTGCATTTAAAATGCAAATGTTACACTTTTTTAAATGCCTTATTTAGATGTTTTTTAAACTTTTTATTTTATATTTTTTAGATTCATTATTTAAACCATTATTCAAAGAGATCTTACTCCACCAATAAACTAGTCAGTATGAATAATTAAGACCTCATCAATTTACTAAATAATACATTCAACTAAATTTCTTAGAATTCCCTCCAAGAATCCGTTATAATCATAATCGCAGACCTTTTCAAAACAACCTTCATCCCTAAGTCGACAAATTCCTCCCAGCGGGCACAACTTTTAAAAAAGTTACGCATGGTTTCTGTTGCGTAAAACCTTCTAAAACAAAAAGAATAATAGGTGCCAAAATGGTTTTTTTCAGTGAAATTAAGTGGAGTTTCCACTCATCCGTTTTTCTACGAGAACGGGAAAAGGAACGGAAAAATGATCACGTGAGTATGCGCAGTTATTCTTTGGACAAATAAAAACTTTTATTACGCATGCTCACGTGATTATTTTTTGCTTTCCTTTCCCTTTCCCGTTTAAAAACGAGTTGAAAAGTTGATGAGTGGAAACTCGCCTTTATTTTATACGGAAACGGTACTATTATGATATTATAACTTTCCGTAAATAATTTTAAAAATAAATTTCCGTAAGGAATGTGAAACCACTGCTAAAAGCATATGACATTTAAATTTGACTTTAAAACCTTAAAAAACACGTGTTAAACCAGAATAAAACTGCCCGTAATATTTTTTATTTTATTTGACAAACACGTGTCTATACAGGTTTTAATTCCGAAAAAGAAACTAGATGTGTTGGGCTTCTTTGTCAATTCAATTAGAAACATATCAAATGATGAGAAAAAAATATTTTTTTCGTTCGCTCATGTCTAGTGTCCTATTCAGAAAAGCTTTTTTCCTACCTCGTAGAAGGTAAAAATGTTCGCTAAGATTCGCGCACTTTTTATACCTAATTTTATTTTTTTAATTTTTTTTTTAACTAATTTAGATAATTTATTTAACTTTTTTATTTTAATCATAAAGCCTTATCTAGGCATTCTTTTATCTGTTTCAAGAGCAAAAGACTTAAAACTTTGAAGATTGCTTTTGCCAAATGAGTAATTTAAATATCAGGTGAAATCATAAGTTTCCGATAAATATTGTTTTTGAAAATATAATATCTCAAAAGTTCCGCCCAGTTTCACCCTAAAATGAATTTTTATCCTTGGGGATGTTGTCATCAATAACCAGATAAAAAAATCAGCTCCCCCAAATGGCCCAAAATAAATTTATGGGCATAAGTATAAAAAATATAAATTTGTTTAAAATATCACACAAAATGAGGGGATAGTAAACTTTACTTGGTCATTAATTCTGAACGCCAAAAAATTTTTTTTATGAAATTTGAATTCTATTGATAAAGTTGAATATTATTTTAAGTTTTCAAAATAGTTATGTTTAAAATGCTACTCCCCCTCCCGAAGGGTTGAGGGGGTAGGGGGAAGAACCGTTATTTGAGTTCTTCATGTTCCCAAGCTCCAATTACCGTAATATTTTGTACAAATACAAATTTTTGAATTCATTCTACACCTGGGATATAAAAGGAGTTAGTTTAGACATCATTGTAAGGCTAAGAAATATATTGAATGCTGTTTGCAGTGGATTCCACCTAAACTTAGATGCTTTTAAAGCATACTGCTATAAAACTTCTGAGCTGATAGTGGATGCAATGCATAAAAAAACATGCAAAATTTCTAGAACTAATGTAATGCAGAACCAATTTCATTATCTATTAATAAGGAGCGATTTGCTGATCCTTACTTTGATCCTGATGTACAGGACCTCCTCAGAAGAGATGAATCGTTGTTTTTTTTCTTAATAAATGTTATCTTTTCAAATTTTAACTTTTTCATGTGAAAATTCACCTAATAGTATATAAAAATTAGCAGAATTACATATTAATGCATAAAAGATAAGATAAATATTTTTTTCACTAAACAAAACATTTTTGTAATGATTTCTAGACTCAAAAAATTAAAAAAAAAAATGCACCAAAAAAGTTAAAAGAGGGGGGAAGGGAAATAGAGGTGGATCCACAATTTGAAAATTTTGAAATTACCAATTTTTTATGTTTATTGCTTAACTGGGACAGTTATTTTATTAAAATGTTTAATACTTTATAAAATATGAGTTTTGGCCGCTTTTCGGTCATTTCGCTTCATTGTGCGCCGGGTTAGACTGAGACATCACATAGTCGATTTTTCAACGGAATATCCCATTGCAGTGTATGTATGCATTGTAACTTGTATGGGAAAGTAGAATGCTATCGAAAAAAAATTGTTCGAAAAAGGATTAGTATTAAAATTTTTTTGATTGAAACGTTTTTTTGGGATTAATATCGAAAATTATTATTAAGTAATTAATTCAAAAAAAAAAAAAATCGAAAATACCTATACGGAATATTGTCAAAATTTGCATTTAAGAATAGTATCGAAAAACTAGCAAAGAGGTAGAACATGCGAAGAGTGTTGCTACATCGACTGAGGGTTTGGTTTGAGCAGGCTATCTATCCATTAAAAAAAATGAATTAGTCTTTATTTTGGTATGAATCTGAAAAGTTCCTTCTCGAACTAATACTCTTATGAGCTATTTCGATCTTATTCTACTTTTTGTACTTTAGATACAATTCCTTTTTTTACAACTTCGGTTTTATACTCTATTTCGATTTTATTCCAGAAAGTCCTTTTTCGAGCTTATTCAGTTTTTGATACTGCAACTACAACCCACTTGTATTTTTAACTTTTTCTAATTTTTTAACTTTTAACGGTTTTTTAATTTCTTGATTTAAAATATATGGCTGATAATTGCCGCCAGGCATGAAACTCTGAGTACAACAACTAATTTGCATTTTTTTAATTTTAATATTTATTAAAATATCGGATCTATTATATAAAACATTTGTTTTCATATTATTGATCACTGTTAAACGAACAAGAGAATATTTTTTTTGTACATTATTTTACAAAAAACATTATACAAATATATATATATATATATATATATATATATATATATATATATATATATATATATATATATATATACACACATTACAGATATTAATTTTTATGTATAAATAGAAAAACAATCTTCTAGCAAGCGTTTTTTCAGATAACTTTCTTATATCATTTTGTGAAAAATATAATCTGCGTTCAAATACCAGGAACGACTATCAACTAGGAAAAATTAAACCACAGCAGTCAAGTTTTCTAATTACAAACTTTGGTCCATCAATATTGAATCGTTTCCAAAATAAAAATATTAAAGACCTAAAAAGCATTTCATAGTTTAAACAACAAACTAAAATGCCTCTCCTTAATTCCTGACATATACAGAATTGGACAAAACATTTGCAACCAACGTCGAACAATGCTAAAAAGTGTTCCTAATTTTACATGTCTTAAAAACAAAACGAATTGAACTACCACAGCAAACAGTTCAGGAGTCTTGAGTCATAGCATGCCATGACATGAGCAATTAGCTGACAGGTGACAGCACACAGGCAGAATTTCGTTGACAAGTGCCATTTTGCAGCGGACAAAACAAGTGCTACTTTTTTGGTTTGTTTCATTTTCTTAAGTCTGGTCCGTGTCAACGTCACGGAAGTTTTTTAATAATTAAAGGAAGTATCCAGAAGTTTCCAGAAGCATCTGGAAGCATCCAGTAGCATCCAGAAATATCCAGAAACATTCAGAAGCATCCAGACTCATCCAGACGCATCCAGAAGCTTCCAGAAGCATCGAAAAGAAGCATCTAGAATCTTTCAGAACAGGTTCATACAGGTTCATTTTGCTATATAAGAGACATGTAAATCGACATGTAATTCAGTCAGTATATGGAAGTCAATCAGTCAGTATTATCAAGACAGTTTATCGAAGTGAGTTTTATCAAAGTGTTTTATCGAAGAATATCAATACAAAAAGTTAAATACAATAAGTGTTTCATTACATCAATACAGTCCACATCCAACCAAGACGTTGTGTTCCACTGAACATTATTGTATCATCACAAGGTAAATGTAACAAGGTAAGCCTTGAGAAGCGTGATTATTTAATTTTATTATTTTTATGATTTCAAATGCAAAAATGGCTCCCGACAGTCTTGGATTGGAACTAAGAAAGAAAATTATTGGGGATTACGTAAGTGGAATGTCACAAAAAAGTATTTGTGATAAATATCGCGTGAAAAAATGGACCGTATCAAGACTATGTTCCAAATATCGTTCTACGGGGAAGTTGAGAGCAGATAACAAAGGTGGAAGACCGCGTTCCACCACTTCTAGAGAAGATTCTATGATCGTCAGATCCGTCAAGAAGGATCCCTGGATATCATCAGTTGAGATACAAAAGCAATTAGAGCTGCCTGTATCGGACCGAACAATCAGACGACGTGCTTTTGAAGCCGGATTGTTTTCTCGACGCCCTGCAAAGAAACCGCTGATTTCACTAAAAAACCAGAAGAAAAGACTCCTGTTTGCTACATCTCATATTGACTGGAGTGTGCAGAAATGGCGAACTGTCCTGTTCAGTGATGAATCGAAGTTCAACATGATTGGGAGCGATGGCATTTGCCGTGTACGTCGACCGGCCGGAAAACGCCTCGATTTACGTTACTGCCATAAGACCGTGAAGCATGGTGGAGGCAGTGTAATGGTCTGGGGGTGTTTTTCTGCTAACGGTCTAGGTCCAATACATCGAAACGGTGGAATAATGGACCGTTTCATGTATAAAAATATCCTGAAAGATGTTATGTTACCTCATGCTGAATGGAATATGCCAATAAAATGGGTTTTTCAGCAAGACAACGATCCGAAACACACTGCAAAAGTAGTCAAGCAGTGGTTTCAAGACAACCACCTATCGGTGATGGATTGGCCGCATCAATCTCCGGATCTCAACCCTATCGAGAGCCTGTGGGAGATCGTCAACCGCAGAATTAATTGTGAAGGTTTTCGTAATAAGGATCATCTGTTTGAACAAATCCAAAAGGCCTGGGCAGCGATTCCACAAAGTTTCATTGATCACCTGATCGAATCTATGCCTCGAAGATGCAAGGCTGTGATCGACAACAAAGGATTCGCCACGAAATATTGATAGCGAAATACAGCTTGATCAACATTTTGTCGAGTTGCACTTGTTTTGTCCAGAAGGAAATCAACTTTTTTTAATACTTTTGATTAATTTATTAATTTTCGTGTACAAATAATGAACTTTGTGATGAATAAAACTTGAAGAACTTTGTCTCTAAACAGTTACATAGTTATTTCTCTAAATTGAAAAAATGCAGCACTTTTATATAAAGAAACTAAATTAGCATTATTTGGTTGCACTCGTTTTGTCCGATAGTGTATATTATAGTTTACAGTATTTGTTTTCAAATTTTTTTTTGTATTTTTTCTTTTTATTTATTTTTTGTTTTTTTTCTTCTTCTTATGTGTTTTAGTTTTATAAAATTTTTTCTTTTTCTTTAAAAATTAAAGTGTTTTTTTGTTTTTATTTCAATGAGTGACTAAAGGGGTTCTATGAAAAGGTTGTGATGATAAACACATCATCCTTACCTTCTTTGAGTCCCTGACTGATTATAACAGTATATATACATTATAAATTAAAAAGATTAAAAATGTTTTTTATAAAGGTTTTTTATGTTTACGATGTTATTTATTTTATATGAAAAACTGTAATATTGTTTAATCAGCGAAATAAAAGTTAAATAATAATAATAATAATATATATATACATATATATATATATATATATATTTATATATATATATATATATATATATATATATATATATATATATATATATATATATATATGTATATATATATATATATATATATATATATATATATTTAGAGAGAGAGAGAGAGAGAGAGAGAGAGAGAGAGAGAGAGAGAGAGAGAGAGAGAGAGAGAGTAATATAGTTATTGTATATTTCCAAAAGGTGCCTACTATGTCTGTATGAGAAATTTGCTATCATGTCATATCCGAAACCTGAGGAACTGCTAAATAAAAGGACAGAAACTAAATCAAAGTGCCACCACGAAAACAAATTAAAAAAATTACAAAGCTAGATACAAACTTAACTAACAACTAACAATAACTATATTAATCTACAATAACTATAATAGCTTAGAGATATATGAATATCTCTAGGCTAACTAATAAATTACTCTCACACACACATCTATTGTAATATACTTCGTAATATTATTTATATTTTTATATCAATTTTTAATTTTATATTTTTTTAATATATAAATAATGCACATTATCACATAAATGAATATTTTTGAACAACCATTAACACATTTATCTATTGCAAAACTATTAGCTAACTAAAAACGAATTAATAATAACATTAACCTAACTACTAAACAATTTCCGTCCCGTAACGATCTAATATATAAATATAAACCGTAACGTCCACTAAACATATCGTAGCAATATTAAATTTTTACTACTTGCCTGAAGATTGCGGTAACACATGAAACTCAGAGTTGCAACTTAAATTATATTATATTATAAATATTAGCATTTAGTTAATTCCTGGTACTGCGGGTAACAGTAACACATATACTATATAGCTCTAGTTTATCTATTGAGCACTCTTTTAATTATACAATATTTTACATGATAATATAAAGATATTTTCTTTATATATATATATATATATATATATATATATATATGTTTATATATATATATTTATATATATATATATACATACCCAGTGAAAAATAAAACCGCGTCCCACATGGGTTCCGCGTGGGTTCCGTGTGGGATTGATGGGATTTATGTGGGACGGATTTTCCCATGTGGTATCCGTATGGAAATTTGTCACCTTAAACCCATGTGGGTAATCCCACATGGGTTACATGTGGGAACCATATGATATTTACACACATGGGAAATCCCACGTGGGTTTCATGTGGGATTTGCATGGGAATTAATTTGAAAGCTGGAAACTAAAAATAAAAAATTTAAAAAAAAAAACTAAATAAAAATTTTTAAATCGACATTGCATTGCGTTACGTTTATATTGTGTGAAAATATTTTAGCAAGCAAGTATGTAAGTACCACGATTAATGTTTATCTTTCTTTATAGAAATAAGATTAAGATTTGTGCAAATAGACGTATTATTAAGATAATATAATAGTTATTTGAATATAGATCTTGAGTATATTATCTGCAAACAATTAACTGATGAAAGTTCAAATGTTGTCAAAAACCAAGCATGCATGTATGGGATACTACAGTGTCCCACAAAGAAATGCAGGTTTGAAAGTCAAAGAATTCCGAATTCTTTGTTAAAAAAGAAAAAAATAGGGTGGTGGTGGTGGGGGAGATAGTTTCTGTAACTTTTTTTATGCTCCAAAACTTTTAACTTTAGATATAATAAGGTCCTTATGACTTAAGGGACTTACAAACTACATTGAGAAACAAAAACAGATTTTTATAATAAATTTTATGTATAACTAGTTATACATATAGTTAACTATCAGGAGTTATATGTATAACTGCATGCATTTTAAAGCATTTTATTTAATTTATATATTACTTTAGATCATATTACTTTGAATACTGGACCCAGCAACTTTATTCCCAATTACACTGTGGTACTCCAGATTAAAAATTGAAAAGTTTCTGTAAATATCCTGTTTTTGTTCCTCAATTTACTTCGTAAGTCCCTTAAGTTTTATGAACCTTATTATATATAAAGTTAAAAGTTTTGGAGCCTAAAAAAAATTACGGAAACCTCCCTCCCCCCTATTTTAATTTTTTTTTTAATAAAGAAAATTTGTCTTTCAAACCAGCATTTCTTTGTGGGACACTGCAGTGTCCCATGCATGCAGTCTTGGTTTTTGACAACATTTGAACTTTCATAAGTCAATTGTTTGCAGATAATATACTCAAGAACTATATTCAAATATCATATGAAGATTATAGAGAATGTCATATGATATTTGAACATTACAAATTTAATAATATTGTTGTGATATGTTATATAAATAATACCATAATAGATTATGATATGAAAATAAGATAGGATATGAAGGCAATGATCAAAGAATAAATTTACTTATAGAAATTTAGATGTTTGTTTATTAGTTTCAGAATATTATATTATGTGTGACCACGGCCTTCTATAATAACAGGCCTTGACATCGCGCAACAAATTTGTTAAACTGAAGGCCAATTCCTAATACTGTGTTTACATTTTCATCTTTTAACATTAGACGAAAGTTTGTGTTCGCGCTTTTTTAATAAATCTTTAAAATTTGATTGGTTTATAAATTAGATAGCGCAACATCAAGACGATAACGTTGTAAGTTTCAAGGCGTTAACATTGTAAGGTAATAACATTGTCAAACTAACGATTAGTTTTTTTAAATGCCTTAAAAATGCCTTTGAAATGCTGTGTATCTCTTTGCAAGTCGAACTATCTCAACTTCAACTACAATATCAATTACAACTACAATGAAGTTTATATGATTGTTTGTGTATTGACTACAAGTTGCCAAGTATAAGGACTTTAACACGATTGACTTCAAAAATAAGCTCAATGGAGGACCTAAGTTTCATAAATAGTATTTTTATGAATTTAAATCCATTAAAAAGAATTTCCATACTACTAATTGATGAGGTCTATGTCAAAGCTTCATTACTTTACCAAAGAGGTGCTTTGTTTGGTCAAGCAGTAAACTACCCTGAAAAGTTAGCTAAAACAATTTTATCATTTATGATTAAATGTCTTTTTGGAGGTCCAGAATTTATATGTAGAGCTCAACCTGTTGCAAATCTTTCCTCTGAATTTCAGTTTGCTCA
Organism: Hydra vulgaris; assembly: GCF_038396675.1. Lineage (NCBI taxonomy): Eukaryota > Metazoa > Cnidaria > Hydrozoa > Anthoathecata > Hydridae > Hydra > Hydra vulgaris. The sequence continues at coordinate 58,498,059 of NC_088931.1, read as the reverse complement.
ATGTCAACAAATTGTCTATACAATAAATAATATTGAAAATAGTAAGACACTGGTAATAATTACTGATGGTAACCGTGTAAATCAAAGATTTTTTGTAATGTTTAAAACAGTTGATAGTAAACCATGGTTAACAACATCAGGTATATATTTATTGTATGACTATGTGAATATTGGTTTAGAAATGAATTATGCGAAGAAATCCACTCAGTTGGTGATCAACAGTTACAACTGCTATGAGATATTGCTGAACAAATTTTATGAAACCTACAGGTAAGCATGTAAAACAGCTTACGCTAGATGCTAGCAATGCAATAGCGCATTCATGTTATGGCTTTATTGATCTTGTAGAAACTTTGTTGAGTAATGGAGCAAAGTATGTCTTATTAGGTTGGTTTTCAACAGATCCACTTGAAAAAGCTTTTTCTAAGCTTTGACAGGGATCTGGAGGTACTTACTTTATAAACGCTAAATCTGTAATTGAAAAAATTAATATTCAACTTACTAAATTGATATTACAACTTGACATTCCTGTTGATGGTATCGATGGTCATACTTGTGACATATGTTTTAGAGATATTTCTACTGATGAAAAAGAACTTCTGGATAATATACATGATCTTGAAAGCTCAGTTAATAAATCTACATTAGTGGCTATAGTTTACATAGCTGGCTATGTGCAAAAAAGCGAAATAAAAATTTATGATGATTCTACCAATTATTATTATAAATATGGAAGTTATCTGTATGGCCTAAACAGAGGCGGACTTGAAATTCCTTCTGATGCTCTTTTCTATTGGGCAATATTTTGCTTCTTTTTTTTTCAAGGTGCTACTGACCCTTTATACAGAACATTTTGTGTTACTCAGTTTTAGTTCATTGCTGCTAAATATTAATTTAAAATCACAAAAAAACAATGCAGAGTATATTCTAATATTCTGCTAAAGAATTACTCACTAATTACCACTCCCAAAATACTAAAGCTATCATAATTTATGTGAAATTAGTTTTGTAATTAATTATGCTATTTACTTGTTATGTTTTTTATTTTTTCATTAGCCTATATGTCTTTCAATATGTTTGGATTTGTAAATATTTACCCTGTTGAGATATATTGATAAAACTTTTTTTTTGCTTGAATCAACTTTTGTTGGTGTTTTTTATTGTTGGTGATTTTTATTGCTACCATTTTTAGCAAAAAAAATTAAAAATACAGTTATCTTTTTAATATATAGATATATACTTTGTTATGGTTCTGCTTGTTATTGATACTATTTAATATTACATAAATATTCTTAATGAAATTTGAAATACGAAAAATATGATTATCTTTTAACAACTTTTTGGTTTTCTTTTTATATTTCCGTCTCTACTAGAGATTATTATTAGAAAACATAGACTGCCATAATAGTTGGCTATTGCACCCAACGTCTACATCATTGAAAATGTAGGTTTTTACATTTTTGTTTTTGTTTTTTTGTTTAACTACTTATCCTAATTGATCACTTTTTTTCAGGATTTTCCTCATGGGTTCAAGCTCATTGCGCATAATATGTGTTCAATTACCCATAATACGTTAGTCATTGTAAGTAATAAATTAGGAAATAATTATTTGTGAAATATTGTAGTCATTAATGACTTCAACCTGGCTAATAATTAAAATTGCTCGACTAATAAGGTTCCTTATTAAAATTGCTCTCTTTCTCTCTCTCTCTCTCTCTCTCTCTCTCTATATCTATATATATATATCTATATCTATATATATATATATATATATATATATATATATATATATATTTATATATATTTGTATTTATATTTTTTAAGAAAATGTTTGAAGAAAGTTAGAAGATACTAAAAACCTTGGTATTATGCAAGCCGAAGCGATTTAATTAATTCAATCGACAAAAAACGGCGTGTAAATCGCAAAAGAAAAAATAATATTTTTAATATTCATTTTGGATGTATTGATTAATAGCATTTTTTTTAAAATAAATTCATTTTGCAACACGTTTTTTACTTTTATAAAATTTCGTCATAATAATTTAAGGTAAATCCCACATAGGTTATAGGTGGAAAACATCACATGTAAAAGATCAAAAATGCTACACATTTTGAATACCAAATAAATAGATGAAGTAGCAAATACCAGATTAAGTTAAGACTCTCTGAAAGCTTCGATGAAAAATTTTAAAATACTATTTAAGTGATTTTTAAATTAAAAGAATTTTAAAAATTATCATAGAAGCATTTGGACTTTCATTTGTCTAGTATTGGCTACTTTTATACCATTTGGATTAAAATATGTGGCATTTAAGATCTATAACATGTAGTATTTTCCACCTATATCCCATGTAGGATTTACCACATAAAACCCATGTGGGATTTACCATATGAAACCCACATGGGACAAAATAATAATCCCCATATGGGTTACATATGGTAAAAACCCACGCGTATCCCATATGGGATTTACCATATGGAATCCATGTGGGATTTACCATATGAAACCCACATGGGACAAAATAATAATCCCCACATGGGTTACATATGGAAAAATCCACGCGTATCCCATGTGCGCTTTTTAACTGGGATACCCAGTGAAAAAGCGCACATGGGATACGCGTGGATTTTTTCCACATGTAACCCATGTGGGGATTATTATTTTGTCCCATGTGGGTTTCATATGGTAAATCCCACATGGATTCCATATGGTAAATCCCATATGGGATACGCGTGGGTTTTTACCATATGTAACCCATATGGGGATTATTATTTTGTCCCACGTGGGTTTCATATGGTAAATCCCACATGGGTTTTATGTGGTAAATCCTACATGGGATATAGGTGGAAAATACTACATGTTATAGATCTTAAATGCCACATATTTTAATCCAAATCGTATAAAAGTAGTCAATACTAGACAAATGAAAGTCCGAATGCTTCTATGATAATTTTTAAAATTCTTTTAATTTAAAAATTACTTAAATAGTAATTTAAAATTAATCATCGAAGCTTTCAGAGAGGCTTAACTTAATCTGGTATTTGCTACTTTATCCCATTTGGTATTCAAAACGTGTAGCATTTTTGATCTTTTACATGTGATGTTTTCCACCTATAACCTATGTGGGATTTACCTTAAACTATTATGACGAAACTTTATAAAATTAAAAAACGTGTTGCAAAATTTTTTTAAAAATAAATGCTATTAATCAATACATCCGAAACGAATATCAAAAATATTATTTTTTCTTTTGCGATTTACACGCCGTTTTTTGTCAATTGAATTAATTAAATCGCTTCGGTTTGTATAATACCAATGTTTTTAGTATCTTCTAACTTTCTTCAAACATTTTCTAAAAAAAAAAATATAAATACAAATATATATAAATATATATATATATAGAAAGAGAGAGAGAGAGAGAGAGAGAAAGAGACACAGAGAGAGAGACAGAGACAGAGACAGAGAGAGAGAGAGAGAGAGAGAGAGAGAGAGAGAGAGAGAGAGAGAGAGAGAGAGAGAGAGAGAGAGAGAGAGAGCAATTTTAATTATTAGCCAGTTTGAAGTCATTAATGACTACAATATTTCACAAATAATTATTTCATAATTTATTACTTACAATGACTAACGTATTATGCGTAATTGAACACATATTATGCGTAATGAGCTTGAACCCATAAGGAGAATCCTGAAAAAAAGTGATCAATAAGGATAAGTAGTTAAACAAAAAAACAAAAACAAAAATGTAAAAACCTACTTTTTCAATGATGTAGACTTCTATAATAACAGGCCTTGACATCGTGCAAAATGCCGTAAAAACTGAAGGCCGATTAAACTTTCACTTTTACTTATATTGATATATTTTTATATTAGGTAGGGTGTAATGGCAGTCTATGTTTTCTAATAATAATCTCTAATAAAAACGGAAATATAAAAAGAAAACCAAAAAATTGTTAAAAGATAATCATGCTTTTCGTATTTCAAATTTCATTAAGAATATTTATGTAATATTAAATAGTATCAATAACAAGCAGAACCATAACAAAGTATATATCTATATATTAGAAAGATAACTGTATTTTTAATTTTTTTTGCTAAAAATGGTAACAATAAAAATCACCAACAATAAAAAACACCAACAAAAGTTGATTCAAGCAAAAAAAAAAGTTTTATCAATATATCTCAACAGGGTTAAAGTCCTTATACTTGGCAACTTGTAGTCAATACACAAACAATCATATAAACTTCGTCGCATTGCAAAATACTCATATGCTCTACATATAATATCTGAAGTATATAAAACTTCACCAACATTAACTTTTCCCATAGCATTAAGGTGTTCGAATAGAATATTTGACAGAAGCGAACTTTCTTTATTTTTTAAAAATCTAACTGCTTCAAATAAAGCTGATTTTGTTTTTATTAACTTTAATTTGTTTACAGCTAAATATGAAATATTACAAATTGTGCCATTATGGTTAGCTACAAATAAATAATCATTAAAAATTACTAAAATAAATAATGGAACACCAAGTTTGTACATTTTTGATTGTATGTGCAAACTTTTTTTATTAAGCTGGAAAACAATAACATTTTATTATCACTTAACAAAGATTGAATATTGTCAAATATAAGTTCATCCTCTTTAAGAAAATCATTTAACTCATCTGGTAAAATGCTTCGAAAACCGCTTGAAGTTACATTTTTTCTAACTTTACTTGCGGTGTGGCTAAACAACTAGGCGGAATATTTTAAAAACAGATGGTGGGTTTAAAGGTCGTTGCTTCCCATATTTGCTTTTAAAAGGTGCTTCATTTGGCCAATGCAGTTGACATCATGCTATATAGTCTGTAACAATAAAACCAGTTCTTGGGATAGCTTCACTACATCTTTTTCTCTCCTCTAGATTCTTTGGAAATTTATAAATTGATGTTTTTGTCGTAGTTGAGTATTGATATTTTTGTTGTAGTTGTAATTGATATTGTAGTTGTAGTTGAATAAATTGATATTTTTGTTGTAGTTGGGATAGTTCAACTTGCAAAGAGATTTTAAAGGCATTTTAATTATTAAAAAAACTTATCGTTAGTTTGACAATATTATTACCTTACAATGTTAACGCCTTGAACCTTACAACGTTATCATCTTGATGTTGGGCTATCTAATTTATAAACCAATCACATTTTAAAGATTTATTAAGAAAGCGCGAACACAAAATTTCGTCTAATGTTAAAAGATGAAAATGTAAACAAAGTATTAGGAATTGGCCTTCAGTTTAACAACTTTGTTGCGCGATGTCAAGGCCTTTTATTATAGAAGGCCGCGGTCACACATAATATAATATTCTGAAACTAATACACAAACATCTAGATTTCTATAAGTAAATTTATTCTTTGATCATTGCCTTCATATTCTATCTTATTTTCATATCATAATCTATTATGGAATTATTTATATAACATATCACAACAATATTATTAAATTTGTGATGTTCAAATATCATATGAACATTCTCTAACATGTTCATATGATATTTGAATATAGTTCTTGAGTATATTATCTGCAAACAATTGACTGATGCAAGTTCTAATGTTGTCAAAAACCAAGCATGCATGCATGGGACACTGCAGTGTCCCACAAAGAAATGCAGGTTTGAAAGTCAAATTTTGTTTTATTAAAAAAAAAATTAAAATAGGGGGGAGATAGGGAGGTTTCTGTTACTTTTTTTAGGCTCCAAAACTTTTAACTTTATATATAATAAGGTTCATAAAACTTAAGGGACTTACGAAGTACATTGAGGAACAAAAACAGGATATTTACAGAAACTTTTAAATTTTTAATCTGGGTCCAGTATTCAAAGTAATACGATCTAAAGTAATATATAAATTAAATAAAATGCTTTAAAATGCATGCAGTTACACATATAACTCCTGATAGTTAACTATATGTATAACTAGTTATACATAAAATTTATTATATAAACTTATTTTTCAAGGTTATGCTTGAACAAATTAGAACCAATTAATTCAAATTCAAGATTTAGTTCAAGTTCAAGTTATTTGTTCATTGTTTTTACAATAATTGACAATGGGAAGGGGATGTTGAGACCAAAATAATGTCAATTAAAAAATTGAATTAAAAAAAAAAAGTAAAATATTTTATTTTAAATAAAAAGTAAAACAATTTATGCTAGCTATGAGCAGGTTTTAAAGGTATTTACACCAACAATGTGGTCTAAAAACGTTTTGCTTTTGTTGCTTAAAACTGTAGAGGATTATAGGAAAAACAATTTAAATTCAGAAATTAGCTTGCTTATCTGAAAGAACAATTTATGTTTTTTTTTTTTACTTTTAGTACTGTTGAGAATAAATGTATAATTGAACCCAAAAAAAATTGATTGTATATGCATTTTTTATATTATATTAACAGATATACCATCATAATACGATAACAAAAACTGACATCATTTTCAATGGGAGATGGCAAAAAATTGACTGAGTTTGATAAAGGGTGAAGTTGTTCAATAAACCGGGTCATCATCTGACATCATTATGCATAGATGACCCTATGATTTAGGTAAAATAAGTAATCAATTTGCCATATTTCTCTTTAGAAAGTGTAAGAAAAAAGCATTGTTATGCTGAGAACCTACCTATTGAGCAAGCTTTGACCACCTATTTTATAAATTTGAGAGACAGAAGTGGAAGTGCGAATCGCAAAAGAACTAATAACAATGCTCTAAATTGATTTTAACTTTGCAGACTAACATTAATATAGTATTTAGTAATAATAAATGAAGTTTACATGATTTTTATAATTTGTATTTATTTCCACTAATTATTAGTTGTCAGTCTCCATTTTATAAAATGAATTAAAAAACTATTTATTTATAGTACAATAATAATACATAAATACTAGTTAGTTTCCTAATGCTATTATCATCACAATGTTAATGGTATTCGTTTTAAAGTGAAATTTTGTATCAATTTTATTGTTTTAATGTTATATTTATATATATATGTATATATATATATATATATATATATATATATATATATATATATATATATATATATATGTATATATATATATATATATATATATATATATATATATATATGTATATATATATATATATATATATATATATATATATATATATATATATATATGTGTATATATATATATATATATATATATATTATTTTTACTTTATTTACAACACCATTTGATATACGACAAACCCCTACAAAGCTTACAATAATTCAGTTAAAATTCATTCTGAGTTATTGAAACGTAATAAATTTAACACCAATAGAAAAGTAAAGCTGTCATTATTTAAAGTATAAAGGGTGTTGTCAAAATATGTTGATAGTAAAATTAAGTTACTAATAAAATCACGTTCAACAATGATAAATATTCTTACTGTAGTAAAATATAGTACTAACTGATAAATTTGAACAAATAAATATAAAATTAACAAAAACAATGAATAAATAAGAACATTAACTTGAACTTTAACTAAATCTTGAATTTGAATTAATTGGTACTAATTTGTTCAAGCATAACCTTAAAAAATAAGTTTTTATAACAAATTATATGTATAACTTCTTATACATATAGTTAACTATCAGGAGTTATATGTATAACTATATGCATTTTAAAGCATATTATTTTATTTAAACATTACTTAGATCATATTACTTTGAAAACTGAACCCAGAGGCTTTATTCTCAATAACACTGTGGTACTCCAGTGTTATTGAGAATAAAGCCTCTGGGTTCAGTTTTCTGTGGTTCTGTGGTACTGTGGGACACTGCAGTGTCCCATGCATGCAAGATTGGTTTTTGACAACATTTCAACTTGCATCAGTTAATTGTTTGCAAATAATTTACTCAAGATCTATATTTAAATAACTATTATATTATCCTAATAATACGTCTATTTGCACAAATCTTAATCTTATTTCTATAAAGAAAGATAAAATTTATTCGTGGTACTTACATACTTGCTTGCCATTCTCTTTATTAATATAAAATATTTTCACACAATATAAACGTAACGCAATGCAATGTTGATTTAAAATTTTTTTCTTTAGTTTCCAGCTTTTAAATTAATTCCCATGCAAATCCCACAGGAAACCCACGTGGGATTTCCCATGTGTGTAAATATTATATGGTTCCCACATGTAACCCATGTGGGATTACCCACATGGGTTTAAGGTGACAAATTTCCATACGTATACCACATGGGAAAATCCGTCCCACATAAATCCCATCAATCCCACACAGAACCCACGCGGAACCCATGTGGGACGCGGTTTTATTTTTCACTGGGTATATGTGTATATATATAAAAAGTTATGCTTTGCAAAAAATTGTGATGATTAAAGGCCGGGAACAAAAAAGCCCTATAGCTCCCCCCACCCACCCACTCCCACCTCAAACGTGAGAAGCAACAAGTTGATAAAATATTTTTTGTACTATTCTCAAATAGACTTATATTCACCCAATAATTTTAAGTTTTATAGTATTCTCTCTCAGCGTTCAAAAATTATGACCTTATAAAATTTGTAACCCTCTCAAATTGAGGGGGTTTAAACTTTATACTATGAAACTAAAAATATATCAATGAATAAGTTTAGTTTAGTATAGTAGAATAGTACAAAAAATATTTTATCAACTTGTTGCCCTTATGTTTGGGGTGGGGAAGGAAGGGGGTGTTGGGATGAAGCTAAAGAAGTTTTTTGTTCCCAGCCTCCATTCAACGCAATTTTTTGCAAAGCATCATTGCATTGTTATTGAAATAAAAAATATAAATAAAATCAATTTTTATTTAATAAGGACAAAGTTGTTTAACATAATTATTATCAGATGCTTAATTTGAATTAAAAATTGATTACAAATAAGATTAAACAACGGTAAAGTTACCTTACATTTTCAAATTCTATGGTAATAGTTTTTTTATTTTCACATGATTTTTTTAAATATAATATATTTTTTTCCACATATTTCATTTATGGTGTCTTCGTTGGATTTGATAATCTAACCTTTTTACAGTCGTCTGCATAAATTTTGAAATAGCGTAGTATTTTGTCTGGTAGATTATTTATGAGGATGAGAAATAGGAGCGGTCCAAGAACAAATCCTTGCGGCACACCGCTAGAGATTGTTTTTCATTCAGGTTTGTCATTACCAAGAGTTATAAGTTGTAGGTGGTTGGTTGGCCAGTTCTCTATCCATTTGTGCAAGGTGTCAATCAACCCTGTACGATTTTAGCTAATGCAGCAGACAGCGGCACGGAACTTTGTCGAATGCTTTCGCAAAGTCCATTAATATCAGTTGAGTAACCTTTGTGGGGAGCCACTGTCATGATGTCACGAGTTTCTAGTAGTTTTGTAAGGCAACTTATTCCTTTTTGGAATTCGTGTTGAGCAGGGCTGATAAGCTTATTTGTAGTCAGGTGATGTGTCCGAGTATAAAACTTTCCATTACCTTGCAAGAGACAAAAGTGCGCAAGATAGGTCGGTAGTTTGAAGGGTTTGACTTACGGCTTTTTTTGAAGATGGGAGTGATTTCAGATTTCTTCCATTGAGATGATACTTTGCTGGCCTCTCTGTGACTCTGAGAATATTATGCTGAGGGAATAACAAAGCTTGCCGCACTGTAATTAAAAACGCGCGGGTGAATGTCATCGAATTCAAATCAATCGAATCCAAATCCATCAAAACATATAGAAAATAAAGCCCTATCTTAATCTTTAAGGTACCCCTATATTTGCAATCCTATAACATACAAACGTTATGTTGATGACTACCATGCACGTTTTAGTAATATCAATAATGCTTCCGACTTCTTAATCTCAATTAAACTCAATTGATCCAAACATAAAGTTCGCAATGGAAAATACAAACTACATTAAAGAGTTAAATATTTTAGATATTAAACTACGTAATAATCAAAATGGAAAATACCTATTTTATTAATTAAGTTTTTTAGAAAAGAGACTTTAGCAAATGTGCAAGTTAAATCTCATTCATCTAGTTTAATTTAAGTATCACCTAGTTTAATTTACGGTATATTTAAAGGTTTATTATCGAGTACAAAACGAGTATGCTCTCCACAACGCATACAACAAGAAATAAAATTTTCTACATAATTTTTTATCAAAAATTGTAATGATGAACATAGTTTAAACAAAATAACTCAAACCTTTTTTAGAGATGCTAATCGATCAAAAAATAACGGCATGAACTACAACAAATCTTTTATTTTACCCTGGATCCCAACTTTAAGTATAAAATTGAAACAAACTTTTGAAAAGATAATTTAATCAAAAAAAAAAAATTAGTCAAAGTTGTCGCTCAACTTAATGTCATTGTTTATTTTGGACTCATAAAATGTGATAGGCTTATTGTTACTGTATACAGTTTGCTACAATTAAGTCGCTCATTGCGGCATTGTGTAAACTGTACTAAAGGTGTAGTTCCATTCATAGATGTACCAGATGACGAGTTTAAATTACTATTTTCTTCTAATAAAATTCTTAAAACTACAAACTTTTTCCGTCTTTTCGATTAAATAAAGTCTCAAATCAAGTTAATAATAATGTTTCATACCGTATTTTAGATTCGGATGAAGAAATTTCTTCTTCACTAGATACAGTTTGTAAATATAATAATGTAAGCGAATTCTTTTTACTTAAGCGAACACTTAACTTTGATAAAATAATGGCTCTTTCCATTTTTCATCTAAGTTTAAAAATAATACTATCATTAATTAATTTTAATTTTTCCATTATTGGTAAAACTGAAACACGGTTAAAAAAAAAGAACATGCTCATCCAATTCATCCAATTCTCATTGATAACTACGGCATCGAGCAAACACCAACTGAATCCTCTTGTGGTGATACATATTATATTTATCAAAATAACTAATATACAAACGAAGAAATGGTTTAATGATTTACACACCTAATTATTTAGAATCCACTTTTGTTGAAATAATTTTTTCTAAAAGTCAAACATTATGGTTGGTTGCATTTATAGACACCCTTGAATGGATATCAATGTTTTTAATAATAGCATGTCTGTCCTACTTCAAAAAATATTTGCTGAAAATAAGTCAGTTTTCTTACTTGGTGATTATAATATTGATCTCATACAATCAAATAATGACACGGCGACTCTGATTTTCTAAGCTTTTTTTCTTTTTATAATATTGGCACTTTTTATCACTTTGCCAACTAGAATTACTTATCACTCCGCTACAATCATTGATAGTATTATCTTTAATTTATTATTTTAATTTAAATTTGATAAGTAATAAAACTATTTCAGGAAATTTCAAAACATCTGTTTCTGAGCACTTACCTCAATTTTTTATTTGTCCCAATTTTAATAAATTATTTATACCACGCAGTCGCAAATTATATAGCAGGAGTTTTAAAAACTTCGATAAAAAAAACTTTAAATCCGATTTATCAAAAGATGACTGGAATGATGTTATAAAGTGCAATAATACCAACTCATGTTTCCAAATGTTTATTAAGGAAACAACATTTTCGTTGATTGACTGCAATTTTTCATGAAACTTTCACATTAATAAGCTACGCAAGAAATTTTGAGCTAACGGTATACTTTCTATAATTAGTCATTTGTCAATAAAGTTATAAAATAATAAAATAATACTTACTATGCTTTGTTCTCATCTCATCTTAGAGGTCATCCATAAAGTACTTACGCTGAAAATTTAGAAATTTGTTACCCCTGCTCCTTTACAAAGAAACACTTCTGAATTTCTTGTAGATAGATTTGTTTGTTGAGCTTTATATAATGGTAATTATATAAAGCTCAACAAACAAATCTATCTACAAGAAATTCATTATAACACTGCTTTGTGGAACCTCTACAAAAATACCGCTAGCAATTCTAAATATAGTAATAATTTTCTTAGGGTATTAAATTCTTATTGTGGAAAATTATTTATCTTGTAGTATTGATCTAAATGTTGATATGTTTTAGCGGTTCAAATCATGAATAAGCGACTTTTTTTATTTCTGTAAATTAATAGTTAACATTCCGATATGTGTATTTTATTTGATGATTTAAAACATTCTGATTAGGAGATTATCAAAAAACTTTTTAACCATGTAATAAAACAAAATACCTTCTGTATCATTCATTTTATTAAATTATTTAAAAGTTACACACAAAATAAATTGTTTGTAACTTTTAGCTGAAATTGACTATAAAGTTTTGAAAAAAAACACGGTGGCAAAAAAAGCAAAAAAAAATCTTAAAAATGCTATAATTACACAATAGAAGTGTTTTGATTCGGTGAACTATATATATATAGTTCACCAAATTTACTTATTTACATTTACATCACCAAATTTACTTACTTACACTTTTACTTAAAAAGTTTACTTATCACTCTAAATACATATATATATATATATATATATATATATATATATATATATATATATATATATATATATATATATATATATATATATATATATATATATATATGCGCAGGCTGTAAATCCTGTTATATTGGCGAAACTACTAGCCATTTAAAGACACGAATAATCGAGCATCAAAAAAGGGTAAACAACTCACACATTTATAAACATTCAAATGAAAGCTGTTTTAATAGTTTCAATCATTCTAACTTTTTAATTTTGGATTCGGCCTCCAACAAATTTATATTAAAACTCAAAAAAAGCATGTACATAGAGTGGAAAAAACCCACTATTAATAAACAAATGAACCATGTAAAAATCATAATTTCAATTTAGTTCCTTTTAACATTACCGGTTCTTTTATCTTTTTAAAACATTTGTTACATTATTTAATTGCATTTTTATTGTATTTTTATTATAAGGTCTCTATTAATTCAACTTAATTTTACTATTTTGATTTAAATATTTTAATATATTTTAAATGATGATGGCTATGATATAGTCGAAACATGTATTTATAAAAAAAATAATTTTAACAAAAAATAAAAAATTGGCTTATTTATTAAAATATATATATATATATATATATATATATATATATATATATATATATATATATATATATATATATATATATATATATATATATATAAATATATATATATATATATATATATATATATATATATATATATATATATATATATATATATATATGTATATATATATATATATATATATATATATATATATATATATGTATATATACATATACATATATATATACATTCATATATATATATATATATTATATATATATATATACATATACATATATATACATATTATATATATATATATATATATACATATATATACATATTATATATATATATATACATGTATATATACATATATGTATATGTATATATATATATGTATATATATATATATATATATATATACATATATATATATATATACATAATATATATATATATATATATATATATATATATATATATATATATATATATATGTATATATATATATGTATGTATATATATATATATATATGTATATATATATATATATATATACATATATATACATATATATATATATATATATATATATATATATATATATATATATATATATATATATATTTATATATATGCATATATATATACATATATATACATATATATATATATATATATATATATATATATATACATACATGTATATATATATATATATATATATATATATATATATATTTATATATATATATATATATATATATTTATATATATATATATATATATATATATATATATATATATATATATATATATATATATATATATATATATATATATATATATATATATGATTAACAGTAAGTAATTTGTCAGAGGCAAATAATATGTATAATGCACTTTTTAAAGTTTTTTATGAAGTTTATGATGTAAACTTCCCAAAATGTAAAATTAATAAGACAAAAAAAAGTTTAAAATCACCATGGGTAACAAAAGACCTTAGAAAATCCTCAAAAATAAAACAAAAACTATATATTAAATACCTTGAAGCAAAAACAATTGAAAGCAAAACACTCTATAAAACCTTTACCAAACTATTTGAAAATAAAAAAAAAACCTTAAAAGAAAATATTACAGCGACTTATTTGATAAATATAAAAACGACTATAAGCGAAAATGGCAACTTGTTAATGAAATCACTTGTAACAATAAAATGGAAATATGCTCTTTGCCCAAGGCAGTTAAAATAAATACTGACATTTTTTAGAACCCTACCATAATAGCAAACGAAATAAACAAGTTCTTTGTATCAGTTGGACCAAACTTAGCCAAAAACATCCCCATAATTAATAATTCAATCAATTCAAAAAAAGATTTGACTTCCCCTGAAATATCTTCTCTAAATAAATTTATCTTTTGATGAATTTGAGTATCTTTTGATGAATTTGAGATTGCTTTCAAAATGCTTAAGACTAATAAAGCAATTGGTCCAGACGATGTAAACGGGAATATTGTTATTGGTTCATATGACATAATTAAAAATATTCTCTTTAGGGTCTTTACGTGCTCAATAAACCGAGCAGTATTTCCCGACAAACTCAAAATAGCTAGAGTTACCCCAATTTTCAAAGGAGGAGAACTTACAAACCTCAGTCATTATCGCCCAATATCAGTTCTCCCAGTTTTTTCAAAAATTCTAGAAAGAATATTATATAATAAAATTTTTAATCGCTTATCAGAAAACAAAATATTATATAATAACCAATATGGATTTAAAAAAAATAATTCTGCAGAACATGCAATACTTCAACTAACAAGAAATATTGGTGATTCATATGAAACATCACAATACACATTAGGTATTTTCATAGATCTATCGAAAGCTTTCGATACTATAGATCATGAAATTCTTTATAACAAACTAGAACATTATAGAATCACTGGAAATACTTTAATATTACTAAAGAACTATTTAACTAATCGTAAACTGTTTATTCAAATAGACTCATCATTATCATCAAATTTATTAAATATAACTTGTGGAGTGCCACCAGGCTCAATACTAGGCCCATTGCTGTTCCTGATATACATCAATGATCTCTACAAAGCCTCAAACTTAATGACAATTATGTTTGCGGATGACATTAATCTTTTTTTAACCAGCAATGATCTAACAACATTATTTAGAAATATGAACACTGAGCTTATTAAAATCTCTGACTGGTTCAAATCAAACAAATTATCAATTAATATAGAAAAAACTAAATGGATGCTTTTTTACCCAAATTCAAAAAAAAAATTAATTCCATGTTTTACGCCACTTATTTTTGTTGACAATATTGAAATAAAGCGAACAAAAATTACAAAATTTTTAGGCATTTATATTGATGAAAATCTTAAATGGAAACAACACGTTAACAACCTAAATAACAAAATTGCTAGAACTATAGGAATATTATATAAATCAAGAAGTTTCTTAAATAAACATACTTTAACTCAATTATATTATTCCTTTATTCACTGCCATATTAACTACGCTAACATTGCTTGGGGTAGTGTGAACAAAAGTATACTAGAACCTCTTCATCGTCAACAGAAACACATTGCACGTCTTATAAACTTTAAAGACCGTTTTACTCATGCCAGGCCTCTCTTACTTGAAATGAATATTTTAAATATATATCAGCTAAACGTTTATGATATTTTATGTTTTATGTATAAATGTAAAACCAACGATTCCCCTTCTTCCTTTCATAACCTATACTCAATAAAAGAAAAAAACAAGTACAATCTACGAAATGATAATTCTATTCGACTACAATTTTCGCATACAAATTTTGGTAAATCTTGTGTTTCTTTCCGAGGAGCCTTTCTTTGGAATAAAATAGTTTTGAAACATTTTGACTTTTCTCATGAATGGACTTATAACTCTTATAAAAGGAAACTTAAGAAAATCATTTTGTCTATTGATAATATACTTTTATACTTTTAATAGGAAATTTATTTGAAAATTTCTATTTTTTATTTAAATTATGTTTTTCTTCTAATATTGTTAAACACAGTTTTTTTTTAATTTATTTTAAAATATGTAACACGTAAATTTGTAACGAGTTTGCAACGGTTCTTCTACGAGTCTCCGCATTCTTTTTTTTTATTATTTATAGTAAAAATCCTCACTTGTAATTGTTTATATTATTATATCTTAACTTGTAATTTTATAAATATTGAAGAAACGTGAAAAAAAAATTTAAAAAAAAATATATATATATATATATATTTTTTTTTTTTTTTTTTTTTTTTTTTTAGAATCCAGTTATATATATATATATATATATATATATATATATATATATATATATATATATATATATATATATATATATATATATATATATATATATATATATATATATATATATATATATATATATATATATATATATATATATATATATATATATATATATAACTGGATTCTAACAGTTATAAAACTTTTTTTTAAGTTTCTATCATCTTTATAAGATAGATGAAAATTGTAATCGAATGAATTTAAAAGATTAATTTTGATTTCAAAATTAATCTTTTTTTTTCAAAATAGAAAAATAAAAAAACAAAAAAAAAAAAACGTCATAATTGTAAAAGAAATTGTTTTGAAAGTATTTAGGGAATAAGACAAAAAAGTAAAAATTTTAAATAAATAGACTACCTGTCCAAACCAAAACCCTCAGTCAATGTATGAAAACTCAAATGCGTCAACCTCAAATTAATTTAGTCGATGTATGTCACTAATAATATATTTAAAATAGTACAGATATTAATATAATACGATAAAGAATGGTACAAATATTAGTATAATGCGATGTATTAATATAATACGATGTATAATATTAATATAATACGATGTATAATAGGGTGCATCGCTTGGTACTATAATTAATGAAAATCAATATTTTTCAAAGCGCGTACTCATTTTCTTATGTAAAATTAAATTTTAATTTGAGTTTCCTTTTAGTGTTTTTTAATTTAAAAACGTTTTGGTAAGGCAATGGACACTTTTAGATACGCAATATATCATTATTTATAGCAATTTTAATTTTTTTAGAAAAGTGGAAATTCTAAATTATTTTACTTTTATACTTATGTCAAAGAGCGTTGTTTTGTCAGAAATTGATTAATTTTTTTTAGTAATAAGAGCATGGGAACACCCTTCCCCTCCCAAACCCCCTGAGCAATCTCGGAACAATATATGTCATCGTCCCTAATGAAGGGGAAAGAATTTTTAATCTAAAAATTACTCAATCTCACATTTTTTAAATTGGTAAAAGGTTTAAAACCATTTTCAAAACTATTTTTTGTTAAATATTTTATTAAAAAAAGTACTTCTCATTACAAGCGGTTTTCAAGTTTTACAGATTAAAGTTTTGAATAAAAAATGAAAAAAATACAAAATGTATAATTTTGTTTTATTTCTTAGTTAAATTATTTCAAGAACATATTTCTTTGATTTAAAGGTAGGAATTTCTTCCCTGTGTATCATTCTTGTTCTAACAAATCCATCTCTTCTTTCTTGGCCGTAAACAATGGCAGATGCTTCCGTCACGCTTTTGACGCAGCGTTCTGTTGCTTGAGTGTGAATGCTGAATTTAGGAATTTTCAATTGATCTTCAATGAATTTGGAGACCTCCACTTTAGAAAGATTACATGTAAATATTGGTTCATAACAATCTTTTACATTCCAAGAAATTAGTTCTTGAAGAATAGTAGCGTCAAGGTTAATTTTTGGAGATATTCTTTTTCGAACAGCAGTGTCTCCAAGCTCATTATTTCCTCTAATTTGTAAAACCTTATCAACACCAAACATTCTTTCATTTTTATTAGAGCTAGTCAAGAGTGAAACCAGAATACACTCACTATGGCTGTACCAAGCCCCAGTTCAAATATAAGGTGTAATAATATTCGCCAAATTGACTGGCATTGTCTTTAGAATTTTAAGTTCAAGCAAAATGTGTCTTGGTCCGTCCTCCAGCAGATGTTTGGAAGAAATTTCAAAATAAAGTTTGAAATACATTTTGACACAAAATTGAACTAATATCTTTAAGATCTCCAACTCACTGTATTTAAGGTTATGATTTCTTTTCCACAAAAACATCAAAGCCATACCTGTTGTAAGCCAGCGAGAATGAGACAGTGATCCACATTTTAGATTTGCGAGATCCGGAGAAAGTTTTCCTGACTTGATAGCATTTACATATCTGTAACTGATATAAGCATCAGTAGATAAACTTTTTATGTCTTTCTCACCAAGTTTTGGAAGCTCCTCTCCATCTGGCAGGGGTGTAAAATTATAATTTATTGTCATATCATTTACATACTTAAGGTTTTTGCAAACTGATCCTGTAAATCCGTCCTTGCTACTTGTCGGACCATCAAGGGATATAATTAAATGTCGTAGCTTGAGTTCATTTGTATGTTTCATGCAAATCGCCCAATAGCATTTATGTCCTAACATTTTTTCAAGATGGGCATGAATTCCCCCTGACCATCCTGTGTTGATATTAGTTGAATCTCCACCTATTACTATGCATAACTCATTTGCATTGTTTTTTTCAAGCACATCATAGAGTGCTTCAGCGATTTTTTTTGCAGGTTTTTCCGGATGAAGGGCAGGTTCTGGCGTGATGTGAGCAAGATAACGTCCAGTTGGCTCCCAAGATACACTTATATGCTCCTCTTTTATGACTCTAGGGTGAAGTTTTTCGTATTTATCTGGAACTAACGTTTTGGTCCAGTCTTTTCTTCCATCATAAGCAATTCCAATTATATTTTCGTTACTACATTTATTAGCTTCAATTATTGTATTTTCTTTCATTACATTATTTTTAGCCCTTCGCATTTTATTTGGGTCAACAGAAAGGTATGACATATCAGGAGAAAGATAACCTGCAGCTATAAAATCTTTTATTATACCAGTGATTATAGCAGCCCCACCAACATTAGAAATATTATATCTTATTGCAGCTGATGCCGCATGTGTTATAGTCATTTTGTTTTGCTTTAGACTTGGTTTTTTTAAGTATCTTGTAACCAGTGATGCAAATTTTCCTAGTTTTTCTTCAAGCAACTTGTCGGCCAAAGTTTTTGTTTCTTTTTTTAGTTGTGCAGTATTTACATTGTATGTATCATCAGTATCATCAATACCATTTTTGTTTTCTTCATGCAGATTGAAAACAAGTTCAGGATTCTAAATTTTTTAAACATGCAGTTTCTATAATATAATCTTATTACTTACCAATATTGGTAAGTAATATTATATATAATAGAATATATAAATTTTAAATTTAAAAAAGTTAAGTATATATTAAACATTAAAAAGTTAGTTTTAAAGACTTTCTTAGATTGCGGTAATAAATGTTTTAAAAAAATTAAAGAATTATATTCATGCTAATTGAGCTAACCTGAAATTTATTAAACTCATATTTTCTTTCATTTTCTTTTTTTTCCCTTTTTCTTGCAGCTTCTTCCTGAATGTTTTTCCTATTTTCTCTTCTCCGTAGGCGAACTGATTCTTTATAATCACATAAACCAATTTGCATAGTAGAAATCTCTTTCTTTTTAAGCCTCTGATTACGAAGCCAAAGAAGATCAAGTACAGGAACTTTTTGTAATAGAGGGCATGAACAATAAACATGTGCACCTAATTTGCAGTTTTTGGGATCATTGCAAAATGATGCTGCCTCTGTGCATATAATGATTGTATGAGTACATGATATGATATCAAAGAGACTATCAAGCTCATTAGTTATTTTGTTGGTTGCTTCTTTGGATGGTTTTGTGTTTTTTAAAAACCTGGATATTTTAAACCATAGTCTACTTATTTTTTCTGCTAGTAATTTTTCCGAAATTGTAACTGGTGGTTTAAACATACTATTTGCTTTGAACCATTGAGCTGTCACCATTTTATCAAGTTCTCTGCTTAGTTCTTTTGTAGCAAAATTACTTTATCTACATTCAAATTCTATTTCTTTTCTTTCCTAAAAGGTAGATATAGATTTAGTTATTTATCACAAATAATTTATATTTAGTCAATATATATTTTTGATATAATATTTTTTGAAAATATTTTAGAAGTTAAAAAAAATAAATAAAAGCTAACCTTTAGAAGAATACCCATTTGAATTACTGATCTTTTTGTGGGTACCTCCGACAAAACAAACTCTTTACCTTTTCCAACAAAAGTAGACAATTTAGTTGCTAAACTATGTCTAGTTTTCACATTCGATGTATAGTTACTCATTGTTAGTACTGTTATTAGAAATAAATTAAAAAATACACATTATTAAAAAGTACTTGTGATTAGAGTCTTTTTTATAAAATACGTTTTTAGTATATAAACAAAGTAAATTTGAATTCTCGGGTATATAAACTGAATAAAATCCTGCTTCTTTCGTTTCTTTGTTTTGAAAATATCTTTTCTTAACAAAAACATGTATTTAAGATAACAATGTATGTTACAATCGTATTGTAATTTTACAATCGTAGTTTATAAAAGAAAAATGTACATGACTGGGGCTAGAAGACGACAAAATTAGTCTTTTCATTGAGCCCCGAAAAAGATAAAACATCACCATAAGGTCAAAATAATAACCAAAAAAAATTCTATCACATAGTTCATTTTATTACATATGTTCAATATGCATAATCGCTGAATATGCACAATACGCATTATAAAAACAAACTTTATGATATTTTGATAACTAGTATTTATTTTTCAAGGTAAGTATTACTTACCTTGAGAATTATACAGTTGTTACAACACATTCTCAAAAAACGGGTAATTATTTACAATAAACTATAAAATGTATAACTAAAAGTCTCAATCGCCTTACCAAAACATTTTCAAATTAAAAAACGCAAAAAAGAAACTCAAATTAAAATTTAATTTTACATAGGATTATCAGTACGCCGTATTATTTTAATCAAAATTATTTTAGCGATGTACCCTAATGTATATATGATATATAGCATTATTTAATAACATTATTAATATTATTTTAT
Organism: Hydra vulgaris; assembly: GCF_038396675.1. Taxonomy (NCBI): domain Eukaryota; kingdom Metazoa; phylum Cnidaria; class Hydrozoa; order Anthoathecata; family Hydridae; genus Hydra; species Hydra vulgaris. Next base: position 58,476,994 of record NC_088931.1, on the reverse strand, counting down.
AATATGATTATTATATTATATTAAGATTTATTATTGTTATCAAAAATGAATTTTTATTCATGATATAAAAAAATATATTACTTCTAATAATTAAATAAAGCTTAACAAAAAATATACATATATTCAACAAAATATTGCGTTTCTTTACTTCATATTTTTTTACTACATCGCAAAAGATATGTTAAAGTTTTAACAATATCTAAACAAATATTGCAGACCGGAAAAAAAATATGTTTGTTATCGCCGAGAACAATAAGATAAAACTTGCATTAGCGGCGTTGAGTAAGCTTACAATGCGACTATCGCATAATTTTTTGGTAATAAATATAGTATTTGAAGTTTTCCTTAAATTAACTTCAAATATGGTAGACTTTACTAGGATCATTATTCTTGGGATTTTTTTTATTTTTTTATTTATTTATTTATTTTTTTTCTGCACCTTCTTTTTAGTATACCACAATTTTCTTGACGAATTTTTCATTTTTCATCAAAATTATCATTTTCTTCAACCGTTGTAAAACACCTCTGCAAATACATTATTGAATAGATTAAGTCTATCTTTTTTTTTTTTTTCTTTTTTTTTTTTTTTTAAGGATATCACGATTGTCAAGTCGAATTTTTAATTTCAAGATTTTTATTGTCATATGATGAATATTTTCCACTTGATTTGTAAAAGTTCTTCTTTGACCCACATGCAGCAACTTTGAACTCGACTAGTGCGTTCACAAGTCGAACGCACTAGTTTCAGTGGTTTGAACTTGATGTTTCTCTTCAGATTATTACATTAGCATTTACAACCATAGTTCAATAAATCAAGTTAAGTAAAAAGAAATGAATCTGCTTTTCTACTTTGTATAAACAGTCAACGTAACATGTCATGACGTTAGAATTATGTTGCTTTATGTCACGACGTTAGAATGATCTTTTTTTGCTTTTAGGGTGTGCTTTCTATATATTTTGTTTGTCTTTGATATCTTGAACACTAAGTACCTTTAAGGGAATTCTTTTTTACTATTTATATTTTCTTTGCTTTTAATTTTATACTTTATCTAGAATTTTTCAATACAAAAGCCGCGCGATGTAGAATAATTAAAAATTGATTTTGTTCTTACTTTGAAAATGGCTAATATTACTCGAAACATAAATTACTTTTATGCGGTTGCTTTTTTAAATTACATAAAAAAATACTTTTATAAAAACTATAAAACTGTTATAAAAACTTTAAAATTGATATAACCTATAGTTAGGGTTGCTATTGTCCGAGTGTGTAGGAGAACGCAATAAGAATTTAACTTTGATTAGTTTAGCGCTGCGCTCTCCTACGTAAAAACAGGGACAATGGCAAAATCTACCTATAACGTCAATATACATGATAAATATTCGGCTAAAACAGATTCTAGCAACTGGATTCATTCGGGTAACGCTGATATTAAAGTTTGAATTTATGATAGTATTACACTTTAAGGTGTTAAGCCATTATAGTTATCATAAAAAGCTTACAAACTTACGGCATTTTCTCCTCCTATAGGAGGAGAGAATTCAGTCGGCGAAATTTTTTATATGCAATCAAATTATTTATCTGCTTGTCATATATGACAATCATGGGCCAATAATGCTTTAGAAAACAGTCAATAATGCTTTAAAATCATGGGCCAACGAACAAATAGTTTGTTTGTTGGCCCATGATTCTAAAGCATTATTGACTGTTAAATTTAAAAGTTGTCTTTAAATACTATTCTACTTTCCTCTCAAAATAATGTTATTCTAGTTTTTATTATTCGTAATAATAACAACTACAATAACAATATTTTGTAACAATATTGCTATTTCTATTTAAAAGTAATATTACTATTTTTATTAATATTATTATATAACTATTACCCAGACAGCACACGACTCTGGGCCAGAACTCCGGCGAATTGTCACTCGCTGTTGCGACTGTATAAGCAACGGGCCATTACTGGCGCGAGTCTGGCAAGCGACTCAAGCAACTTTTTCATGTATGGTAAATCATCGCAAAGAACCGCAGCGGCATGCGACGAAATGCCAGAACTCTGGCGAGTAGTGGTGAGCCACTGCGACGGCATTTGATTTTGGGCCAGCACTGGCCCGTTTGCGGTGAAGACAGAGTCGAATACAGGCCGAATGTCGTTTTACCATAATTTAAATGCCTTTTTTTCGTTAGACGTGATGACTGTAATAAAATATCACATCCGCCTAAAATATCACATCCCCCATAGAAAAACCGAAATCGAGAATGCGTTTTCAAGTTATTGCACTTAGAAGTGTATCTAGTACGTCCGAAATATTTATTATGAACAAAAACAATAAAATTAAAAGCGCAACGATCAAGATTCATAAAGTGGTTTGTAAATAATATACTACAAATGAAGTTAGCATTAAATGGTAATATATTTTAAAGTCATAGTTATGAAATTTTGATCTTAATATATTGCGTGACAATAATTATACAGATTACACATGGGGGATGTGATATTTTAGATACCAAATACTAATACTTTTCATTATTTTAAATGTTACATAGGGGGATGTAATATTTTAGAAGCCTGAATAAGGGGGATAAGATGTTTTACGTAGGAATTTCAGCTTCTTATTGTGATATATATACAGATTACACATGGGGGATGTGATATTTTAGATACCAAATACTAATACTTTTCATTATTTTAAATGTTACATAGGGGGATGTAATATTTTAGAAGCCTGAATAAGGGGGATAAGATGTTTTACGTAGGAATTTCAGCTTCTTATTGTGATATATATACAGATTACACATGGGGGATGTGATATTTTAGATACCAAATACTAATACTTTTCATTATTTTAAATGTTACATAGGGGGATGTAATATTTTAGAAGCCTGAATAAGGGGGATAAGATGTTTTACGTAGGAATTTCAGCTTCTTATTGTGATATATATACAGATTACACATGGGGGATGTGATATTTTAGATACCAAATACTAATACTTTTCATTATTTTAAATGTTACATAGGGGGATGTAATATTTTAGAAGCCTGAATAAGGGGGATAAGATGTTTTACGTAGGAATTTCAGCTTCTTATTGTGATATATATACAGATTACACATGGGGGATGTGATATTTTAGATACCAAATACTAATACTTTTCATTATTTTAAATGTTACATAGGGGGATGTAATATTTTAGAAGCCTGAATAAGGGGGATAAGATGTTTTACGTAGGAATTTCAGCTTCTTATTGTGATATATATACAGATTACACATGGGGGATGTGATATTTTAGATACCAAATACTAATACTTTTCATTATTTTAAATGTTACATAGGGGGATGTAATATTTTAGAAGCCTGAATAAGGGGGATAAGATGTTTTACGTAGGAATTTCAGCTTCTTATTGTGATATATATACAGATTACACATGGGGGATGTGATATTTTAGATACCAAATACTAATACTTTTCATTATTTTAAATGTTACATAGGGGGATGTAATATTTTAGAAGCCTGAATAAGGGGGATAAGATGTTTTACGTAGGAATTTCAGCTTCTTATTGTGATATATATACAGATTACACATGGGGGATGTGATATTTTAGATACCAAATACTAATACTTTTCATTATTTTAAATGTTACATAGGGGGATGTAATATTTTAGAAGCCTGAATAAGGGGGATAAGATGTTTTACGTAGGAATTTCAGCTTCTTATTGTGATATATATACAGATTACACATGGGGGATGTGATATTTTAGATACCAAATACTAATACTTTTCATTATTTTAAATGTTACATAGGGGGATGTAATATTTTAGAAGCCTGAATAAGGGGGATAAGATGTTTTACGTAGGAATTTCAGCTTCTTATTGTGATATATATACAGATTACACATGGGGGATGTGATATTTTAGATACCAAATACTAATACTTTTCATTATTTTAAATGTTACATAGGGGGATGTAATATTTTAGAAGCCTGAATAAGGGGGATAAGATGTTTTACGTAGGAATTTCAGCTTCTTATTGTGATATATATACAGATTACACATGGGGGATGTGATATTTTAGATACCAAATACTAATACTTTTCATTATTTTAAATGTTACATAGGGGGATGTAATATTTTAGAAGCCTGAATAAGGGGGATAAGATGTTTTACGTAGGAATTTCAGCTTCTTATTGTGATATATATACAGATTACACATGGGGGATGTGATATTTTAGATACCAAATACTAATACTTTTCATTATTTTAAATGTTACATAGGGGGATGTAATATTTTAGAAGCCTGAATAAGGGGGATAAGATGTTTTACGTAGGAATTTCAGCTTCTTATTGTGATATATATACAGATTACACATGGGGGATGTGATATTTTAGATACCAAATACTAATACTTTTCATTATTTTAAATGTTACATAGGGGGATGTAATATTTTAGAAGCCTGAATAAGGGGGATAAGATGTTTTACGTAGGAATTTCAGCTTCTTATTTTGATATATATACAGATTACACATGGGGGATGTAATATTTTAGATACCAAATACTAATACTTTGCAGTATTTTAAATGTTTCATAGGGGGATGTAATATTTTAGAAGCCTGAATAAGGGGGATAAGATGTTTTACGTAGGAATTTCAGCTTCTTATTGTGATATATATACAGATTACACATGGGGGATGTGATATTTTAGATACCAAATACTAATACTTTTCATTATTTTAAATGTTACATAGGGGGATGTAATATTTTCGAAGCCTGAATAAGGGGGATAAGATGTTTTACGTAGGAATTTCAGCTTCTTATTGTGATATATATACAGATTACACATGGGGGATGTGATATTTTAGATACCAAATACTAATACTTTTCATTATTTTAAATGTTACATAGGGGGATGTAATATTTTAGAAGCCTGAATAAGGGGGATAAGATGTTTTACGTAGGAATTTCAGCTTCTTATTGTGATATATATACAGATTACACATGGGGGATGTGATATTTTAGATACCAAATACTAATACTTTTCATTATTTTAAATGTTACATAGGGGGATGTAATATTTTAGAAGCCTGAATAAGGGGGATAAGATGTTTTACGTAGGAATTTCAGCTTCTTATTGTGATATATATACAGATTACACATGGGGGATGTGATATTTTAGATACCAAATACTAATACTTTTCATTATTTTAAATGTTACATAGGGGGATGTAATATTTTAGAAGCCTGAATAAGGGGGATAAGATGTTTTACGTAGGAATTTCAGCTTCTTATTGTGATATATATACAGATTACACATGGGGGATGTGATATTTTAGATACCAAATACTAATACTTTTCATTATTTTAAATGTTACATAGGGGGATGTAATATTTTAGAAGCCTGAATAAGGGGGATAAGATGTTTTACGTAGGAATTTCAGCTTCTTATTGTGATATATATACAGATTACACATGGGGGATGTGATATTTTAGATACCAAATACTAATACTTTTCATTATTTTAAATGTTACATAGGGGGATGTAATATTTTAGAAGCCTGAATAAGGGGGATAAGATGTTTTACGTAGGAATTTCAGCTTCTTATTGTGATATATATACAGATTACACATGGGGGATGTGATATTTTAGATACCAAATACTAATACTTTTCATTATTTTAAATGTTACATAGGGGGATGTAATATTTTAGAAGCCTGAATAAGGGGGATAAGATGTTTTACGTAGGAATTTCAGCTTCTTATTTTGATATATATACAGATTACACATGGGGGATGTAATATTTTAGATACCAAATACTAATACTTTGCAGTATTTTAAATGTTTCATAGGGGGATGTAATATTTTAGAAGCCTGAATAAGGGGGATAAGATGTTTTACGTAGGAATTTCAGCTTCTTATTGTGATATATATACAGATTACACATGGGGGATGTGATATTTTAGATACCAAATACTAATACTTTTCATTATTTTAAATGTTACATAGGGGGATGTAATATTTTAGAAGCCTGAATAAGGGGGATAAGATGTTTTACGTAGGAATTTCAGCTTCTTATTTTGATATATATACAGATTACACATGGGGGATGTAATATTTTAGATACCAAATACTAATACTTTGCAGTATTTTAAATGTTTCATAGGGGGATGTAATATTTTAGAAGCCTGAATAAGGGGGATAAGATGTTTTACGTAGGAATTTCAGCTTCTTATTGTGATATATATACAGATTACACATGGGGGATGTGATATTTTAGATACCAAATACTAATACTTTTCATTATTTTAAATGTTACATAGGGGGATGTAATATTTTAGAAGCCTGAATAAGGGGGATAAGATGTTTTACGTAGGAATTTCAGCTTCTTATTGTGATATATATACAGATTACACATGGGGGATGTGATATTTTAGATACCAAATACTAATACTTTTCATTATTTTAAATGTTACATAGGGGGATGTAATATTTTAGAAGCCTGAATAAGGGGGATAAGATGTTTTACGTAGGAATTTCAGCTTCTTATTGTGATATATATACAGATTACACATGGGGGATGTGATATTTTAGATACCAAATACTAATACTTTTCATTATTTTAAATGTTACATAGGGGGATGTAATATTTTAGAAGCCTGAATAAGGGGGATAAGATGTTTTACGTAGGAATTTCAGCTTCTTATTGTGATATATATACAGATTACACATGGGGGATGTGATATTTTAGATACCAAATACTAATACTTTTCATTATTTTAAATGTTACATAGGGGGATGTAATATTTTAGAAGCCTGAATAAGGGGGATAAGATGTTTTACGTAGGAATTTCAGCTTCTTATTGTGATATATATACAGATTACACATGGGGGATGTGATATTTTAGATACCAAATACTAATACTTTTCATTATTTTAAATGTTACATAGGGGGATGTAATATTTTAGAAGCCTGAATAAGGGGGATAAGATGTTTTACGTAGGAATTTCAGCTTCTTATTTTGATATATATACAGATTACACATGGGGGATGTAATATTTTAGATACCAAATACTAATACTTTGCAGTATTTTAAATGTTTCATAGGGGGATGTAATATTTTAGAAGCCTGAATAAGGGGGATAAGATGTTTTACGTAGGAATTTCAGCTTCTTATTGTGATATATATACAGATTACACATGGGGGATGTGATATTTTAGATACCAAATACTAATACTTTTCATTATTTTAAATGTTACATAGGGGGATGTAATATTTTAGAAGCCTGAATAAGGGGGATAAGATGTTTTACGTAGGAATTTCAGCTTCTTATTTTGATATATATACAGATTACACATGGGGGATGTAATATTTTAGATACCAAATACTAATACTTTGCAGTATTTTAAATGTTTCATAGGGGGATGTAATATTTTAGAAGCCTGAATAAGGGGGATAAGATGTTTTACGTAGGAATTTCAGCTTCTTATTGTGATATATATACAGATTACACATGGGGGATGTGATATTTTAGATACCAAATACTAATACTTTTCATTATTTTAAATGTTACATAGGGGGATGTAATATTTTAGAAGCCTGAATAAGGGGGATAAGATGTTTTACGTAGGAATTTCAGCTTCTTATTGTGATATATATACAGATTACACATGGGGGATGTGATATTTTAGATACCAAATACTAATACTTTTCATTATTTTAAATGTTACATAGGGGGATGTAATATTTTAGAAGCCTGAATAAGGGGGATAAGATGTTTTACGTAGGAATTTCAGCTTCTTATTTTGATATATATACAGATTACACATGGGGGATGTAATATTTTAGATACCAAATACTAATACTTTTCATTATTTTAAATGTTTCATAGGGGGATGTAATATTTTAGAAGCCTGAATAAGGGGGATAAGATGTTTTACGTAGGAATTTCAGCTTCTTATTGTGATATATATACAGATTACACATGGGGGATGTGATATTTTAGATACCAAATACTAATACTTTTCATTATTTTAAATGTTACATAGGGGGATGTAATATTTTAGAAGCCTGAATAAGGGGGATAAGATGTTTTACGTAGGAATTTCAGCTTCTTATTGTGATATATATACAGATTACACATGGGGGATGTGATATTTTAGATACCAAATACTAATACTTTTCATTATTTTAAATGTTACATAGGGGGATGTAATATTTTAGAAGCCTGAATAAGGGGGATAAGATGTTTTACGTAGGAATTTCAGCTTCTTATTGTGATATATATACAGATTACACATGGGGGATGTGATATTTTAGATACCAAATACTAATACTTTGCAGTATTTTAAATGTTTCATAGGGGGATCTCTTTCGCACACTATTTTATAAGCAAGTTCTTTTTTTCAACTGATATTTAACTTTTTGAACTCTAATGTAATTTGTTATACAATTTTATTGAATGCAAATTTGTTTTTTATTTACTTCAATGTCTAAAGTCAATTACTATATTTTCTTATTTTGACTTTTGATAATTTGTGAAATTAAACTTAAACCAAAGTATGTTTATGCGTTTAATAATATATTTCAAAATTTTTATGTGCTACAAATTTTTGCATGTTAATTTATATATTTTTATATATTTATTTATATATATATATAGAGAGAGAGATTTCTTCTTTTCTTTTTAAACTTCTAGCAGTGTTTTGCGGAAAACCTAAATAAATTGTATAAATTTATTTATTATGTTATAATATGTATTTATTAAAGTTATAAATATTGTATTAGTTAATTTTTTACACAAATTATTATGTAATAAATGTTATATTATTTATTATTAATTTTACTTTTTAGTAATAAATTTGATCACAACAAAATGAAGTTTCATTTTTAAAAACAATGCATCCTATATGGTACCATCGATTCGGGATGCAAAAGTCACATTTTATCTAAAAATAAATATTTAAGGTTAAATCATTTTTCTATTTGAAAATAATGTTTAAAAGTAATTGAAATATTTCTTAATACCCATTTATCTTTTTTTTGATTTTTTCTAGTTTTTGGACCAGTTTCACTTCCGGAAATACGACACAAATTATCCTGCCAACATTTTTGACCTATTGATTTAGCTTTATCATTTTTTTTTTGTTTCTTTTTAAATGTAATTTTATATAAAAGTAATATAAATGTTTTTAACACTATAAACAACCTTACTAACCTCCTTCATCTAATAGTAGTTGCACCACTTTCTTCCTATATGCATTCACTTCTTCAATTGGAAAGGTGGTCACCAATTCTTCTCCATTTATATAATTTTCAGCAAACTAAAATAGGTCTGCATATATATATATATATATATATATATATATATATATATATATATATATATATATATATATATATATATATATATATATATATATATATCACAAGTGAGAAAATTCACACACATTTTGAAACTCAACTGATGATATTGTAAATGCCACGGTTACTTGTTCACATAATGATAATAATAATATAAGAATAAAAACAATATTATATAAAATATATCATTTTTTTGTTTAGTTAAATAATGTTACCTTAAGGCAAAATACTCCGCATGATATACTGTCAGCTTGTTTAGCATGTGGCGATGTTAATATTTTAAACTTTTCAATAATACCATATCTCTGTTGTAAGTAACGACTGAAGTATAATAGTAAAAAAATTATAAAAGATGTAAAAACAAAATTTTGAGATACCAATCACTAGATTAAAAAGTCATCATACTTCCATTTTGATTCTTCTTTTTTTATGGAATTAATCGGCTCTCCCATAGGGTTTATATAAGGAATGGTTTTATCATCTGGTTTAATTATCTAAAACAGAAGTAAGTTTCAATGTTAAGTTTTAACTTTGGTTCCCTGTAAAAAAGCTAACTGAAAATAAGGTTTCTTGAACTCAAAGAAGTTAACTATTTCAAAAAACTATTTTACATACAGCCAGCGTCCAATGGAATTTTGCCACCATGCAGCATATTAACATTTCTAATTTAAAGAGTTCTTTCTGTAAATAAATTTGTATTAATTAAATTATATATATAAATATATATATATATATATATATATATATATATATATATATATATATATATATATATATATATATACATATATATATTTATATATAATTTAATTAATAACTATCATTAATTATTTGCATTATTTTTTAGCTAAAAGTTTGTGATTACCTCATGCCGTCTTTGTATTAAATCAGTATTAATTGGCAACTCGTCCAGTGAGAGCAACCCAGCTGGTGACAATACTTCGATTCGATTCTTCACAGCATTAATAAATGGAATGACATTCAATTTATTGTTTTATATTTAAATTAAAATTTTTTTAATTTAAATAAAGACAAATTATTAATACTGTTTGTTTTGTACAAAAATTCAATTTTGAAGTATATTCATTAATCATACTTTTTTTTTACTGTTTACTAGTAGTTTTAGATAAATATAAACAACTTCGTCACTGAGACATTCGTTTAAAGTGTCTTGTAATGAATAATCATATATCTTGCAGCCACCTAAATCTGGATATATACCCATAATGGCTTTTACAGGGTTTACAATACGGAGATATTGTATTATTGACCTATTAATAAAATGTAATAATAATTAATTATTCAAGCACAGATTCATCAAATAAAATAACGACAGTATTACATTTACAGAAGATAACATAATGTTATAAATTTTTAGACCTTCTATTTTTTCACCGGGTAGGGATAATGTTTAAAATTGATTTTATTTAGGTAAGTTTACATAGAAATCTTCAGTTTACTAGTGCGCCACTGAATAATATATACCTTTCACTATCTTCAACTATGCAGCTTTTTTTTGTATAAAACATCTCTAGAAAATTGCACATAAATTAAAATAAAAAGCCAACATGAAGGTATTTGAAGAAAATTTTTTAATACATACCTTCACTATCTTCAACGACAGAGCTTTTTATTGTCTCCTCTGCCTTATTTGTCTCGTCTATAAAATTGAACATAAATATAAAATGATAGGCTAACAAATATAAATGAAACTGTAATTATTTAATACATACCTTCACTGTCTTTAACTACGAAGCTTTTTATTGAATCTGCCTCCTCTACAAAACAAACCATACATTAAATAAAACGTTAACACTTATAAATAAAAAGGTAGTTTTTTATTACATACCTTCACTATCTTCAACTAGAAAGCTATTTATTGTCTCCTCTGCCTTATTTGCCTCTAAAAAATTGGATAGAAATTAAAATAAAAAGATAACAAATATAAATGTAAAGGTAATTTTTTAAGACATACCTTCACTATCTTTAACTACAAAGCTTTTAATTATCTGCTCTGCCTTATTTGCTTCTAGAAAATTGAACAAAAAATAAAATATGGAAAAAAAATGCTTAAGCAGACCAAAAGTTGAAACATAAAAAGAAAATCTGTTGTTACTATTTACCCTTTATGCTTTCCACCAATGAATGTTTTTTTTTTATTTCTATTTCGTTTTTTGTTGTTTCTAAAGTAGAAGGTACAAAAGTCTTTCAAATTAGAAAAAATTGGTTGTTTAGCAATAATATTCATGAAACTCTTTAGCTTTCTTTTTAAAAGTTAAAAAAAGTAGTTATTGGAAAACTTGTATATAAGTTGTGCGCATACCTTTATCACAAATGCCTTCGAGAAATTTCTTAACATGGGCTCTTTTGTGGGTTCCTTTTATAATAACTTTATTACTACTCAGTTTGTAATTTCCACATTTTGTAATATCGCTTACTTCATAAGGTCCTTTAAACCGTGGCTTGAAAGCTGCGCCTTTGCTTCTCCTCCCTCTAATATCAAGTAACAAAACTTTGTCCCCAATTTCAATGCATTCTTCATTAGATTTGATATTTTTTGAAACTCTTTTATCGTAATATTTTTTCTGTTTCTTTTGAGCTTCTGTAATGTTCTAAAATTTATAACTATTGTAATTAGAAAAAAAGAAAAAAAAAGAGGGTATCTTAAAAATTAAATTAAAGTTAAGTGGTATAAGTGATTACTTTAGTGACCAAATTGGTTAAGTTTTCAATATGAATTTTATTTTTTTCGATTTCAGCTTTAACTTCATCTTCGTTTGCGGGGAAAATACCGACCTCCTAAATAACAATGCATACTGGTATTGGTATACTAAATTATGAGTGTAAAGTAAATATAATTGCTTAAAATGATATCCAAATATACTTACTTCTTTGAACTCACTTTTGCAAACAGGTGAACGACCACCAAACATTAACTCAAAAGGTGACACTTTTGTAGACGTTTGTCTTTCAATTCGTAATGGGTATAAAACTATATCGAGAAACTCATCCCAGTTTGACTGGTTTTCGTCGACAAGTTTTCTGATTTTTCTAATTAACGTAATTTCAAAATAATGATGTTATTATCATTATTTTATTTTGAACTTAAACAATGATAAAATAATGCACACCTTTTTATATTTTTATTTGTATTTTCATCTTGTCCATTTGTTTGAGGGTGATAAACAGCAGTTCTTCGTCGTTCGATACCCAAGATCTTATATACCTCATCGTTTAACTAATTAAATAACGGAAAAAAATGAATTATTTTTATTACTTGCTATCGTAAATGCTGTATTATACAAAATCAAAATGTTTTATTCTAATTCATCCTTAAAGGATTCGACCTAATGTTGTTCCTACGGGTCTGCATTATATAAAAAAATTAAAAAATACCTCATTGCAAAACTCAGTTCCATTGTCAGTAAGTATGACGGATGGAAAACCAAAGGTTGTAACTAAATTAATAATCGCTCTTGCTACCGTTATTGCTTCCTTATTTGGTAATGCGTAAGCAATAGGCCATTTGGAAAATAAATCGGTGCAACTCATGAAGTATCTGTTACCCATTGATGTTTTAGTAAATGGTCCGGCGAAGTCTAAACCAATAATTTCCCAAATTCTTGTGGTCTAAACACAAAATTTCAACATAATGCAACTTAACAAAGTAAACATAATACATTATACATTCGTATAATATACTAAATTAAAGATTCCGAATTCTAGAAAGATATTTAAAAACACTTTATTAAGTTACCTTTATGGAATGTAAAGGTTCGGATGCGGAAAGCAGTTGACCCGATGTTTGACATTGAATGCATTGTTTTATCTATTAAAAGAGTTATTTTTTTATTCCTTTTTTAACCTTTTATCTTATTTTCCCAAGGCTGATGGTAGTGGTTTTACAACTTACTATGATAATAAAATAAAAATAATGCAATTAAATAAATTTAAAAGCAAAATACTTTACCCATTTTTTAATATCTCCGGTAATATTGGGCCAATAATGTTTTTCCATTATTTTCATTATTGTTTTGTTTGTGCCACCATGACCCCCTAAAGGACTGTCATGTTCCGCAGCAAAAATTTTTTTTTGCTCTTCCGTATCCACAACAATATCCGCATAATATAAGTTTCCACATATCTTTACTCTACGCTTCAACTTGTTATCTAAGGATAGTAAATATTGAACAAGTATACTTTTAATTTCATTTATTTCAATGAAATATTTAAATTTTAGTTTTTTTTTTTATTACCAGTACCTAGCACACAATAACTTTTTGACACATTTCTCAAACTTCGTTTTTCATCTTTTCGAAAACCAGCTGGATAAGTGCTCTCTGTTAAATATGCTAAAATATTTTTAAAGTAATGTTCGTTTTTTTCCACCTTTTCCATTTTTAACTTTTAAGTTTTTCAAAATTGTAATGAGTATATCAAACCTGTTTACATATTTTGAGTTAGGGACTATTTATATACATACATAATCGTAAGAAAATCAATAAGTATGTCTTAATGGCTCATACGGAAAGCAGTTTGGCTACATATACAATATACGATAAATGTGCTGCACACGTTTGACTTTTATTATACTAAATTATGTCTTTCGTGCGGAAAAAACACAACATTTAATATCATTTATTTTGTAGAGAAATTTATTGTTTTCTTTTAGTTTTGTCTTTTAAAATGAGCGTTCTGTCTCCTTTCTGTATGCCTATCTTTGTAACGCTTATATTTCTATTTTCTAATACTTATGTTTTTTTCCTCTAAAAACGTCTATTTCCACATGCAAGGGTTGCTGACGGCTTCGCCGAAAGATTGTGACTTATGTTGTGGTCTGGAGAGGCTTTTTGTTGACTAACCTGTACAACTAGCCTTGGTAGGTAAAGTGTGACTCGGTAAGGCAAGTAGTAGAAGGGGGATAAATTTCAATGCCTACTTTGTATTAAGATTACACGTAGAAAATTAAACTACTTAGATTAAATTAAGTTGAAGAAAAGTAAAAATACTTAATTAGTAGAATAGAAACTTTTGAATAAAAAAGTAACAAAAATATTATTTAAATATTTTCAATGTTTTTTAAAGATGTTTTGAGACCAGTATTATGCGTAATAAAATTTGAATAGCTCTGGGTTTCTGACACGTCAGACGAAGGTGTATTCAAAACAAAAATTTGTGCGCTCAACTTTTAACCTCAAATAATAAATATTTACTAATATAATTTCACTTCACTTTGCTTAAACTCAGTCCTTTCCTGAACTGCTCAAGTCGAACTGTTTGACAAATATTATAATTACCGGCAATTTATGTTCGGAATTTTGTTACCACGGCTACGTGTTTGTACTCGACTCGTTGAATTGAAATTAAAAAGTCTTTCATATGCCAATCGATATAGTCAATTTTATTATCTAACTTAATCATTTTAATTAAACCACCACGCTTTCATCCTTATTTTAAACTTGTCAAATTCCTCGCTATCTGGCTGTCATTATAAGCACGATTTTTAATTGTTGTTGAAATCCTCGTCGTACAATGTGGGACACGGTTTAAAGCATTTGTATCATTAAGTAAATAAAGAAACCAAATATTATAAGTGTGTACAAATAGAAATTTTTTATTATTGCTCAATTGTTTTGTTGTCGAAATGATTAAAATATTCGCGAAAGCATTTCGATGTCGCAGTGGGCTTAAAACAACAATAATCAACATGCTGTTTTGATTTCAAATTAGTTAACAGTAAATAATCGCAATTCCCAAATATTTTATGTTCGTCTTTTCCATAATATTATACAGTACTATAAATATACTACAATGCACATACAGTATTGGTACAGTATTCTTTATCATTACACATTGGTATTTAATGTTCCTTAATAAAAAAATTCACAATGATTTTACATTTATCATTATAAATATATATATAAATCGATTTCTAAACTGGACTTGAGAAGGTTCAAAAATGATTCAAGAATCAGAGGCACCTTCTCTCATACCACCCACAAAAAAATGTTAATTTAATCATATTCTAAAATTGTTACTGTATTGGGATAATAAAGAAGCTTCTTTTATTTAATAAAAGATTCCAAATATTTTCTAGCCCTCTCTCCTTAAATTTTTAAACATACAAAAAAAGAAACAACAATGACAAACAGTATTTATTTCTTTTCCTTAAATGTTTATGCACTAAAACATAAAAATACAAGCATAAAAATGTGTTAGCTGTGTTCTTTTTGAATCTTTAGAACTCATTAACTTGTTCAAAGCCTTATGCATTTTAAAAAGCTTTTTCAAAGTCTTGGTTGAACAATTTTGCATTTTTTAATTGTTAGCTCAATCGCATCTAAATTTAATAGAAGATTTAATTAAAAATTAAAAAGCTAAAAAAAATAATGAAAATAAAGAATACAAAAAATTGTAAATTTATTATAAGCTTTGTAAATAAACATAAATTGTATACATATATATTTCATATATTTTTAAACATATTCCAACAAAGCTGAAAGAAATAAAAAAGTGCTACCACTATTTCAGTATATGTGGTGACTAATTATCACAACATAAAGCTGAAATTCCTACGTAAAACATCACATCCGCCTTATCTATGCTTCTAGAATATTTCATCTCCCTATGTAATATTTTAAATACTGCAAAGTATTAGTATTTGGTATCTAAAATATCACATCCCCCATGTGTAATCTGTATATATATCACAATAAGAAGCTGAAATTCCTACGTAAAACATCTTATCCCCCTTATTCAGGCTTCTAAAATATTACATCCCCCTATGTAACATTTAAAATAATGAAAAGTATTAGTATTTGGTATCTAAAATATCACATCCCCCATGTGTAATCTGTATATATATCACAATAAGAAGCTGAAATTCCTACGTAAAACATCTTATCCCCCTTATTCAGGCTTCTAAAATATTACATCCCCCTATGTAACATTTAAAATAATGAAAAGTATTAGTATTTGGTATCTAAAATATCACATCCCCCATGTGTAATCTGTATATATATCACAATAAGAAGCTGAAATTCCTACGTAAAACATCTTATCCCCCTTATTCAGGCTTCTAAAATATTACATCCCCCTATGTAACATTTAAAATAATGAAAAGTATTAGTATTTGGTATCTAAAATATCACATCCCCCATGTGTAATCTGTATATATATCACAATAAGAAGCTGAAATTCCTACGTAAAACATCTTATCCCCCTTATTCAGGCTTCTAAAATATTACATCCCCCTATGAAACATTTAAAATACTGCAAAGTATTAGTATTTGGTATCTAAAATATTACATCCCCCATGTGTAATCTGTATATATATCAAAATAAGAAGCTGAAATTCCTACGTAAAACATCTTATCCCCCTTATTCAGGCTTCTAAAATATTACATCCCCCTATGTAACATTTAAAATAATGAAAAGTATTAGTATTTGGTATCTAAAATATCACATCCCCCATGTGTAATCTGTATATATATCACAATAAGAAGCTGAAATTCCTACGTAAAACATCTTATCCCCCTTATTCAGGCTTCTAAAATATTACATCCCCCTATGTAACATTTAAAATAATGAAAAGTATTAGTATTTGGTATCTAAAATATCACATCCCCCATGTGTAATCTGTATATATATCACAATAAGAAGCTGAAATTCCTACGTAAAACATCTTATCGCCCTTATTCAGGCTTCTAAAATATTACATCCCCCTATGTAACATTTAAAATAATGAAAAGTATTAGTATTTGGTATCTAAAATATCACATCCCCCATGTGTAATCTGTATATATATCACAATAAGAAGCTGAAATTCCTACGTAAAACATCTTATCCCCCTTATTCAGGCTTCTAAAATATTACATCCCCCTATGTAACATTTAAAATAATGAAAAGTATTAGTATTTGGTATCTAAAATATCACATCCCCCATGTGTAATCTGTATATATATCACAATAAGAAGCTGAAATTCCTACGTAAAACATCTTATCCCCCTTATTCAGGCTTCTAAAATATTACATCCCCCTATGTAACATTTAAAATAATGAAAAGTATTAGTATTTGGTATCTAAAATATCACATCCCCCATGTGTAATCTGTATATATATCACAATAAGAAGCTGAAATTCCTACGTAAAACATCTTATCCCCCTTATTCAGGCTTCTAAAATATTACATCCCCCTATGTAACATTTAAAATAATGAAAAGTATTAGTATTTGGTATCTAAAATATCACATCCCCCATGTGTAATCTGTATATATATCACAATAAGAAGCTGAAATTCCTACGTAAAACATCTTATCCCCCTTATTCAGGCTTCTAAAATATTACATCCCCCTATGTAACATTTAAAATAATGAAAAGTATTAGTATTTGGTATCTAAAATATCACATCCCCCATGTGTAATCTGTATATATATCACAATAAGAAGCTGAAATTCCTACGTAAAACATCTTATCCCCCTTATTCAGGCTTCTAAAATATTACATCCCCCTATGTAACATTTAAAATAATGAAAAGTATTAGTATTTGGTATCTAAAATATCACATCCCCCATGTGTAATCTGTATATATATCACAATAAGAAGCTGAAATTCCTACGTAAAACATCTTATCCCCCTTATTCAGGCTTCTAAAATATTACATCCCCCTATGTAACATTTAAAATAATGAAAAGTATTAGTATTTGGTATCTAAAATATCACATCCCCCATGTGTAATCTGTATATATATCACAATAAGAAGCTGAAATTCCTACGTAAAACATCTTATCCCCCTTATTCAGGCTTCTAAAATATTACATCCCCCTATGTAACATTTAAAATAATGAAAAGTATTAGTATTTGGTATCTAAAATATCACATCCCCCATGTGTAATCTGTATAATTATTGTCACGCAATATATTAAGATCAAAATTTCATAACTATGACTTTAAAATATATTACCATTTAATGCTAACTTCATTTGTAGTATATTATTTACAAACCACTTTATGAATCTTGATCGTTGCGCTTTTAATTTTATTGTTTTTGTTCATAATAAATATTTCGGACGTACTAGATACACTTCTAAGTGCAATAACTTGAAAACGCATTCTCGATTTCGGTTTTTCTATGGGGGATGTGATATTTTAGGCGGATGTGATATTTTATTACAGTCATCACGTCTAACGAAAAAAAGGCATTTAAATTATGGTAAAACGACATTCGGCCTGTATTCGACTCTGTCTTCACCGCAAACGGGCCAGTGCTGGCCCAAAATCAAATGCCGTCGCAGTGGCTCACCACTACTCGCCAGAGTTCTGGCATTTCGTCGCATGCCGCTGCGGTTCTTTGCGATGATTTACCATACATGAAAAAGTTGCTTGAGTCGCTTGCCAGACTCGCGCCAGTAATGGCCCGTTGCTTATACAGTCGCAACAGCGAGTGACAATTCGCCGGAGTTCTGGCCCAGAGTCGTGTGCTGTCTGGGTAATAGTTATATAATAATATTAATAAAAATAGTAATATTACTTTTAAATAGAAATAGCAATATTGTTACAAAATATTGTTATTGTAGTTGTTATTATTACGAATAATAAAAACTAGAATAACATTATTTTGAGAGGAAAGTAGAATAGTATTTAAAGACAACTTTTAAATTTAACAGTCAATAATGCTTTAGAATCATGGGCCAACAAACAAACTATTTGTTCGTTGGCCCATGATTTTAAAGCATTATTGACTGTTTTCTAAAGCATTATTGGCCCATGATTGTCATATATGACAAGCAGATAAATAATTTGATTGCATATAAAAAATTTCGCCGACTGAATTCTCTCCTCCTATAGGAGGAGAAAATGCCGTAAGTTTGTAAGCTTTTTATGATAACTATAATGGCTTAACACCTTAAAGTGTAATACTATCATAAATTCAAACTTTAATATCAGCGTTACCCGAATGAATCCAGTTGCTAGAATCTGTTTTAGCCGAATATTTATCATGTATATTGACGTTATAGGTAGATTTTGCCATTGTCCCTGTTTTTACGTAGGAGAGCGCAGCGCTAAACTAATCAAAGTTAAATTCTTATTGCGTTCTCCTACACACTCGGACAATAGCAACCCTAACTATAGGTTATATCAATTTTAAAGTTTTTATAACAGTTTTATAGTTTTTATAAAAGTATTTTTTTATGTAATTTAAAAAAGCAACCGCATAAAAGTAATTTATGTTTCGAGTAATATTAGCCATTTTCAAAGTAAGAACAAAATCAATTTTTAATTATTCTACATCGCGCGGCTTTTGTATTGAAAAATTCTAGATAAAGTATAAAATTAAAAGCAAAGAAAATATAAATAGTAAAAAAGAATTCCCTTAAAGGTACTTAGTGTTCAAGATATCAAAGACAAACAAAATATATAGAAAGCACACCCTAAAAGCAAAAAAAGATAATTCTAACGTCGTGACATAAAGCAACATAATTCTAACGTCATGACATGTTACGTTGACTGTTTATACAAAGTAGAAAAGCAGATTCATTTCTTTTTACTTAACTTGATTTATTGAACTATGGTTGTAAATGCTAATGTAATAATCTGAAGAGAAACATCAAGTTCAAACCACTGAAACTAGTGCGTTCGACTTGTGAACGCACTAGTCGAGTTCAAAGTTGCTGCATGTGGGTCAAAGAAGAACTTTTACAAATCAATTGGAAAATATTAATAAATTTAAAATAAAAATATTTAAATTAAAAATTCGAATTGACAATCGTGATATCCTTAAAAAAAAAAAAAAAAGAAAAAAAAAAAAAAGATAGACTTAATCTATTCAATAATGTATTTGCAGAGGTGTTTTACAACGGTTGAAGAAAATGATAATTTTGATGAAAAATGAAAAATTCGTCAAGAAAATTGTGGTATACTAAAAAGAAGGTGCAGAAAAAAAATAAATAAATAAATAAAAAAATAAAAAAAATCCCAAGAATAATGATCCTAGTAAAGTCTACCATATTTGAAGTTAATTTAAGGAAAACTTCAAATACTATATTTATTACCAAAAAATTATGCGATAGTCGCATTGTAAGCTTACTCAACGCCGCTAATGCAAGTTTTATCTTATTGTTCTCGGCGATAACAAACATATTTTTTTTCCGGTCTGCAATATTTGTTTAGATATTGTTAAAACTTTAACATATCTTTTGCGATGTAGTAAAAAAATATGAAGTAAAGAAACGCAATATTTTGTTGAATATATGTATATTTTTTGTTAAGCTTTATTTAATTATTAGAAGTAATATATTTTTTTATATCATGAATAAAAATTCATTTTTGATAACAATAATAAATCTTAATATAATATAATAATCATATTATAAAATAATATTAATAATGTTATTAAATAATGCTATATATCATATATACATTAGGGTACATCGCTAAAATAATTTTGATTAAAATAATACGGCGTACTGATAATCCTATGTAAAATTAAATTTTAATTTGAGTTTCTTTTTTGCGTTTTTTAATTTGAAAATGTTTTGGTAAGGCGATTGAGACTTTTAGTTATACATTTTATAGTTTATTGTAAATAATTACCCGTTTTTTGAGAATGTGTTGTAACAACTGTATAATTCTCAAGGTAAGTAATACTTACCTTGAAAAATAAATACTAGTTATCAAAATATCATAAAGTTTGTTTTTATAATGCGTATTGTGCATATTCAGCGATTATGCATATTGAACATATGTAATAAAATGAACTATGTGATAGAATTTTTTTTGGTTATTATTTTGACCTTATGGTGATGTTTTATCTTTTTCGGGGCTCAATGAAAAGACTAATTTTGTCGTCTTCTAGCCCCAGTCATGTACATTTTTCTTTTATAAACTACGATTGTAAAATTACAATACGATTGTAACATACATTGTTATCTTAAATACATGTTTTTGTTAAGAAAAGATATTTTCAAAACAAAGAAACGAAAGAAGCAGGATTTTATTCAGTTTATATACCCGAGAATTCAAATTTACTTTGTTTATATACTAAAAACGTATTTTATAAAAAAGACTCTAATCACAAGTACTTTTTAATAATGTGTATTTTTTAATTTATTTCTAATAACAGTACTAACAATGAGTAACTATACATCGAATGTGAAAACTAGACATAGTTTAGCAACTAAATTGTCTACTTTTGTTGGAAAAGGTAAAGAGTTTGTTTTGTCGGAGGTACCCACAAAAAGATCAGTAATTCAAATGGGTATTCTTCTAAAGGTTAGCTTTTATTTATTTTTTTTAACTTCTAAAATATTTTCAAAAAATATTATATCAAAAATATATATTGACTAAATATAAATTATTTGTGATAAATAACTAAATCTATATCTACCTTTTAGGAAAGAAAAGAAATAGAATTTGAATGTAGATAAAGTAATTTTGCTACAAAAGAACTAAGCAGAGAACTTGATAAAATGGTGACAGCTCAATGGTTCAAAGCAAATAGTATGTTTAAACCACCAGTTACAATTTCGGAAAAATTACTAGCAGAAAAAATAAGTAGACTATGGTTTAAAATATCCAGGTTTTTAAAAAACACAAAACCATCCAAAGAAGCAACCAACAAAATAACTAATGAGCTTGATAGTCTCTTTGATATCATATCATGTACTCATACAATCATTATATGCACAGAGGCAGCATCATTTTGCAATGATCCCAAAAACTGCAAATTAGGTGCACATGTTTATTGTTCATGCCCTCTATTACAAAAAGTTCCTGTACTTGATCTTCTTTGGCTTCGTAATCAGAGGCTTAAAAAGAAAGAGATTTCTACTATGCAAATTGGTTTATGTGATTATAAAGAATCAGTTCGCCTACGGAGAAGAGAAAATAGGAAAAACATTCAGGAAGAAGCTGCAAGAAAAAGGGAAAAAAAAGAAAATGAAAGAAAATATGAGTTTAATAAATTTCAGGTTAGCTCAATTAGCATGAATATAATTCTTTAATTTTTTTAAAACATTTATTACCGCAATCTAAGAAAGTCTTTAAAACTAACTTTTTAATGTTTAATATATACTTAACTTTTTTAAATTTAAAATTTATATATTCTATTATATATAATATTACTTACCAATATTGGTAAGTAATAAGATTATATTATAGAAACTGCATGTTTAAAAAATTTAGAATCCTGAACTTGTTTTCAATCTGCATGAAGAAAACAAAAATGGTATTGATGATACTGATGATACATACAATGTAAATACTGCACAACTAAAAAAAGAAACAAAAACTTTGGCCGACAAGTTGCTTGAAGAAAAACTAGGAAAATTTGCATCACTGGTTACAAGATACTTAAAAAAACCAAGTCTAAAGCAAAACAAAATGACTATAACACATGCGGCATCAGCTGCAATAAGATATAATATTTCTAATGTTGGTGGGG
Organism: Hydra vulgaris; assembly: GCF_038396675.1. NCBI lineage: Eukaryota > Metazoa > Cnidaria > Hydrozoa > Anthoathecata > Hydridae > Hydra > Hydra vulgaris. Next base: position 58,454,198 of record NC_088931.1, on the reverse strand, counting down.
CTGCTATAATCACTGGTATAATAAAAGATTTTATAGCTGCAGGTTATCTTTCTCCTGATATGTCATACCTTTCTGTTGACCCAAATAAAATGCGAAGGGCTAAAAATAATGTAATGAAAGAAAATACAATAATTGAAGCTAATAAATGTAGTAACGAAAATATAATTGGAATTGCTTATGATGGAAGAAAAGACTGGACCAAAACGTTAGTTCCAGATAAATACGAAAAACTTCACCCTAGAGTCATAAAAGAGGAGCATATAAGTGTATCTTGGGAGCCAACTGGACGTTATCTTGCTCACATCACGCCAGAACCTGCCCTTCATCCGGAAAAACCTGCAAAAAAAATCGCTGAAGCACTCTATGATGTGCTTGAAAAAAACAATGCAAATGAGTTATGCATAGTAATAGGTGGAGATTCAACTAATATCAACACAGGATGGTCAGGGGGAATTCATGCCCATCTTGAAAAAATGTTAGGACATAAATGCTATTGGGCGATTTGCATGAAACATACAAATGAACTCAAGCTACGACATTTAATTATATCCCTTGATGGTCCGACAAGTAGCAAGGACGGATTTACAGGATCAGTTTGCAAAAACCTTAAGTATGTAAATGATATGACAATAAATTATAATTTTACACCCCTGCCAGATGGAGAGGAGCTTCCAAAACTTGGTGAGAAAGACATAAAAAGTTTATCTACTGATGCTTATATCAGTTACAGATATGTAAATGCTATCAAGTCAGGAAAACTTTCTCCGGATCTCGCAAATCTAAAATGTGGATCACTGTCTCATTCTCGCTGGCTTACAACAGGTATGGCTTTGATGTTTTTGTGGAAAAGAAATCATAACCTTAAATACAGTGAGTTGGAGATCTTAAAGATATTAGTTCAATTTTGTGTCAAAATGTATTTCAAACTTTATTTTGAAATTTCTTCCAAACATCTGCTGGAGGACGGACCAAGACACATTTTGCTTGAACTTAAAATTCTAAAGACAATGCCAGTCAATTTGGCGAATATTATTACACCTTATATTTGAACTGGGGCTTGGTACAGCCATAGTGAGTGTATTCTGGTTTCACTCTTGACTAGCTCTAATAAAAATGAAAGAATGTTTGGTGTTGATAAGGTTTTACAAATTAGAGGAAATAATGAGCTTGGAGACACTGCTGTTCGAAAAAGAATATCTCCAAAAATTAACCTTGACGCTACTATTCTTCAAGAACTAATTTCTTGGAATGTAAAAGATTGTTATGAACCAATATTTACATGTAATCTTTCTAAAGTGGAGGTCTCCAAATTCATTGAAGATCAATTGAAAATTCCTAAATTCAGCATTCACACTCAAGCAACAGAACGCTGCGTCAAAAGCGTGACGGAAGCATCTGCCATTGTTTACGGCCAAGAAAGAAGAGATGGATTTGTTAGAACAAGAATGATACACAGGGAAGAAATTCCTACCTTTAAATCAAAGAAATATGTTCTTGAAATAATTTAACTAAGAAATAAAACAAAATTATACATTTTGTATTTTTTTCATTTTTTATTCAAAACTTTAATCTGTAAAACTTGAAAACCGCTTGTAATGAGAAGTACTTTTTTTAATAAAATATTTAACAAAAAATAGTTTTGAAAATAGTTTTAAATAATGCTATAAATAATGATATATTGCAATATATATATATATATATATATATATATATATATATATATATATATATATATATATATATATATATATATATATATATATATATATATACATATATATATATATATATATATATATATATATATATATATATATATATATATATATATATATATATATATATATATATATATATACAAATATTATATGAGGCGTTGCGAACGAAAGGGGCACGCCAACCAATTTTTGAAAATCCGTTTTCTTTAACCATTTTTTACTTTAGTCTGTCATCTACAATATAACACAAGATCAACGTGTCAGTGGGCCTCTTTCTGACTGAAAATCTCTTCTTATTTACACGTGATAAAATCTGAAGAAACACACTTTCGTTTGCAACGCCTCATATGTGTAGTTATAATTACATATAGTATATATGTTGTTACAACTATTTAATATGTAGTGTTACAACTATTTAATATGTAGTGTATATATATATATATGCAGTTATAATTATATATGCACATAATCGTTATGTAGAGCATAACCATTGAATGTACAGTTAAGTACACAATCATTGAGTCATAATTTTTGCAGTATGCATATCATATTATGCATAATAACGTTGTTATATATATATATATATATATATATATATATATATATATATATATATATATATATATATATATATATATATATGTATATAAAACGTTATTATGCATAATATGGTATGCGTACTACTAAAATTATGGCACAATGATTGTGCACTTGACTTGGTTATGTACAACATAATGATAATGTTGTAAACACATTATAAACATATTTTTTATAATATTTAAGTTCTTTTATAATAAAATAATAATAACATTAGATGTTGTCATTAGGAATAATTGTATTATTAATATAACTGTTTTTAATACTAATTTGAAAAACTTTGATATTATTAAATCAAAATTATATCTAGTAGTATAATACTATTTCTAGATATATTTTCAGTGTTAAAAATTTGAAAATATTGAAGTGTGTCTATATAAAATACATTTGCATTAACTGTGATTTTATAAGCAGGAATTTTGTGTTTGTTTTCCAAACAATGTTTCCAGCATTTTTTTCAAATACTCTGACTTTTGTTGCATTGAGGAGGAACGAAAATGGGAAAATATTTTTTTCGAATTATTGGGGTAGTTATATCAAAGAATACTACTCCATCTTCAATTTCTTTCCACCATTCATTAATGCCTTCTACTAAACAATCAGCTGATTTTTCTAAAAGTTTTTGATATTCATTGCTATTCTTTTCAATCCAAGTAAATGATATTTTTGTGTCAATAAATAGACTATGTAATGGTTGGTAGAATTTGTGAAGTATTGAAACGCCATCACATAACTTTTTTCCTTCCTTTAAATATTTTTTTGCTTGGTTGCGGATTATTGCATTAAAAATAATATTTTCTGATTGATGATTAGAAGATGTTTATGTAGACAGTTTCAAATTTTGAAAAAACCTGTAAGTAATCTATACTGTAGTGGAGCATGGGATGTGATTGAGTGATAGTATGCAATTTTTTAAATTTGCTTCTAAATGTTCTTTCATAATTATTGCATATACAAATTTGGTATTTATTAAACGAAGAATACTGTGTGTTGATCTAGATTCTTCTGGCATATAAAGGATGTTTAGTATTTCGCACAGAGTTAGTAAAAATTTAAAAACAAAGTGATTGTAATGTTCTAGGAACCAGTTAGTAACTATTAATAAACTTTTTCGATAGTTGGCAGCATTTTTTGCTTCAATGCAATTGAAAGAGCTTTTAATTGTATTTTCTGCAATTTTTTATCTTTTTTTTCTACTAAATATGGCAATTCATCAAATATATTTTTAACATGGTTTGAAATATCATGCATTGGTTCATTATTTAAAATTTCATAGTGTAAAAGATTTAGTTGTGTTAAAGAAAAACCTGGTTTTTTTAAAAAGAAGGGCAGGCAATCCTTGCACTCCATGCATTTCATTTGCCAATAGCTCCTTTAATTTTTTGACAGATGTATTTAACGGAAATTGAATATTTCTTTCATAAAGCTCTTGTTTGATCTGATCTTTTTTTAGACATGAATATAATTTGGTTTTTCCTTGGTTTACTGCTAGCAGTGAGGTGTTCGTTGCATTTATATACTCTATACGATTTTGTACGGAAGTGTGGGACTTAGTGATATAGATATATTATTAAAAAGATCTGCATGCATGTTGCATGCCCAACAAAAATAATTACCACCCTTCTGATGACCAGCTTCCAGTTGTGCTGCTGGATTGTCACCTTTGAATATTTGTGCAACATCTAAAATAGGTGTTCCCTTGAATTCTAAGGGATTGCTCAATTGCAAAATGTTATTAATCCTGTCATCGCTATACAAAAGTTGCTGGTCATTGGAAGGACATATACCAAGTATGCATAAATAAGGCTTTTCGACCTCTGATTGAATATTTATATTCTCTCCATACTTTTGTTTATATTCAAAGCTACTTAGAAATATGGCTGTATCATACATTACGCTAACATTAATAAGAAAGTGAGTGTGATTAGATATACTGGAGCAATCATGCCAAAACATTAAATTCCTTGTTCTTTTATAAGTTTTAAGTATATTTATCAGCTCTTTTTTAGTTAAGGTGTCATATTCATCTTTATATTCCTGAATATTATCAAGAGCATTAACAATTTGCCTTTGAGAAAGTGCTTCTAGTTCATTATCGTTTCGAACTTTCATAAAAATCTCATGGTCTTTGAACATATTTAGTCTTATATCTTTCAAGGAAATTTTTCTGCCTTTAATATGAACCTCTTTTTTTGTAATTGTTTGATTTTCAGATGATAGAAACACTTTTTCATATCTTTTCCCCTGAATTATATGTTCCATCATCTATTTTTTTTAAGTTGCTGCTTTATTTTTTTATTAGTTGGCTCGCATGGGAAAAATATATCTCTGATATATGGCATGTTTAACCTATAAATGAGTTTAAACATGAATGACTAACAAAATTTGAAAAGTTTAACTTATTAATGATAAGTGAAGGAAAGGTAATAAATGCCTCCGTTTTTTTCTTCTCTACTGTATATTATTAATATTAATGCCATCAAAGTATGTATTATCTGACATTTTTCTTTTTAGATTTAGTCTTTTTAGATCACAGTTCATTGATTCTAAAAGATTTTTTAGTACTTGGCCTCCGTTTGCGAGTGTAATACCTAAAAATTATTTTGTTTAAAATTCTTGTTTTTTATTTGTACTTATTACTGTTAAAATGGTAAAACTAATTTATTAGCATAATACATTTATTATTAGTTTATTACTTTTGTAAATATACTATATCGCAAACATTTAAAACTATTACCTTTTTTGTTTGTCACACAAAATTTACGTGCTTGTTCAGAAAAGTTTATTTTAAAACCATTAGGGTAGGATGAAATTTCATCCAAACATTCAACTTGTATCCAAGAATATTTCTCAATAGAACCGACAGGGTTTTTTGCTTTTTTCTCTCCCTAAATTAGTGGTAGAAAAAAACAACAACTTTGTATTAGCCTCACTATATGCACCTTTCAATCCTTAATCCTTCTCTGTAGTATGCTAGAAGGTATATAATATAACTACATAAGGAATGGCTAGTACTTCTCTGTACTTAGAACACATTTGTCATATGGATTGTTAAACGAGCCCTGTGAGTGTTTCCACACCTCGTAGGTTCCTTCTAGATGTGAATAGAGTTTTAAAGTATGTGTGTCTTAATATATATATATATATATATATATATATATATATATGAATGTATATATATATGTATATGTATATATACATATATATATATATATATATATATATATATATATATATATATATATATATATATATATACATATATATATATATATATATATATATATATATATATATATATATATATATGTATATATATATATATATATATATATATATATATATATATATATATATATATATATATATATATATATATATTGAAATATACAACTTGAAATTATAATACCACCCAGTGAAAAAGCGCACATGGGATACGCGTGGATTTTTTCCACATGTAACCCATGTGGGGATTATTATTTTGTCCCATGTGGGTTTCATATGGTAAATCCCACATGGATTCCATATGGTAAATCCCATATGGGATACGCGTGGGTTTTTACCATATGTAACCCATATGGGGATTATTATTTTGTCCCATGTGGGTTTCATATGGTAAATCCCACATGGGTTTTATGTGGTAAATCCTACATGGGATATAGGTGGAAAATACGACATGTTATAGATCTTAAATGCCACATATTTTAATCCAAATGGTATAAAAGTAGTCAATACTAGACAAATGAAAGTCCGAATGCTTCTATGATAATTTTTAAAATTCTTTTAATTTAAAAATTACTTAAATAGTAATTTAAAATTAATCATCGAAGCATTCAGAGAGGCTTAACTTAATCTGGTATTTGCTACTTTATCCCATTTGGTATTCAAAACGTGTAGCATTTTTGATCTTTTACATGTGATGTTTTCCACCTATAACCTATGTGGGATTTACCTTAAACTATTATGACGAAATTTTATAAAATTAAAAAACGTGTTGCAAAATGAATTTATTTAAAAATAAATGCTATTAATCAATACATCCTAAACGAATATTAAAAATATTATTTTTCCTTTTGCGATTTACACGCCGTTTTTTGTCAATTGAATTAATTAAATCGCTTCGGCTTGTATAATACCAAGGTTTTTAGTATCTTCTAACTTTCTTCAAACATTTTCTAAAAAAAAAAATATAAATATAAATATATATAAAAAAAATATATATATATATATATATATATATATATATATATATATATATATATATATATATATATATATATATATACATATATATATATATATATATATAGAGAGAGAGAGAGAGAGAGAGGGAGAGAGAGACAGAGAGAGAGAGACAGAGAGAGAGAGACAGAGACAGAGAGAGAGAGACAGAGAGAGAGAGAGAGAGAGAGAGAGAAAGAGAGCAATTTTAATTATTAGCCAGTTTGAAGTCATTAATGACTACAATATTTCACAAATAATTATTTCCTAATTTATTACTTACAATGACTAACGTTTATGCGTAATTGAACACATATTATGCGTAATGAGCTTGAACCCATGAGGAGAATCCTGAAAAAAGTGATCAATAAGGATAAGTAGTTAAACAAAAAAACAAAAACAAATATGTAAAAACCTACTTTTTCAATGATGTAGACTTCTATAATAACAGGCCTTGCCATCGCGCAAAATGCCGTAAAAACTGAAGGCCGATTAAACTTTCACTTTTACTTATATTGATATATTTTTATATTAGGTAAGGTGTAATGGAAGTCTATGTTTTCTAATAATAATCTCTAGTAAAAACGAAAATATAAAAAGAAAACCAAAAAATTGTTAAAAGATAATCATGCTTTTCGTATTTCAAATTTCATTAAGAATATTTATGTAATATTAAATAGTATCAATAACGAGCAGAACCATAACAAAGTATATATCTATATATTAGAAAGATAACTGTATTTTTAATTTGTTTACAGCTAAATATGAAATATTACAAATTGTGCCATTATGGTTAGCTACAAATGAATAATCATTGAAAATTACTAAAATAAATAATAAAAGACCAAGTTAGTACATTTTTGATTGTATGTGCACACTTTTTTTATTAAGCTGGAAAACAATAACATTGTTATTATCACTTAACAAAGATTGAATATCATCAAATATAATTTCATCCTCTTTTAGAAAATCATTTAACTCATCTGGTAAAATGCTTCGAAAACCGCTTGAAGTTACATTTTTTCTAACTTTACTTGCTGGTGTGGCTAAACAACTAGGCGGAATATTTTAAAAAACAGATGGTGGGTTTAAAGGTCGTTGCTTCCCATATTTGCTTTCAAAAGGTGCTTCATTTGGCCAATGCAGTTGACATACTGCTGTATAGTCTGTAACAATAAAACCAGTTCTTGGGATAGCTTCACTACATCTTTTTCTCTCCTCTAGATTCTTCGGGAATTTATAAATTGATATTTTTGTCGTAGTTGAGTATTGATATTTTTGTTGTAGTTGTAATTGATATTGTAGTTGTATAAATTGATATTTTTGTTGTAGTTGAGATAGTTCGACTTGCAAAGAGATACACAGCATTTTAAAGGCATTTTTAAGGCATTTTAATTATTAAAAAAACTTATCGTTAGTTTGACAATATTATTACCTTACAAAGTTAACGCCTTGAACCTTACAACGTTATCGTCTTGATGTTGGGCTATCTAATTTATAAACCAATCACATTTTAAAGATTTATTAAAAAAGCGCGAACACAAACTTTCGTCTAATGTTAAAAGATGAAAATGTAAACACAGTATTAGGAATTAGCCTTCAGTTTAACAACTTTTTGCGCGATGTCAAGGCCTGTTATTATAGAAGGCCGCGGTCACACATAATATAATATTCTGAAACTAATAAACAAACATCTAAATTTCTATAAGTAAATTTATTCTTTGATCATTGCCTTCATATCCTATCTTATTTTCATATCATAATCTATTATGGAATTATTTATATAACATATCACAACAATATTATTAAATTTGTGATGTTCAAATATATGAACATCCTCTAACATGTTCATATGATATTTGAATATAGTTCTTGAGTATATTATCTGCAAACAATTGACTGATGCAAGTTCTAATGTTGTCAAAAACCAAGCATGCATGCATGGGACACTGCAGTGTCCCACAAAGAAATGCAGGTTTGAAAGTCAAATTTTCTTTATTAAAAAAAAAAAAAAATAGCAGGGAGATAGGGAGGTTTCTGTAACTTTTTTTAGGCTCCAAAACTTTTAACTTTATATATAATAAGGTTCATAAAACTTAAGGGACTAACGAACATTGACGAACAAAAACAGGATATTTACAGAAACTTTTCAATTTTTAATCTGGAGTACCACAGTGTTATTGGGAATAAAGTCTCTGGGTCCAGTATTCAAAGTAATATGATCTAAAGTAATATATAAATAATAAGTAATAATAAATTAAATAAAATGCTATAAAATGCATGCAGTTATACATATAACTCCTGATAGTTAACTATATGTATAACTAGTTATACATAAAATTTATTATATAAACTTATTTTTTAAGGTTATGCTTGAACAAATTAGAACCAATTAATTCAAATTCAAGATTTAGTTCAAGTTCAAGTTATTTGTTCATTGTTTTTTCACTATTTTATATTTATTTGTCCAAATTTGTTAACCAGTACTAATTCTTACTACAGTAAGAATATTTATCATTGTTGAACGTGATTTTATTAGTAACATAATTTTATTTTCAACATATTTTGACAACACCCTTTACATTTTAAATGATGACAGCTTTACTTTTCTATTGATGTTAAATTTATTACGTTTCAATAACTCAGATTGAATTTTAACTGAATTATTGTAAGCTTTGTAAAGGTTTGTTGTATCTCAAATGGTGTTGTAAATAAAGTAAAAATAATATATATATATATATATATATATATATATATATATATATATATATATATATATATATATATATATATATAGTATTTAGGCTATGGGATCATCCATAAATGATGCCAGTAGATAGAGGGGCAGCGAGAGTTTAACAATAATTGACAATAGGGAGGGGATGTTGAGACCAAAATAATGTCAATTAAAAAATTGAATTAAAAAAAAAAGTAAAATATTTTATTTTAAAAAAAAGTAAAACAATTTATGCTAGCTATGAGCAGGTTTTAGAGGTATTTAAACCAACAATGTGGTCTAAAAACTTCTTGCTTTTGTTGCTTAAAACTGTAGAGGATCATAGGAAAAACAATTTAAATTCAGAAATTAGCTTGCTTATCTGAAAGAACAATTTGTTTTTCTTTTTTTACTTTTAGTACTGTTGAGAATAAATGTATAACTGAACCAGAAAAAAATTGATGGTATATGCATTTTTTATATTATATTAACAATTCAGATATACCATCATAATACGATAACAAAAACTGACATCATTTTCAATGGGAGATGGCAAAAAATTGACTGAGTTTGATAAAGGGTGAAGTTGTTCAATAAACCGGGTCATCATCTGACATCATTATGCATAGATGACCCTACAATTTAAGTAAAATAAGTAATCAATTTGCCATATTTCTCTTTAGAAAGTGTAAGAAAAAAGCATTGTTATGCTGAGAACCTACCTATTGAGCAAGCTTTGACCACCTATTTTATAAATTTGAGAGACAAAGTGGAAGTGCGAATCGTAAAAGAACTAATAACAATGCTCTAAACTAGTTTTTAACTTTGTAGACTAACATTAATATAGTATTTAGTAATAATACATGATTTTTATAATTTGTATTTATTTCCATTAATTATCAGTTGTCAGTCTCCATTTTATAAAATGAATTAAAAAACTATTTGTTTATAGTATTACATATATTTTTATAGTATTTTATAGTAATAATAATACATAAATACTAGTTTCCTAATGCTATTATCATCACAATGTTAATGGTATTCGTTTTAAAGTGAAAATTTGTATCAATTTTATTGTTTTAATGTTATATATATATATATATATATATATATATATATATATATATATATATATATATATATATATATATATATATATATATAATATATATATATATATATATATTATTTTTACTTTATTTACAACACCATTTGATATACAACAAACCCCTACAAAGCTTACAATAATTCAGTAAAGATTCAATCTGAGTTATTGAAACGTAATAAATTTAACATCAATAGAAAAGTAAAGCTGTCATCATTTAAAATATAAAGGGTGTTGTCAAAATATGTTGAAAATAAAATTAAGTTACTAATAAAATCACGTTCAACAATGATAAACATTCTTACTGTAGTAAAATATAGTACTAACTGTTAAATTTGAACAAATAAATATAAAATTAACAAAAACAATTAATAAATAAGAACATTAACTTGAATTTAACTAAATCTTGAATTTGAATTAATGGGTACTAATTTGTTCAAGCATAACCTTAAAAAATAAGTTTATGTATATTTTATATATTAATAATAATTATAAGTATAACTAGTTATACATATAGTTAACTATCAGGAGTTATATGTATAACTATATGCATTTTAAAGCATAATATTTTATTTAAACATTACTTAGATCATATTACTTTGAAAACTGGACCCAGAGGCTTTATTTTCAATAACACTGTGGTACTCCATATTAAAAATTGAAAAGTTTCTGTAAATATACTGTTTTTGTTCCTCAATGTAGTTCGTAAGTCCCTTAAGTCTTAAGGACCTTATTATATCTAAATATAAAAGTTTTGGAGCATAAAAAAAGTTACAGAAACCCATCTCTATCCTATTTTTTTCTTTTTTTAATAAAGAAAATAGGGAATTCTTTGACTTTCAAACCTGCATTTCTTTGTGGGACACTGCAGTGTCCCATGCATGCAAGATTGGTTTTTGACAACATTTCAACTTGCATCAGTTAATTGTTTGCAAATAATTTACTCAAGATATATATTCAAATAACTATTATATTATCCTAATAATAAGTCTATTTGCACAAATCTTAATCTTATTTCTATAAAGAAAGATAAACATTATTCGTGGTACTTACGTACTTGCTTGCCATTCCCTTTATTAATATAAAATATTTTCACACAATATAAACGTAACGCAATGCAATGTCGATTTAAAAATTTTTTTTTAGTTTCCAGCTTTTAAATTAATTCCCATGCAAATCCCACAGGAAACCCACGTGGGATTTCCCATGTGTGTAAATACCATATGGTTCCCACATGTAACCCATGTGGGATTACCCACATGGGTTTAAGGTGACAAATTTCCATACGGATACCACATGGGAAAATCCGTCCCACATAAATCCCATCAATCCCACACGGAACCCACGCGGAACCCATGTGGGACGCGGTTTTTTTTTTCACTGGGCAAGGCCATCTGTTGCATGTAATTAATGTGTATATTGTTCAAATTATAAAAAATGCATACATCATTTGTAGTTAATGATTATTTGAGCTGGTAAGAACTATAATGGTGTTAGTTAAATTTTCCTCAATTTGATATTTATTAGGTGTTATTAGATTCTTTATTTGGTTTATGTAGAAAAATCCCTAAATACTACTTCACCCAGGGGTCACTGAATGAACTAATGACTTATGCGAGTCCTAAATTTAACATAATGACGCTGTAATTATAGATATTGACTTAACTCAAATCTGTTTTAAAGTTATTATTATTTTAACCAACTCATTTTTTTGTACATGACTTAAATTTTTTATAGGTGATAGTTCTAATATTCTTCTTTTTTTTGTGTTTTAAAACTATGGGTTAGGCGGAGCTTATCTCTATTGCTTAATGATACAGGAACACCAAATGCCATAAAAAAGTTAAATTTTTATTATACTTTATGTTATATATATATATTATATATGTAAAACAAAGTGAGAGAGAGTACATTCTCTCTCTCACTCTCTCTCTCTCTTCCTCTTTTATCTGCTTTATATTTGAACCTTTTACATTTGACAGGAAATTATTCTAACACTAATTTTAATCTTTTGTTAGCTATGCATCCTTGACAGTTAAAAATGGCTATGAAGCATTTTTGAGCTTCTTAAATTATTAAATCTTTCTTTGGAAAAGGTAAGCAAAATACCTTTCAAAGACAATTTTGACCTGGTCTTCCCTAAGTTTTTCAAATGTTTAACAATAACCGGGCCTTTTTTTTTGTTTGTTTAAGATTAAAGTGAAATGTAGGATTTTTTTCAATATAAATTTTGTATTGATGATTTAGCACTCTTGATCTAAAAACTTTATAATTTTCTTTTACTAAATGTTTGATTCTATGTTTTTCAGTTAAAGCTATATATACTGCAACTTTAGAGAAACCGCAAGTTAAAGGATCAGCAATAGACAGCTCTGACATAACAAAAGATTGAGTTAATTTTATTATAAATATGTTGTTCACTTGTATTCTAAATTTGGTTAAGTAAATTTATATACTGCCCGCTATTTTACATGTTTACATTAATCTATGGTAATTTAAAGACCGGAATTTTAGTAAAATAGTTTTATGGCATTATAAAATAGGGGTGGTTCATATCACAGTAATGTTTAAATTTTGGGCTTAGATTTTTAAATAAACATTAAGAGGTTTAACTTTAAAAGTCTAACTGGTCGTATGCCAATTTGTGTGTTCTTTACACTCAAATTAATAAAAACTTTCATATAAAATGGAAAAAATAGATTTTAAACTTGAAATAACTAATTTTTTTTGACCTTTAATATGCTTGCAGACATATGACTGGTTAGAAATTAAATATATAACTTAAAACTTGTTTGAAAAAGTTGTTTTCTCAATTTAATGTTTTATCTTCGTTGAGAGCAGCACCATTTTATACCAAAATATGGTTCATCGACAATAAAGCAAAATTTTATATCTAAACTTTAGTAATTTAAAAAAAAGTTAAATTTGTTTGATTTTAGGCACATTATAGCGCTCGGGGAAAAAAAAAAGTAAAAAAAATAAATTATTTGGGATAAAAAAATGCAGTGAAACATAACCTTTTTGTAAAAACGCAAAATTCGTGTATTTTCCAGAACATGCATTAACGGCGTTGACTTATATAAATTTTTATTGACGCGTTAAATTTAGCGGTTCTCATAACAAGACCTCTAAGTCTTCTTTGAGTTTCCGCATTATTTTTTTTAATTTAATTTCTATCATTATATTAAAATAATCTCCAATTGTAAACTTTTTAACTTTATATATTTGTATAAAAATTTTCATGTAATAAAGAACAGAAAAAAAAAAAAAAAAGTTTTCAAATAAAGAGCCTGCTGAATGATGCGTGTTTGTGCGCGTCGGAGCTATTCTATAAAACTCGATGAATAATAAATAGCTTATTTCCCATCATGCTACCTTTTGATGGTCCTCGTTTAAAATGCGGGCCATCAGCCTCCACGGAGTATCCGAAGGCGAATAAATCCATTTCAAAATTGTTAATAATTTTTGAGTGTTAAAGTGAAAGTTAATAATTATTTATTCAATCTTAGTAAGTGGCTTCGATTACATTTGGTTTATATTAAAGTCTAAAGATATCTTTATGTTTGAGGTGAAAAAGAAAACTAAGCTCCAAGTGCTAAACTGACCTATTACAGATTTTATATAACAGATATATATATATATATATATATATATATATATATATATATATATATATATACATATATACATATATATATATTTATATATATATATATATATATATATATATATATATATGTATATATATATATATATATATATATATATATATATATATATATATATATATATATATATATTAAATATTTTGACTTTAAAGTATGTTTAGGTAAAAGAGGTCATCAAATGCTGCACATAATTATCAAATAGATAACAAATTTATGTTTCTAGCCCAGTTAGAAGCAAAGTTATTGTAATTTGAGTGATCAAAATTAATGATAAGCGTCTTAACAATGATTATAGTCTGTATTCTTATGGGGTATGTTGAATATATTAGGAATGTAGTGTTTAAATTATTCAAAAAAGGAAGAAAATTAACGAAAAATAATGAAAGAGAAGACTGCTTCCCCATGCCATGCCCATGCGGCAACAGTCTGTAAGATAGTTAATGTATGTACTTACGCCCCTTGCATCTATCTCTTTTAGTATGATATCATCAGTGTGCATCTAATGCTGCATATATAAATGTATATTTATAAACTATGATCCTCACATGTTGTGGAGTAGTAACTTACAAAAACTTAATACCTTTAAATGAAACTGAAATCATTATTATAGTTTTGTTTAAAATAACAAACAATTTAACAATATGACAACATTTTATAATAAGAATAAAAAAAAAAAAGAGTAACCTCAATAATAATTAAATGTATTTTGTTGTCAGTATAAATAGAGTATTTGATTTATGCTTTGTTAAATACATTCATGTTAAATACATTTATAGTTATTATTAAGCACATTTATTATATCATACTGATACAGGAAGGCTTGTGATCGCATGCCATTATATGCAAACAAATTTTTTTGACCATGCAAACAAAATTTTTTTTGACCATGGCTTAACATTTTAAAAATGTGCTGAATAAAATCGTTTTCATATTATATTTATATGCTATAATTATACATTAAAAATAAAAAAACATTGAACCTTTTATCCTTACTATTGTTTCTATATAAGCAAAACGTTTTTAAATAAAGTAACAGATTACTGATAAAGTTTTTGTTTCAAGTATTGATGAAAGTTGTATATATTTTTTCTATTTATATTGTATAAATTCTGTTTTTTAATATAAAATTAAATTTTTTATAGTAAATGTTATTAAAAAAAAATTAATTTGATTTTGCAATATATCTTTTTTAGACAATCATATGCTTTTAAATAAACTTTGTATAAAATTCATTAAAATTTATATGCTCTAAAAGATGAAAAAGTTCTTGAAAAAAAATGACAAATGTTTTTGAAAGCCATTACAGTTAAATAACTTCAATCTTAATGTTTTTTTTATTATTGAAGCGCTTTTAGTCAATGGTAATGATTTTTTATATAAAGTATTAATGAATGTTATACAGAGTTTTTTTTTCTTATTTATTTATAATTATGAATTTTTTAATGTTAAATTAATGTATGTTTAAACAAAGTATGAAATTGCTTAAAAAAGAGTTTAATATCTTTTTTTTGTGTGCATTGTTATTCATTAGTGTGTTAAATATGAAAATTTTTTATTTTTAAATTAGTAAAAAAAAATAAAAAAATGCTATAATTTTAAATTAATGTGTGCATTTAAATAACAATTGATAGAAATTGTTACTTAATTCAAAAAAGTTTCTCATAATATTGTCAAAACATGAGTAAATATAAAATATGCTAAGTTTATTATTCCAAACGTAATTACAAACCTGATTTAGATTATTTTAGCGTTTTATTTTTTGTGTTTTATAATTGAGTTTTAGTTGAGTTTTTTTATTTTTTTCTCTTTAAGATTTCATTTCTTTTTTTAAGTAAAGATTTTTTTAAAAGATTTTATTTAATTAAGGTCTTTGTTTATTTAAACAACTTTTATAAAAAATTACATTTTTACACTAGTTTTTTTTTTAAAAATTATTCTAGTATTTATTCAAAGCATTTTTTGCTATTTTTATTTTAATTTAAATAGCAGAAAAAAACGAAATCCTTAAATTGCGCAGGCTAACTTAAAAATGACTATCCTGTCAGCGCTTTCTGTGTGCATTAAATTTCAAACTTAGAAAACTGACTTTACACTAATACACCTTAATGGCCAAAGTGGTTAGCGAACAGCATTTCTAAAGTGCATCGCAATGCTTCAAATCCTTGCCCTTCAACATTTTTTATTTTTATTATTTTTGATTCTTTAAAATACAAAATAAAACATTTTTGAAGTTCAATAAATATTATATACATAACATATATAAAGATATACTATATATCTTATATCCTATATATATCTTATATACTATAACAAACTTTTTTAAATAGAATTTTAAAATAATCTTAAAATTTCTAAAAACATTAAAACACGTTGTAAAATTCAAGCCTTTCCTGGAAATGTATGCAGTTTTTCGTTTTGTATGACCACACATAAGTATTTTATTGTAGACAGCTTGGTCACGACTGTTTGCAAGTAATAATTAATATAATAAATATTAAGTGTTGCAGAAAAAGTTTTAAAAACAGAAAGCAAAACTAACAAAATAGGAAATAAAAATAAACTTAAATAGAAAGAAAAAAAAATAGTATAAATAATTTGTGTACTGTTTTTATTTTTGTTTCTTTAGAGTGGTTGTTTTTTTCAGCAACAAATTAGATAAAGCAAAGCAAAAAAAAAATAGAAAAATTAAAGTTGACATTAAAATGAATGATTTTCCTATATTTTATTTGTTTTTGTTTTTAAAGAGGAAAGTGAAAATATAAATTGCCATCTGTAAAATATATTTGTATAATTTGTGCTGTTTTTCTTTTTTTAGCTAATTACATAACACAATTAGGTTTAACTTATTAAGTACTTGCTCAATAGTGTTGAAAATTTGTACCTAACTATTTTTTAGAGAGAAGAACTCAAAAATGATACGTAAAAAATTAAAACTTCTTTATGAAAATTCAATTTCAAAATGGTGTAACACTTTTTATAAGTTTTTTGATGCCATGTACTAAAAAAAGTGTATCTTGAGATGTCTAAAAGATATGATTATGAAATTTTTTCCTATGGTTCTATATATAACAAACTCCTTATTACAAAAAACTGCAGGGGTTTTCTTTTTTGAATCTGATTTATTTGCATTAAAAGTTTTATAAAAAAATTTAAAAAAGTTGTTATTTAATAATGAAAAAAAAAATTATATACATTAATTTTTGCATTGTTTTAAAAAGATTTTAGAATCTCACATACAGTTCTAATATATAAACTTGTTGCATTTCACATTGAAGATCTTTTCTTTATACAACCTTTATGCTTAATGAAGGATTTTCGATTTACAACATTATTTTAGGGAGAGGAAATCGAGTATGATGGCTAAAATACTAAAGAATTGAAGCTTTTATATGAAAATTCAGCTTTAAAATAATGTAAAGTTTTTTGTAAATTTTTTGATGCCTCGTACAAAATATGTTTATCTTGAGATGCCTGAAAGACATGATTATAAAGTTTTTTTCTAATGTTCTATATATAACAAATGCCA
This sequence comes from Hydra vulgaris, assembly GCF_038396675.1. Classification (NCBI taxonomy): domain Eukaryota; kingdom Metazoa; phylum Cnidaria; class Hydrozoa; order Anthoathecata; family Hydridae; genus Hydra; species Hydra vulgaris. The sequence goes on along the minus strand of NC_088931.1, from coordinate 58,436,647 downwards.
TAGAACAAAAAAACTGCAAGGGTAATCTTTTTTAAATCAGATTAATTTGCATTTAATGTTTTATATTTCTAAACCCTTAAAATATTGAAATTCCAAAATAAACCATGGAAATGATTAAATTGTAATTAAAAAAAATTAAAATGTAATAAAAAAAATTAAAATAAGGCAATAAGAATTAACAATCTTTAACAGCTTTATAAAAAATTAGTTCTCCAGTTTAAAGTTAACTCAGCTTTCTTTAATGCTTTGATGATTAATTGCACTGATTTTGTATTGTCTTCCTTTGACAATTGTTGGAATATTAATCATTAAGAATAAGTTTGTTGATGGAACCCAGCACACACCAACTCTAGAAGGCTTGCAATATGAACTTGAAGGGTAAAATGGATGCATGAATCTAACTTGAAAGTCTTTAATTTCAACATCAATATCCTCCACTAGTCCAATCTATGGGTTGTCATTATAAATCAAACATGCAAGCATTTCAATACTTATATCAGGCAAGCAATCTTTAATAATCTCATCAGTTTGAAAAACTGATGAGATTATTAAAGTTTCAACGTTATTGTTTAAAATCTTTGAAAAAAATTTTAATTTGAGTTATCATGTTTGACTCCTTAGATACCTATCAAAAACTAATTCCTATGATTTCATTTTGGTTAAAAAACAAAACATTCCAGATGCTGTAAGTATGATTTGTTGTTGCTCAATGAAGGCTAGCAATTGAAGTTATTCTTTAAACAATACCACCAAAACCATCATAGGCTGATTTACAATGACTTGTTGCAAAGAAAAACCATGTACATTTCATAGCAAAATCTTGCCCATGGTGGCATATATCTATGAAGTGTTTGCAATTTTGTTCTGGCCAGCACACTTATCTGAAAAGTAATAAACAGTTTCTATTTGATAAGAAATATTGCTTTTAATATGCTCCATTGATAACTTCATTGCATAATATACCATATCTACACCATGCAGTAAATCATCTGAGATAAAACATATTGAATCACATTAAGGATATTATTTACTTTATAATAAGCTACTGTACGCTGCAATGTTGCTTGAATTTTGTTCCAGTGAAAAATTTGTACTTCGTCTTGTACAACAAACTCATAATTTTCTGAAAAATCACAAAGGACAATGACCTCAGTACTACTTAACTCATTTTTTAATTTCTATAAAAAATCAGCAATGTATGAATGTTTTGCAATGTAAAAGTGAACAGTAAGTTTTTGTAACTTATTTATTAAAGTATTAGTTAAGCTACTTGATTTCTGTTAGACTTACTAGCACAGATCGGTCTGTTGTCTTCCATTGTTTGTAATCCATACAATAACCATGATCTTCATCAATATCTTCTTGAGAGTAGAATTCATTTTCAAGATAATGTCTTAATATAAAATCTTCTGGACACATTGGCTACAATTTAATATGCAATTCTTGTTAGCCCTACTAGAAATAAATCAATAAGTTTATGATAAACCTTGGATTATTCAACTGCACTTATCATCAACCAGATGCTCACACTGTAATGCACAATTTGAACAGCAGTGAGAAAAACAAGTTTTTATATCAGGATAACTGATTTTAAATTTAGCATACAGTAAATGCACATAATTACAAATGAGACATATCCTTTACCTTTTTTTTTCAGGGAAAGATAAAATGCCATTTTTCAGCAGCAGTTTGCATGTCTGCACCATATAATTAGTAAAACTAAATTCTTTTTCTATACATTTGTTAGACCAAGGTATTGGAATCAGTAGTAATTAAATTTTATGATTCCATTTGAAAGTTAAGATTTTTTCTTTAATTTTTCCTAAAAGTATATCCATATCATTTGCTTTTCATTTAACTTCCTCATATAACTTATTAAAGGAATCATCTTGACGTAACTGATCAGGATCTTTATTTAAAGTCCTTGTAATACTTAACTTTACTGTTTTTTGAACATGTAACATTTTTTTTTCACCGAGAGCAACTCTTGACTATTCACAGCATGCGTTTTGAGAGAACTTATGTTCATTATTGTCAAAAAAGAATTGAGATTTAAGAAGTTCATTATCTTCATCCTCATAAATCTGGCTGCTAGTCGGTTTTCCTGGTCCTGATCCTTAAATGACATCAATTTAGTTATACATTATGGACATATCTTTTCTTTATTTTTCAATTTTCTTTATTTATTAATCCAATTGAACATCTTTCTTTATCATTAATATTTTTATATTATTTTTTAGTTCTGTAAGAAATATTTTTAAAATAATTATTTAAATATTCGTAAATAGAAAATCCTTCATTAAACATGAAGGTTGTGCAAAGTGAAGATCTTTAATGTGAAATGCAAACAAGTTTATATATTAGAACTGTACTTGAGATTCTAAAATATTTTTAAAATAATGCAAAAATTAATGTATATAATTTTTTTTTTCATTAATAAAAAATCAATTTTTCTTATTTTTTTAATAAAACTTTCAATGCAAAAAAAAAAAGGTGATATAAATAAATCAAATAAGAAAACCTCTGCAGTTTTTTTGTACTAAGGAGTTTGTTATATATAGAACCATTGGAAAAATTTCAGAATCATATCTTTTAGGCATCTCAAGATATCCTTTTTTTGTACGGGGCATCAAAAAACTTATAAAAAGTGTTACACTATTTTGAAATTGAATTTTCATAAAGAAGTTTTAATTTTTTAGTGTTTTAGGTATCATTTTTGAATTCTTCTCTCTAAAGAATAGTTAAGTACAAATTTTCAACACTATTGAGCAAGTACTTCATAAGTTAAACCTAATTGTGATATGTAATTAGCATAAATGGTGCTGAAAAAAAAAATCAAAAAAGAGATTGGGACCGAATATTGATATCTCTGAAGCCGTAAGGATTCAGACGCTAAAATTTGGAGTGAAGTTTTCTTTCATTAATATGGGCTTGTATTGCAAAAATCATCAAAATCTGAGATGGCAAGGTGTCGAGCATAAATTGAATTGAGCTGAAATGACCCGTATATATTGTCCCTATAAGAAAAGATCTATGTGATGCATGTGTATACTTTTATATATAATATTTTGTATTATATAGTTATATTTACTTAATTTAATTATAGGCTTAACTTAATTGACGGAATGTCTGGAGTTCCGTTCCTGCAACTGTCCAATTTTTTTGGTTTTTCTTTTCGATACTGCTGGTCATATGTTAGCTTTTGTTTAACCATTTGTTTTTTCTTATTTATATATAAAAAAAATTTTTTTGTATGTTTTTATTTATTGTAAAAAATCTTGTTTTTGAATGATACACATCTCATCACATTCAGATTTCTTATACAATTTAAGCTTTTCAGTATATTTTTTAAGTAAGGCACACCCATATATTTATTCTTTAAGTTTCAATTAGGCCATGTCGTCTACACATTTTTCACATAGCTTTAATTGTTTCATATTACCTTTCTTTTCCTTTATGTTTTTTTATCCCCAATCATATTTTATCATGAATTTTATCACAAATAAGCTAAATGTGCATATGCATACAAACAGATAAATATCATTATATAATACAAAAAGTATACATAAAAGTATACGGATGCATTAGACGTTTTTTTATAGAGAGACAATGTATACTTGTTACATTAAAATCATACAAATAAATTTTACAAACAGGTGGCAATTTATATTTTTGCTTTCCTCCTTAAAAACAAATAAAATACAGGAAAATCATTATTTTTTATGTCGACTTTTAAATTTTTTTTTTTTTTTTTGCTTTGTCTAATCTAATTTTATTGCTGAAAATTACAACCACTCTAAAGAAACAAAAATAAAAACAGTGCACTAATTATTTAAATTAGTAATTTCTTTTTATTTGTTTCTATTTAAATTTATTCTAATTACCTATTTTGTTAGTTTTGCTTTTTTTGTGTTTGAAACTTAGTTTTTTATGTAATAAATAATATAATAAAACTTGCAAATGGCTGTGACCAAGTTGTCTAAAATAAAATACTCATGGGTGGTCAAACAAGAGAAAAAACTGCAACATTTCCTGAAATTTGTGGCGCTTATGTCATAATAGAGATACTTTTGTTGCTAATGTGCTCAGGTATGTAGTTCTAATAAGCTGCAGATGGTCTAAAGATTTTTTTTGGTCTTTGAAACTTTATAAAGAAAAAAATTAATAAACCTGTCCTGGTAATACAGAAAGTGCTGCTGTGGAGGCAAAAATAGTTAAGATCCATATTTTATAGGTCTGGACACCAAGGGTATATGTTTAAAAAATATAGAAAAGATCTGATGGAAAAAACTTATAAATACCTGTATTTTTATTTTTAAATAACGGTGAGTAGTTGCATGCTTTCCTCACCAAGCCTGAACTCATAGGTTACAGCTTGTGCTAAGACTCTGATATAGTATATTAAGATCAAGTATGAAAAAAATATATACTAGTTGTTTTTCCCAACAAACTCGTGCAAATGAGTGTTCCTGTTAATGATTATGTCCACTCTAATCTCTGGTTTCTTTATTTCAAAATAAGAAATATCCTCAGGATATGGATAGTTGATTAGTTTCTGTATCATTAAGAATTTCTCTTCATTAGTTAAGCCTGGATCTGCTAGTGATACAATTACAACATCTTCAGCCAAGTACCACATATGTCTAAGAAGAGAATTTTTGAGACTTTTACCTAATATTTTGTCTTCTTCCTCTATGCTTTCTGCTACTTTAATTGCTTTTAGATCACTAGATGGTGCCTGGATTATTTTAGATGACTTCAGAAACCAAGGAATATAAAATATTGCTACAAAAAGTGCAATTTGTTGACATCTTTTATCTCCACTGACATAAAGTTTTTTACAAGTTAGTTGAAGCACCAATAAATATATCCCATTTGCCATGAATTTAGCCTCATGACAAGCAGGGGGTTGATGAAGGTAGAAATTTGGTACTTCGTTACCCAAATAGGAAGAACCAAGTTCACATAATCTTATATAGTTTGTTATTATCTTGGGAAAAAAATTTCAGGGTAATGGCGTTTCCTAAGTATTCTTTAGCCTCTTGCGCAATCTGGTACAAGTAAGAATTGTTTTTGAAAATATTGAAATTAAATCTGTCTAATTAGCTTATGTCTTCATTGCATACCTGAAAATTTTCAGGCAAATGTTTTTTAAAATTAGAAAATATTTTTTTTCTTGGTGTCTTAGTCTTTCCTATTAGTGCTTGCGCTAAATGACTGATATGTCTCTCATATGTGTTGATAACATAAAAGCCACATAATGTGCTTTCCGACAACATACCTACTTATAAGTGGTAATAATATGCGGTATACCTACTTATAAGTGGTACCTACTTATAAGTGGTACCAAACCTACTTATAAGTGGTAATAATATGCGGTAGTGGTGTAGAGGTAAAGCGCTCGCTTCATAAGCTGTAGGTTCCGAGTTCGATCCCCACCATGTCCCTGGTAGTACCGCGCTCAACTTGTTTCTCCGGGCAGCGGCCTTGTTTGTCAAGGTTTGTGTTTCGAAGTTATAGAGTTGAGAGAGGGTTATAACCACTATTAAGTAACCTCCTCATCTGTAGTGGCTTTATCGGCCTTGAGGAGGTGAATAACAAAAAAAAAAAAAAAAAAAAGTTCAATTCCTCCATTATGTGCACCAGTGTTTGAAGAAGTTGTGTCAGTACAAACAGCAAAAATGTTATTTTTAATTTCAAAATCTTCTAGTACCTTTTATTTCTTTTGCTAGGTCTTTGCCTTTAGATGAATTTGCCTAGAACACTCCTAGCAGAATATCACTACTAATATCATCCTCAGGGGCTGTCACGCTTACTGCAATCCTTTCCATTTTAACAGTAATATTATTTTTAAGATCCCATTCATTGCACAATTTAATATCAAAGTGAACCAAGAGTTTCTTACCGATCAAAACATTTTTATAACTATTTCTTATTTCTTCACCTTTGCTTTTGATGATATGAAATCTTTTTCTGGGGGTTTCTGATTTTGACAAAACAATATTTTCCAAATTATGCCCTGCATACTTCAGAATTAAAGAAAGAATTGGTGTATGACCCCTCGCACCAAGATGAAATCTTGCAGTGACATCACTTGTAGCTTTTATTAATCCATCCCCTGATATTGAGAGGTGCAGCTCATCAGATCCTTTTTTTTTTTTTTATTGTTAATGGTAGAGGGAACTTTTTATCTTTTTTACTAGATACATCTAAAAAATTTTTACTAGATACATCTTTTTACTAGATACATCTAAAAATGAATCATTAGATGAATTTGACTCATAATATACTGATTCTGTATCAAAACCAGAGACAAAATCATTTTCAAATAAATTTTTATCCTCTATGAACATTTCAAGTTTTTTATCTAACTCATTTCTACGTTCAATTCTCTTCTGATAAATATGTCAAAAAGTTCATTTGAAGTTTTTTTATAGTTGGTTTCAAGAATCGAAGAAAGAGTTTCTTTTGAAGAGAAGTTCAGTCTAATATACAAAAAGTAAAAACAAGCAACAAAGACATAATTAACCCATTTATAACTTTAAAAGATGCTAGAATTTGAAAATATATATTTATTGTAAAAAAAAAAAAGAAATTCTTACTTTTTGAGATCTATTTGCTTCTCCATTTTTTGTTGAGCTTTTCAATCTTATCTCTATTGGTCCAACTTTTCATCAAGAAGTCTTTTTGTTCTCAACACATTTTCATTCAAGCTTTTACCAATCTCTACCTTCCAGTGACTTCATCAGAGTCTGTTTAATTGCTAGATCAATCCATATCCCTGACCATTTTTTTATTGGTTCTTCTAACAGTGTGATTACCTGCCATGTATTGTGCGTAAATTAGAGGGTGTTCTGTTTGTAAAACATCAATGGTCTGAATGTAAATCCTGCACAATTTTGCATAGTTATTGTGCTCTGTTGCAGCAAAAAGATTGAGCATGCACTTTGTTGCAGAAATATGTAATGACCAGTTACTTGTTCTCTCTGCTCTAATAAACTCTTGGACCACAGTTACGTATTGTACATAATATAACCATAATGATGATGTTTGTGAGTTAAATGAAAGATAAAATTTTTTCTACAAAAAGTGATGCGCCAAGCAAACAAACGATTGCAAGAGAATATAATGTAACTGAAAATTCAATTCGATCTCTCGGGAATAATCAAGATCAAATAGAAAAAAGAAGTTTACTAATGGCAGAAGAAGCTAGAAAAAAAGTGTTTCAATTATCGTCTGGAAAATTTGATGCAATAGAAAATGAGCTATATATTTGGATTGATGCATTGTGTCGTTCGAAGATTGAAGTGCCTCCATCATTAGCAATTATGAAAGCAAAAGAAATAGCGCAAAGATTAAATATAAAAGAAGAAGAATTTAAAGCTTCTTGGCAATGGCTCGCAAACTTTCGTAGTCGAGGCTTAAAATCTATGCATCTCTTTGAAGAAGGAGCTGAAGTTGACAAAGATGATCCTGTTCTTCTTCAGCATCTTGACGACCTTTACTCAGTTAATAAAATGTACAGACCTGAAAATGTATATAATATGGACGAAACTGGACTTTTTTTTTCGCTTGCTGCCTAGATATTCTCTGTTAATGCCTACTGAAAGCTTAGTAACTACAAGAGGTAAAAGAAAAATGCATATCAGCCTACAATTCATGACTTTTTCCGTCATTCATAATATATTTCTTAATAAAGATTTGTTTATATAGTTGATAATTTGGTTTGCTAAATTTTTTCTTATCTTTTTCTTATTTGCGCACTCCTAGTTAATTGTGCACCGCAGTGCCTGTTTCAATTTGCGCAATTAAGTGAGAGACTACTGTGTTGAATTAACAATAAACAAAATATCTTATTAATAAAATATTTACATCAAAATAAATTGTGCATTTTTTAAACTACTTTTAAACTACTATGACAAAAAATATTTTTTATATTTTATAAATTTAATTCCTTAAAAGAAAACTTGAAACACTTTATTTTTTTTTAACCAATTTTTAACAACAACATAAAAGTTATTAAACAAACTGTTTCTTTAACAAAAAATCAATTAGTTTACAATTGTGGTTAAATGCTTTAACTTATGACTTGTTTTCTTCTGAATAAACGTCACATTAACAACATCAATAATTTAAATATTCTTAAAGATAAAAGTTTTTGCGTAGCACAAAACTGCTGAACGCGTAGGCAAATGGCCTTTTCGCAGGCAAAATGCGAGCTGCGTAACTCTTCTTAACAAGGCCTATATATATATATATATATATATATATATATATATATATATATATATATATATATATATATATATATATATATATATATATATATATATATATATATATATATCAGGCCTTGTTAAGAAGCGCTACGCAGCTCGAATTTTGTTTGCAAAAAGGCGATTTGCCTACGCGTTCAGCAGTTTTTCGCTACGCAAAAACTTATATCTTTTAGAATATTTAAATTATCTTTTGATTGTCGTTAACGTGATGTTTATTCAGAAGAAATAAAGTTGTAAGTATTTAACCGCAATTGTAAACTAATAGATTTTTTGTTAAAGAAACAGTTTGTTAAATAATTTTTTTGTTGTTGTTAAAATTAGTTAAAAAAATTAGGCGTTTTAAGTTTTATCTTAAGGAATTAAATATATAAATTTCTTTTAAATATAAAATTTATTTTTAGTCATAATAGTTTTAAAAATGCACGATTTATTTTGATGTAAATATTTTATTAATAAGATATTTTGTTTATTGTTAATTCAATAATGTAAAGTTTTAATGACGTTCGTTTAATTTATAAAAATAAATTATGATCACGAATATGTTATCGGTAAATGATAAACAAAAAAAAAAAACTCTTTCTTGTTTAAAAACATTAAAATGAGTTCATATATTAAATAAGAAAAAATTTATTAACAGTTAATAAAATAACCAAAAACCAAAATCATAAGAAAATAAACATAAAAATCATAAGAAAATAAACAAACATTATTTTACGTTTCATGAAAAAAATATTTTTTTCAAAGTATAATTTAGTTCATTCATATTTAAAAAAAATTAGTTAAATATTAAAACTAATTTTTTTTAAATATTAAAAATTAGTTTTAATATTTAAAAAAAATATTAAAAATAATTTTTTATATAAGAACTTAGATTTTATTTGTAACTTTTGTTATAGTGAGAAAAAAACAAACTGTTTGTATGATTTTTAACGCGTTAATAAAATAACTTTAATTGCAATGCGGTACTTGAAAAGACGCGAGTGACACAATATAACTTCTAAAGATGCAAAATATATTTGATGAGTTGAGTAACTTAGAAATGCGTTACGTGTTTTCGCTACGCAGCGAAATCTCGTAACAAGGCCTGTAAATATATATATATATATATATATATATATATATATATATATATATATATATATATATATATATATATATATATATATATATATATATATATATATATGTACATATTTATATATATATATATGTATGTATGTATATGTATATGTATATATATACACACTTATAGTTTCATTTACGGGGACAGATTTTAGAAAAAAACTAATGCTTGTGAGGACATTAGCATTATCGGGGACATTTTTGTGTACCCATTAATTTTTTCTCCCATCCACCTGGCGTGGTGCATGGATCCAGGTGCTCGAAATCGCACTTCTTCTTTTGGGCAACCACCAAGAAAGATGAGACAATTGTAGAAGCTTGCCATAGTCTTGGCGATTTTTTTTTCTTCTTGGTGTTGGCTTTTTACAGCATCTTTATAGTATGCAACCATTTCATCGCGGAGATCGGTCATGGATCCACTGAAGAGTGTTTCATTAGCAGCATCATATTTGCTTTAGTCAAATGTTAGCCATTCTTTTTGAAATTGTTTGTATAAACCTACATCAGGTCCAGTGGTAGCTCCAAGATATGTGGATGTAAATATGCTGGAAAATATAACTTCAAAAACATGGTGGCGACATGCTATCCACACATGGTCTTTTTTGAGAGTTTTTCAATAATTGTGCAAGCTCCAGATTTTAAGCCAGTGTTTGAGGCTGTTGTATCAAACACAAGCCCACATATTTTGTCTTTGAGATGCCAATTATCAAATTGTTCAAGGCAGGCACTAGCTTGCTCCTCATCTGTTCCCCTTATGATTTTGGGAACCTTAAGTAACTTTTCTCCTCCATCTCCAGAAACTAGGGTTGCAATTCTGTCTACCTTTATATTTGTCTGGAAAATATCTGGTAGGAGTTTTCCATCCCAGTGAAACAGAAGACCACGTGGGTCGAATATGATTTTTAGTCCTTGACTGCCTTGGACTTACGTGTATCCATTCTAGAACAACGGATAGTGCTGCAAGAAACTGAAATGCTATCTGGATCATGTCCAAGGGCTTGAGCAGCAGCATTAACGTAAGTAGCTTGCAGATAACTAATGTTAGCGCGGTCAAGTGTGAGGTTCAAATCTGGAGTAAGAATGTTATTTCTTGTCCTTTTTGGAGCTGAGTGAGGTAGCCTTGTGGAAATGGTAAAAAAGTTCATCATCAGATACAAACTTAGTTTAGAAGCAGAAGAGCTGGAAGAATGTTCTGACAGAAGAGTTGAAGCGACCACTTCTTGGTTTTTCCTGGTATCTTCAGCATCCCTTTCTTTTTGTTTTAAATGTTTTTCTGCTCGTTTAATTTTTTGAAGTTCTTGTTGGGCAAAATGTTTATCCATACCTCCAAAACTGGAACTAGAGAGATCTTCTCGCTGGGATACCAGAAACGCTTTGTCTTTGTTATTGTGCATAATCTGCAATGCATCTGATCTTGCAACATCAAAAAGTTTATGTAAATCATTTTTAAAAGTTTCCTCTTTCATTCTGTATCCCTTTTTTGTGCAACTGTCTGGAGCATTCCAACTCTTAGGTTGATTTTCCAATTACCACACACTTGCAGAACTTCTAGTTGTTGGAGCTTTTGCCATTTTTACCTAAACAATGAACCAACAACCATTGCCTAGAGTTTACTAGTTCTGTTTATGTTATAGAAAACTTTTGTTTCATGCAAAAATTAAAAAAAAAATTTAATTAATGATTGAAATAACCGAGTACTACTACTACTAGTCTATTATAGAATGATAATTTTTAGTTTAATAATAACAATTTTCAGTTTGAACAATGAATATATAAATATTTATTTTAATTTTAAAAATATAATTTACCTTGGAATCTTTGAAGAATTCAAATTAGAGACAACTGTGTGTGATATATTAATTAATTACTAAATTATAACTGACTTAATCAATAATCATATTAATAATAGTGGAGACGCATGCAGGAAATTCAAGCATGAGAAGAAGGGAAAGCAATTAAAAGTTGACTTGAATTAAAATTAAGTTAGCAAAAAAGGTTGCTATACAAATAATATATTTCTTTTTAAAATCTCATTTTGCAGATTACTATATTTTATTGATTTTAAAATTATTATCCATTTATTATATTTCACATGAACTAAAACTACCATTACTTAGTACTTATTCTCACATTTAGAGGTTAAAATATATAAAATGAAACCACCGAACAAAAAATAAAATAGCTTCAAATAAGCCAAAGAAACTTGAAAAATTACATAATATTTTTAGAGTCCACTAAAATTGTTCAACTTTGTGCCATCTCTAAATATTACTGAATCTGTCTCATATTTGGCTTAAGTACTCCTCTCATGTATTGAAACAAGAGCAATTATGACCCAAATTGATATTAATAAAAAAAATTTTAACATAATAACTTAGACCACTCTAATATATATATATATATATATATATATATATATATATATATATATATATATATATATATATATATATATATATATATATATATATATATATATATATATATATATATATATATATATATATATATATATATATATACATATGTATATATATATATACATGTGTGTATATATATATATATATATATATATATATATACATACATATGTGTATATATATATATATATATACATGTGTGTATATATATATATATATATATATATATATATATATATATACATACATATGTGTATATATATATATATATATATACATGTGTATATATATATATATATATATATATATATATATATATATATATATATATATATATATATATATGTATATATATATATGTATAATTTTAGGTGAAGGCTTTAAATAAGATAAAAAATTAACTATTGTGATTGTTTAAAAGAAATGTATTTTGTGTAAATCAACAAATAATGTTATTTATAATTTTTTTTTTTAGGTAGGCATATATTTTTTATAATAAATTTAAATGTTTGAATCTATTTTCCCATGTCTTTCTAAATAATTTGTGAAAGATAATTTTTTAAGTTACTTGAATAATAAGTTAATATGAATAAGTTAAATAAGACATACATAAATACATGCATTAACCCTTGGAAAGATGAGACTTTAAACTGTTAGTGTTTAGCATTAGGTTAGCAAAAAAAATTGACACAAATGGGTTACCATAAAACATAGAATCAAGGTCAGCAATTTTTGCTGACTTCAAAACACTTTCAGGTTAACAGTTAGGTCGGCATTGCTGAATGCTGACCCTAATTCCTAGGGTTGATACATACATACATATTTACATACATGCATACATACATATGTACAAGGTCAGCAAATTATAGATCTTAAACTTTTAGTCAGCATTAAGTTAACACAAGGTTTTAAAATTAGAGGTGTCACCATGACAGCATTGTTTGCAAAAAATTCACACTTTTGGATCTGCATTGCTAAATGCCGACTCTGAGGGTTGATATATAAACATAATTTTTTTTAATTGTGTTTTAATATTTAGTTCTGTCTGGCAGAGAAGTAACGTACATTTATTAGTAATACATTTATAAGCTTTTAATGTATTCTTGCAAATCTGTTCATATGTATAAGGAATAAAATTATATTTCTAACTTACATCTTATTAGTTTTTAAATAAATATAAAATGTCTCAATGGAGAGGATCCTATTCAAATGATGAAAGAAGCACATTCAATCAAAATCAACGTGGAGGAAGTGGGTTTGGTATTGCACCCTTAATGAGGCCAGTTTCACCTGCAACTAGAGGTAATTTTTATGGAGGTACTAATAGTTGGAGCACCCCTCAAGCACCCCGATCTCAAATAAACAATCAAAATAATGCTAGATCTCAATCAGTTAATAGAGGTGATTTATATTTTCTGATTACTGATAACTTTTATGTTTAAAAACTGATTTATTAAATACATTTTTTATTTTTAAATACTGTGTTATCATTTATTTTATAAATATTAATTTAGGTGCATATAGAACACCAGGTAGAGGGGAAGTAATTCGAATGGGGCCATCAAAACCACCATTGCCCACAAAAGCCAATGAATTAAATACAGACGACATCAAAAATATAGCCGCAGTTCCTGAAATCAAAAAAGAAGATTTAGTTGTAAAGCCAAATGATATGAAGAAAGACCCATTAGCTTTAAGAAATCAAGAAGTTGATAAAAAAGAGGAGAAGAAATTTGAGGTATTTAAAATTTTTATTTTAAAAAGGTTTAGTTTTTTAAATATTTTTTTATATAAGTAAAAGCATTTTAAAAATAAAATTTTAGTAATTAGGTTTTTACACCGTTTTCAACAAATAAAAGTATTACATTGATAGTTTAAAAACAACAAAAATTTTTATGTATCTAATTATAAACAATAACAGTTTTGTTTATAAAACATTAAAGCGGTTTCTTAAAATGCTTGTTTTTAATGTTGGTGGACATCCTTTAAAGACGTTTTAAACAAAAAATATAGACTGGTTTTTAAAATACTAGTATAAACATTATATTTAGGGGTTGCTATAAACTTTTATTAAATTTTTAAAAGTATCTCTATATTACAAATAAAGAATTTTTTTGAAATTTTGTTAACCTAAGTCTCAAAAGAAAAATCTGCAAACATAAAGATTTTATAAATAACAACTATTTCCATTAAAAACAGTTTTAAAAACTGTTGTCTTTTTTTTTTGTTCTTTTCTTAAATATTAAATAAATTTATACAATAAGATAGTTAAGATTAAAAAATCGTTATACAGTAGCAATTAAAAAATCGCTGTACAATAACAAATATAATAAAATATATAAGTATAAAAATAAAATATAATAAATAGAACTCGCAGAAGACCTTTAGGTCTTATCATCAAGATCCGCTTGTGAATATTAATTGCATTATAATAACATTTAATGAAGAATAAACAAAAATGTCAAAGAAATAATTTGCAAAAAACATAAATTTTGTAAGAATATATAAATAAATTTGTAAAGAAATTACAATTGATTCTTATATATAAATAAAAAGTTTGTATTAAATAGTACTTATTTCATAAACACATAAATAGTGAATCCGATATTATTGTATATTAAATTATATAATAAGTTTCATATTTTCATAAAATATTAAAAATATAAAGATAAGTCTTTAAATCACAAGATACAAAAAAAATGGATTCAAAGATGGGAAAAACATCATTTCTAAAAAATATTTTAAAAACCTCATAAATTTTAAACTGGATTCCAAGATGACAAACTATTTTTGAAAAAATTTTTTTTTAACATGTTAACTATATATTCTGAGCAATATAAAAAATTTAAGCAAATTGAAGGGGATCACTTCCACAGTTTCAGGATTTTGTCTGATTTAATTATTTCATATTAAAAAAACAAAAATTGAAACAAATAGAGATCCCACAATACATTTACAAAATAACATTTCTAGATTGTTTTTTTTTAATTAGTAGGCATCGCACAATACATTTACAAAATAACACTTCTAGATTGGTTTTTTTTAATTAGTAAATGAAACTTGTGTTGAGGTAGTTTATTTTATTGATAATTTAAAAAAATTTATGTCCGTAAATAAAAAGTCAAAAATAACGAGAAGCTAATGTGCTAAGTCGTTTTTATTTAAAACAAGGCCTGTATGTTATTGCGTAAATAGAATTAGTTTAGTGATTATTTTTTCAAAGAGATTTGCCTCAATATGTTACTGCAGACTAGTTTAGTTACTAGACTAAAGTATGTAATCATAAAAATTATGTTACAGTCTACATACATTTAAAAAGCATAATTACCTTAAGGTTGATGAGGTGTTTTTTGACATCAACATCTCCCAGCTGATGAGTATAGAGCATATTGTTTATAATTTTATGTGTTTTTAATAATCACCAATTTCCTTTGAAAAGCAACAGTAGTTTTCATAAAAGCTTTTTTGTTCCATACTCAACTAAAAAATAAGTTTCATTTATGCAGCCTGTATTTCTCAATACATAAAATACTTACACTTATGCAATAATAAAGATCGTTAAACAAATTAAGAAATTTTAATAGTAAAATAAATTGTTTTATGACAATTGCACACTTACTGAATTTTCCATAATCGTATCTTAGGAGATTCTTCATTGCGTTGAATTGCCACAAGTTATTTGCTTATAAGTTGAACAAATTCTCTTCTGATGTATATTTATTTTATTATATATTATTTTAATTGCAATGATTTCTATATCATTCAGAAAACGCTCAAGTTTTTTCCTGAAATTTTATGCATTGTTTTCTGCTATGCTTAATGCTAAATTTGGAAGATTCAAAATTTTATTGTTCTGCTTAGTGTAAACTAATCCAAATCACTCATCTGTGCATCCCCTCAAATATCTCCATAAAAATATATACTTAAGAACGGCAATTAGTTTAAAAGGAACTTTACTTTTAATAATAAAAAGTTTTCTTTAAAGCATTCTAACTTATTTGATAATAATCTTTATTATCATTTTTCAAAAAATATGAAATTTTTTTACCTTTAATTATAACTTAATATTTATAGATCATGTGAGTTTTTTTTAAATTATGTTAGGACCACCTTGTATTGACATTTTAACAATTTTTTTAAACGTCTTTTTACAAAACTTAGCGCTTCTACCATGTGCCATTTTTGAAAAATATTATGACATTTTTGTTTCTTAGGTATTAATAGGGCTTAATAAAAACTAGAAAATTTAAAAAAAAATGGTTTTCAGTTTTTTAAATCAGTTATTTTAAATTTTTATTTTACACCATTTTTTTTAAATTATAAAAGCAAATTTTTATTATTGCGATATAAATGGATTGTAACCTACAGAATTGATATACTCGAATTAGATCTACAGAACTTATATACTGGAATTAGATCTGTAAACTAAAGAAAATTTGTTATACTTAAGCTAAAATAAAAAGTTTAATTTTTTTCATTAATTGTTAAACAAAAACAAATTATTTTTTCTACAGTAATATTAATAATCTGATGAACTTGGATAATCTTTTCTTATAAATTGTAGTATATTTAAAAAAATTTATATATACTACAATTTATAATATTTAAGGTAATACAAAAGTCAAAATTACAAAATGGAAAGAAGTTGCACAAAAAATGTACAACTTTTTGCCTGGCCAAAAAAAAAAATTGATTCAAAGATGGCAAAAACTTAATTTTAAAACCAGATTCCGTGCAAACAAAACATTTTTTTCCTTAACAGGTATTTGTTTTACAAAAGATTTTAGTTTTCCTTCTTTTGGGACAGAGTTTCTTTTTGAAAAACTTTTTTAAGTTGCATAATAGGTAGGAGTTCTTTCAATAATTAAGAGCTACTTATAATATGTTATAATATTTAGCAACCTTTTAATATGTTAATACGCTTGTAAATAAAAATCTGGTATCATATTTTTAGTTAAAACATAGGTTGTCCAACAATGTTAAGAAAGTGTAGCAATTAAATAAAAATGATAGATAATAAAAAATTTTTAGTTTTTAAAATCTATTTTAGAAATATATATATAAACTAAATAAAAGTTTAGTTTTATTTATGATTTATCCCTGTTCCGTAGAATAATGCATAATACATTTTTTTAAATGTTCTTTATAATGGAGGAAAACTATTTTTATTAATCCTAAAGTTTTAAAATAAAAGATGTTTTTTTTTAAGCCAATGGAAGATATAAAGCCAATAGTTGAAACTCGAAAAGAAAATCCAAGAATTACCCTTGATTCATACAATAGTGAACTTCATGTTCAAATTGAAGAGAACGGTTTTGTTGGATCAATAATGAGGGGTGAAGGTTTTGAATATATGTGGGGAGGTGTTCGTGCAAGTCATGGTGTAATTAAGGGCAAGGTATTTTTTTTTAAATAATAAAGACTTTTATATTTATGTTTTTCATGTAATTTAAAAATATGCACTTGAGTATAGGCAGTTGTTAATGAAATTGCTTCAACTGGTTTACTAATAAACCATAAATAATTTTATATGAAAAAGAATTAAATTTACTGCTAAACTCTAATTTAAGAATATTTAATGTGTCAATTTGTTTCAACTGATGATTAACATAACATAAGTTTAAGAAAACAAAATGACATGCCAAATTGATCATAAGAATAACAATATAAAATTTTACATAAATACACTTCCATCTGTCAAATTTGTTTAGTCAACTGTTACTGCGTACTTTAATTATAATGGTTTTTGTTAAATTTAAGTTTTTACTGAATAAATTTAAATCCTAAATTTTTACTAAATGATGTGAAAATGTTCTTAGTTTAAATGTGCTTAGTTTAAAAGATTTTTATCAATCTTTTAACAGTTGTAGTAAAAATCCAAAGAAAAATTTAAGAACAAAAGTTATTGATTTTATCAGTAATGTTTAGGCCTGTAAATCGAGCCGAATGAGCCAAGCTTGCCAGGGCGCGGCTTGGCTCATTTACATATTAAGAGTGTTCAGACTCGGCTCGTTTCAAACATGAGATTCTTTGTTCGAGCTCGGCTCGTTAAGGATTAATATTGTTTGGGCTCAACATGTTTTACATGTTGCTCGAGCTCAACTGGTTTAAAACTCGAAATAATTATTGTAACCTGTTAGTTTAAAGCTCGTCTAGTAAAAAAAAACTGTTTGTTGAAGGCTCATCTGTAAATAATGCAAGTCCAAATCAACAAACAACATTAACAATCCTACAGTCTATTAAACATGCAAATAAACAACATAATGAAATAAGATCCCACAAATCTAATAGTTCAAAATAAAAGTTAAAACTAATAGATCAATGTTCAAAATTAATGTTTAAAGTTCAAACATGTAAACTCTCACAAACATAATAATTCCTATTAAACACTGCACTCTAATAGTTCAAATTACATTTTCACAAATATAAGTCTTGCTCTCATTGCATTGGATAAATGTGTGTGTATATATATATATATATATATATATATATATATATATATATATATATATATATATATATATATATATATATATATATATATATATATATATATATATATATATATATTCGAGCTTTAATCGAGCCTATATGAACGAGCCTATGATGTTCAAGCTCGGCTAATTTTTTGTTCAAGCCCGACTCGTGTTCAAGCTAATTTTTTGTTCAAGCCCGACTCGTTTAATAAATGAGCCTGATTTTTTGTTCAAGCCCGGCTCGTTTACCGTTCGAGCCGAACATGAAGGAGCTCTTGTCGAGCCAATCATCGAGCCGTTCACAAACATGAGCCAGGATTTACAGCCCTAGTAATGTTAAATAAACTAATATTGAGCAACTATAAATCTTAATTCTGGGATAATTTAATTTCATTTTTTTTTAAATTGCAATCTGATATTTATATCAGATGTATGGCTGGTCACACATAAACCTAATCTGGTAAAGGCTAAAAATGTTTGATTGTGAATATGTATTGTTTCAAATTTTATTCTGTTCCATTTAATAGATGTTTATGTTTGTTTTTTTATATACTCATAAGCAGTATTTTTGTTTATACTTCATGTAACACTGCAGTAAGGTATTCCTTACTGCTGTGTTACTTTCCTATTTGTTACACTTTAGAACTCCTTTTCTGATTAATTTTTATGGCATGCAGGTCAGTGCAGAGTATTTTATCACCATTTTAACCAAAATATGCACACAGAAACCAACATTTTATTTGCTACTTTTTTAGCAATAAAATTAAGTTTTTTTGAAAAAATCGTAAATAAATTATTCTGTTATATCATCTAATTAGAGCTAATAAATATACATTAACTCCAGCTAAATTTCTTTTTATTTCTTTTTTCTTTATGCTTTGGCAAAAAATAATAACTAATGATAAGAAATCCTAAACAAGATATTATCTTAATTAAATGTTCATCAAAAGTAGATAAGGTACATATTACTACTGGTGGTCCACAACTTTAAAAAATTTACACTAAAAATGTTGCCAAAACATTTACCGACTGCTAAAATAAAAGTTTTTGTCTAACGATATCGAAACAAATAAACTTTCAGGCTATGGGCTTTTGTAAAAATTAGCTGAGATAAAAAAAGCTCAATTTTGAATGCTGTAGTGTTAGGATATTAATTTTTTTTTGTTTACTTTATTGACTACAGTCACAAGAAATTGATCGTTATTGAAATTTTTTGTCTAGTTGAAATTACATTATTTAGAATAGAGGGAGTATCATTAATAGGAAACTGGGGTTTTATTTTACAGAATCTTTTATCAGAAACTTTTTTCAACTCAATAAACAGTTTGCCAAATAATAACTGTTTTTTTTTTCTTATTTAAATATTTTGACTTTAAAGAGATGATCATTAAGATTAAAATCCATAATCACATGTTAGTTTACAAAATTGCAATTTTTAGCAACCAGATATTTTATTTATATATATATATATATATATATATATATATATATATATATATATATATATATATATATATATATATATATATATATAAAATATATACACAGTATGGAAAATAAGTCGGTCAATGAACAATGGCCACCCAAATTGACTGAAATCGCTATTTTGATCTCTCGGTCAAATTTTAGCCAACGGTTAACCATTAACACCAAGAAATGAATTCCTGGTGGTCATAGTTGACTGGTTGAAAAAAAGTATTCAGAAAATGCAAATACTAAAATTTCATAAAATCATTGAAATTTTAAAAATGCGGTTTTAATATATTTTTGATATGCTACTTTAATTCGCTTCATTGGTAAATATTACATATGACATTAACTAAATCTAATAATTTTTTTGCTTCACTTATTTAGATTACTTTAATTTTACTGGTGGTGAAAATCCTTTTTTCAATAAATGATTGAAATTCTTATTTTATTATTATTTTAATAAAAGTTTTTAATATATTATTCTAATAATAATACATAATAGTTGCTGTATTCAAATAAGAACATTTTTTCTTTCAACTGTAGTTTAAACTCAGTCACTTAGTTTTTTCTTTTAATTTTTTTATTTTCTTGTAAGTTTTTGCCGCAAATTACAATAAATGCATGAGTGATTTATAGATAAATTTAAAATTACTAATTATTAACATTCATTAATATGTTTCATATTTAACTCTCCTAAATTAATTGAAATACACATTTGTGAATTTTGAAACAATAATTTAGATTACTTTAATAGAACATTGTTTACATTCACATCTTAAAATGAGAAACAAATGATAGATTTTTACATAATGGTGTCTTTATGTTAAAAGATTGTTTATACTTACAACAAATTTTTGTCCGATGATAACCTCCCAAATTCTAAAAGCATTTCTTTGTCAAATGATGGTGTGTTCATAATATTTAACCTTAAAACAACAAATAGTTTTATCAGTGTTTGTTAATCCTGCATAAGCAAAGAAATTATAAAACAAAAACAAAAAAAACAAAACCTTTACGAGAAATTTGAACATTAGTTAATTGAGCGTTTCCTTTTCAAAAATGCATTGATTTTATTTAAAACTATTATTTTAAAACGAATACAAATTTGTTAATTTTCAAGCATTAGGTTATTTTTATATTTATAAAGTTCAGTCATTAAGAACTATTACTATAATTTAAACAAACAAAATTTAAAGAAACAAGTTAAAATTTTGAACGCCAAAAAAAAACCCAAGCAAACAGCATTTCCATGTGTTAGCCGGTCGAATTGACTGCTTATTTTCGATTTCTTATTTTCCATGCTGTTTTTCTCTCTATATATGTATCTATATATATATATATATATATATATATATATATATATATATATATATATATATATATATATATATATATATATATATATATATATATATATATACACACACACATACACAATATATATATATATATATATATATATATATATATATATATATATATATATATATATATATATATATATATATATATATATATATATATAGGGTCATCCATAAATTACATCACGCTATAGGGGGGGGTTGGGATTAATGGTTTTGTGACGATTCATACAAAACTTGCTTCTTAGTGTAACAACTTTGTGACAAGGGGGGGAGTCAAAAACGGTCGAAAATTGCGTGACGTAATTTATGGATGACCCCATACCTATGTATACATACACATTCCTAATGGTTTTGATTTTATTTTGAACTTATTTATTGTATCAAAAGTTGAAACCTCTGCTCATGTAATAAAGCCAAGTTTGTAATAAAACAAAGTATATCATTTAGTATTTTAGAGCAGAATTTTATGTTTTTTTAATTATTTTAACAATTTTTAAAATTGTTAAATTAATTAAAAAAAAAAAACAGTTAAACTGTAAGTCTGTAAAGTTGCTTACTAACAATTTTAAAGTAGTAAAGTTACTCACATTTTCAATATATATTAAGTTCAATTTTACATATTTTTGTAAAAAAATGTTAATTTTAAACAACAAATTATCAAAAAGTTGAAGTAATTTAATTAGTTACAGATCTTCCAAATCAAAAAAATTTACTGTGGATCTGGTCACATCTTTACAGTTTATGAATATATTGATAAACTAGTTTGCAGTTTTTTTTCCCAACACAAAAGTTCAATTTTTTATGAAGACTTATTAAATATATTTTAGTAACTGCTACCACCTTTAGTGGCTTTAAATATGTTACACATCTTTATCAAATATATCAGTTGCCCAATAATATGATTAATATTATTGGACTACTAATATGAACAAAGAAGAAATAATATAATAATTTAAAATAGAAGATATACGTGATCAGAGAGGCAATAATCTAAATAAAATTAAATCTCAAGTGTTAAGAAAGAACTTGATAATACTAATAACATATTGTATTTAACAGTATTATTTATAAATAACATTTCAAGTTCAACAGGTTAGTATTTTGATATTTTTATAAAAATACTAAACATTTTGTAAACACATTAAATATTCATGGATAGATTTTGAATTTCATACAATAATCTTTTAACATTCAAAAGTTAAACCATACAAACTTTGTAACCACTTCAAAAATTAAACTTTATATGGTCATTATTTTTGAACTCTGATAGATAATACTATGAAATTTATAATTTATTGATGAATATAACTTTAGCAAATAATAGTAACAACCTAATATGTTGATTTATTATGTGCAAATAAAACTAATGACTAATGCATGTTGCAATTAAAATAATTAACATAGGTAGTAACATCAATATGTACCTGTCCACAAAGATGCAAAGTTGAGCTCTGTGTAATAACAAAGCTCATCAATATTTACTTTGCAGTTCCTTAATCCCAAAGAATTAATTTAATTTTACTTTCAAGTCATCAGAAAGTTCTATTTTAAATGCTTAAATCTAACTGTTTGAGTTCTAATTGTAACACAGTTGCTTTATTTTTTTATAATTTTAAAGCAAAAATATTTAAATTAGTTAAAAATTTGAATTGTTTGTATGCAATATAGTTTTATTAGCACCCAAAAGGGTATCAACTTCATCACCTAAAAAGAGCTGTAAATTATGCTTCATTCAGAGAAAAATGTATTTAAACAGAGGTTTTAGTTATGTGTTAATGGCCAGACCGACAATTATAGCCAAATAATGAACTAAGAATAATTATTATACTACTATAAACCAAGAAAAACATTTTAACATAGTAGAGTATAGCAAAATGTATACATAGCTAAGAAATATTTTGTCTTGGTTTATAGTAGTACTTATCAAGCTGACCTATTAAGTAGGTATAACAAAAATTTAAAAAAATCTGTTTTTTTTTAATCACTACTATATATCCTCAAGCCAAAAACAAGTTTTAAAATAAAAAGTAGCTGTTACACAGCTGTTATAGGATTGTAGCTTGCATACAATAATATATTTGTCAATGTGTACTGTAATATCATGTATAAACATTGCTATTATATATAGATCTTTTGTCTATATATATTGGTAATCAGCTGTTTATCTGTAAAATCACTAGTAGTATTATCAAATGAACAAGTTCTTAAATTATTTGAAGAAATAGTGATTTTTAACAACTTTAACATTAGCTCATCTTTTTTATATTGAATTAGTTTTTTAAATAATTTTTGTATATCTTTCTCCTTTTTGTTGTTGTTTTTTCTTCTTGTCTTTGTTTTTTTAATTAATTTTTCTTTAGTTGTGGTTCTTTTAATTATTTTTTTCCCTTTCTTTGTGATTCAATTTGGATTGCATTGCTTCTTGTAAAGTTAATACAAAATATTTTTAAATCTTTCATCAATTTTCTTTGGATTTGATAGTATATATCTTTGGATAAAGCAAATTATTGTTGTCACTATCAATACTTAAATATATTGTACAAGACTGAATTGGTTTAAGCAGATCATTTTCATCAAGTAGCTATTATATGGAATAGTTAGAATTAAGCAAGTAAGCTATGCTTGGGATAGCAGACACATTGTAAGAATAAATGCCATATGATCAAATCCTTGAAATATTAACAGCTATAAGGGCTTGATCACATCTTGAAAAAGTCACAAAATTGTAATCAACTAAAAGAAATAGTATTAAAACTTCAATTGTTGACCATACTTACATCTTATAAACATATTATCATAAAATACATGTGTTAATGTATATTAGATCAATAAATCATATATGTTTACAGTGTTTACAATTTTAATTTGCAAAGCTTACAATTTTACAGTACAGAAATCAAGTATACAGTATAAATTACACTATTTTCTAATAAAAACCATATCAGTACCAAATAATTATTCTGTCAAATGAGTGGCTATTATTACAACTATTTGAGCTCTGAGATTTATGCTACATTTGTGCTTCTGCTTATTTTTTGGTAAACAACAAATCAATTTACAGTATTATATTAAAGTAACAAAACAAATCAAAATGTATCACAAAGCTGTATCTGAAAGAATATTACGTTAAGTACATTGCAAAGTTGCTCAGTTGCTTCAAAATAACTAAAATGACTTTATAAAGTAGTGGTTTTAGTATAAAATATTTTTTGTTATACTAACCCTGATGGTAATAAGATTTATAAAAAATCAAGACAAGAAACGAAATGTATCAAAAATACAAAATTCTAATAATCAGATAAATGTCCAAATAAATCAATGCAATAAAAGCAGACTCAATTTTGGCTCTTAATAAGACCCAGCCATTATTAGGGCACTTTGCCTTCATTTTTTTTATATTAACCAGAATACTTGTTTTTTCATGTCTATATGAGGTTGCAAAAATATCATTGCTTTAGTGAAAAGATTATTATTGCTACAATAAATTGAAACCAATTAGTAGCCTTGTTGTTATCAAATTTATCATGTTCCTGATAGTAACACCTATATATTTTTTTTTTTTTTTATCTTAAAAAAAAAAAAAAATACTATTTTAGGTTTTAAGATTTTATTAGAACTTGTTTTTAACAAAGATCAGGATAATTTTTAAATTATTAATCTTATATTTATAGCTCTAATATTAGTTTTGTTTTAAAAACAAAATGTAAGTTAGACTTTTAGAATGTTACTTATTGATCGTGTTGTTTTTATATGGTTATTATACATTTTATTTGAATATTATGAAAAAAAGCATTTTTCTACATTAAATTTATTGTAGAAAACCCAAACATAACGTTTATAACTCGAGTTTAAGTTATTTGAAAGAACTTTATTATATTAACTTCATTTATTAACTAAAATAGCGCAGAAAGGGAACTTACCTTAAGAAGAAGAAAAAAAAAGGTGTTAAAAATTAAGTTTTTTGCTAATATCTTGATAAATAATTTGTTTTGGAAAATTTAATTAACATGAAGCCTATTTTTTAAAGATTATTTAAGATACAAACTCAACTTGTCTTGGCACTTGGGAATCACTTTAACTTTTATTATTAAAAAAAAAAAATCCGATTAGTACGTTTAATTTGTTTTCTTTGGTGTCACTAAAAATTATTATTGTTTTTAAAGTTATATTACGTTTTGGCTATCCCTTTTTTAATATGTTAGGTGTAAATTTTTTTTTTAAAGGTGCCAAAGTGTCAAGACAAGTGTGTTCATATCTTAGATAATCCTTAAAATAATGTTTCGTGTTAGTTAACCTTTTCCAAACAAATTATTTATCAAGATTTAAAAAAAACTTTATAATTTTTAACGCAATTTCTTTCTGATTTATTACAGATTAATGTCCTTTTTTAATTAATAAATAATGTCAATACAAAAAGTTCTTTCAAATAAGCTTTCTAGTTATAAACAACATGTTATATTTGGATTTTCCCTTTAGCAATTAGTTTTTATGTAGTAGAATGCCTTTTTATATAGCTTACAGAACGCCTCTATAACAATAAATAATATTAGTGCTTTTAACATAATATATGTAAATTTAAAAATTTTCCTGATATATGTTAAAAACAAGTTTTGCTAATAAAGTCTTTAAAACTGAAATGATGTTTTATTTTTTTGGATTTAGTAAGATATAGTGTAAATAAATTTGATTTCATGATAAATGCAAACAAATTATTTTAATAGAAATGAAAATAAAACAAAGTAGAAAAGTGATATATTGTTTAATTACAATTTTTATTTTGTCTCTATTTGAATGCCTTAAAAACTGCAAACTTTTTTTTTTTTATAAAAAGAGAACACCCAATCTAGTTGTGTAAATCATTTAATAAACTCAGTGGTGAAATATTATTCAAATCAGATATTTTTGCAATGGAAAAAACTATGCAGTTTCATGAAATTAATATTAACCTCTCAATCGGATGTATAATAGAAAAAACAGCAAATGTGTTTTTGTTAATATCTCAATAAATAGCTTGTTTTGGTAATTTTAAACTTAAAATTTATTTTCTAATGTTTATTTACAAAATAAACATGACTTATCTCAGCACTTGGAAATCCCTTTAAAGAATTTATGATAACTTGCAAACTTCCATTAATAATAGAATTTTTTTAACTATGAAAAGTTTCAAGGTCACAAAAACAGGGTTGTAACAGCAAAACTCGCTGCAAATTTGATGTCTTCATCTTTACCAATGTCGTTAGCTTGTTGCTAGCCGATGTTCCAAAAATAACTCAACAGCAGAATTAGAATACTCCTTAATATCTCCTGTTGTTGTTAAGAACGTCAGTAATAAATATAACCAAGAATAACATTTTTGGGATTTAGTGAAAAAATATACAAATAAATTTGATTTGCTGATTGTTGGTAGCAATAAAATACTGTGTATGTTTTTGTTCAAATAAAAGTATTTATTTAAAAGAAAGAAAAAAAAAACAGATCAAAAATGAGTTATCTTTCATTTTGTCTAAAGTGACATTGGACAACTAAAACACTTTATAAACTAAAATGCAACAAAAATGTTTGGTAATCATTAAAGACTAATTAAAAATGGGAAAACTAAAGATTTATTAAACCCAATATTTTGAATGAACCATTTATAATGAACCCAAGCATTTATTAAATTGTTTAAAAAACATGGTAATCACACTATTAATCAAACCAGTTATTTTTTATTATGAGCAGAAGACATTATACTGACTTTATAGACTTCTAAATAAATAAACTGCAAAATGAATGTGTACTGAACCTCCAAGATTAATCAGATAGTATATTTTTATTTATTTATATTTTAAAAACATGTATGATTTTTCCATGCTTTATATAAGGTTACTTTCTATATATATATGTTTGTGTGCCACAAAATATGAAATCAATTTTTGAAAGCTTTTTTCTCAACCAATTTTGCACACTTAATCATTTTCGATGACAATACAAGGAAATGGAAAAAATTGACCAAAAAAGGTTAATTTAGTTAACAAAAATTTAATTTGTATTTCCCCATAAGAACACTGAATTAATAAAAAAATAATTTAAAAACGTAACAGTAATTTTTCCTTCTACAAAAGATAACAAAAAAAGAATTTCTAGGCCCAATAGAATTCTGCTTGCATAAAGCATGGATTTGAAAAAAGAATTTTTTTTTGATTTACTAGTTACTAACTAAATAGCTCTTAGATTATGTGTTCAAAGCTACAGACCTGTCAGGTTGAAGTGCTAATAAGAAAATTGCTAATATATCCTAATAAATCATAGTGACATGATGTATAAACTCAGTTTCATTTATGCATTAACTCATCTCATTTCATATAAGTCTGTGAATTTTAAAAGGCATAAGTCCAACATAGTAAACTTTCAGGAAACTAAAAAAAAACTGTATTTCTCCCTATAAATTTTTGTTAATGGTTCAGTAATTTTTTTGAAGGTGTAAATCATCCTCTTAGTCTTATCAAGGTGTAAAACATCCTCTTATCAAGGTGTAAAACATTTTCTTCAAAAAAGTAATTAGACCATTAGGAATACTACAGGGAAAATGCAGTTTTTTTAGTTTCCTGAAAGTTTGCAATGTTGGGCTTATGGCTTTTAACATTCACCAATTCATGTTTCCAATGTTATATTATTGATACTATTGTTATAAGTTATAAATACCTCTGGAAATAACTTATAATTACTATCTGGAAAGTAAAAAGTTAGAATGAAGTAGTAATTGTTATATATTTCGATTTCTCATTCGGGAACAGGCCTTTAAAATACAAGTTTACTCAGAAGTTGTATGCATCAAACAAAAATATTATTTAACTAGACATGCATTTAAATTTATATATACACCCATAAATACTACTATTCTTAAACAAAATGTCTTTGAAGGCTTTTATATAAGTATAAAAAGTATTTTTTTAAATTGTTTTTTTAATATTAGCTTAATAAATAATAAAAATAAGTGTCTAATAAAATGGGGTTGCTTAATCTAACAAGTTTTTTAATAATGGAGGACTTATTGGTCAAGAAACTTGTTCTTAACTGCCTTAACATTTGCCAATCATAGTAGCATACAATTCCAAATTACTTTTATATTTTTACATTAAAAAGAAAAAATTTTCTGTAAATATTTGCAAATCACCAATAAATTTATGTTTTTGAAACTGTATATAAAATTTGTGTTCTTTATTTTTAAAATTAAATGAAAAAATATTTTTAATGTCTCTACTTGAAGTTCAAGAACCTCAATCTTATTGATACTGTGATGACATTTTGTACCATAGGTCTGCTTTGAAGTGCACCTTCAAGAAGAGCTTAAAGTGAATATTGCAGACGAAAATGACTTGTATGTTGCACGTGTTGGTTGGAGCATTGATGGTTCTGATTACCAACTTGGTGAAGATAAGTTTTCATGGGGTTATGGTGGGACTGCAAAGTCTTCCAATGAATGCAAATTTCGTGACTATGGAAAACGTTTTGGAGTTGGAGACACAGTTACCTGTTATGTTGATTTAGATGCTTCTCCAAAAGCTATATTCTATATGGTAAATGGTGAATATCTTGGAGTAGCATTTCGATTTACAAATGAGCTTACAAAGTCTCAAGCTTTGTTTCCCCATATTGCCTGTAAAAATATGAAATTTCGTGTAAATTTTGGTGCACAACCTCCTAAATTCCCTTTAACTAATGGTTTTGTTTTGATTCAGCATGCAGCTGAGTTGATTAGCCCTCCTCCAGGTCCAACTAAACCAGAAGAAGCTGAAATAATTATGATGGTTGGTCTTCCTGGAAGTGGTAAATCATACTGGTGTGAAAAATATGCTAGTGATCATAAGGAAAAAAAATACTACATTTTGGGCACTAATTTTATTATTGATAGAATGAAAGTATCAAATTTGGGGAAAAAACGAAATTATCATGGTCGTTGGGAAGAGCTTATTAAGCGAGCATCTGCTATTTTGAACAAGTTGTTTGATGTAGCCAAAACAAGACCTAGGAACTACATACTTGATCAAACTAATGTGTATTTTACAGCAAGACGTAGAAAAATGGAATCATTTCGTGGTTACAAACGCATTGCAGCTGTACTCATCAATAAACCAGCAGTCCTTTCAGACAGAATTGAAAAGCAAAAAAAAATTGAAGGAAAATTTATACCAGATGAAGCTGTTCTTGAAATGAAAAAAAATTTTACACTTCCAGAAGTTGGTCCATCATTTGATGATGTTTGGTATATTGAGGAGACTATGCCAATGGCCAGAGAATTAGTAGAAAATTATCGAAAAGAGGGTGACCTTAAACATGGAGTTAAAAGATCTTTTCCTGATAAAGATGATGGAAGAGTTATTGATGATAAAAAGCCACGAACAGCGCCTGGTAATCTTGCTCCTGTTGCTTTTGGACAACATAATAAAGAACTTCCAGACAACATACATAATAGAAATAGCATTGGGTTTCAAAGTGATAGACTTGCTCCCAAACCTTTACTAACGGAAGTTGAACGTTCTCAGATATCTCCCAGATCAGAGACCAGAGGTCGTTCAACAAGTTTAAAAAGGCCTGAAAGGCAACTAGATGTGTCTCATGAAAGAATTAATAGCAGAGATCGTGGTAGAGATATTAAAGATGAGCGCAATGAAAGAGACTCCTTTAGAAGAGATGATCGCAGAGAACCTTTGTACAGGGAATCTGCTCCAAAAGATGATCGCAGGCATGTAGCACCTAAGGATGCATGGTCTGATTATACAAAAGGTGAAGGACGTGAATTACCTGTACAAGTTGATAAAAGAGATATATTACCTAGAGACTACAGAAGAGACATAGTGATGAGAGATGATCAAGGAGTTAATACACAAAGACTAAGGGATACAAGTGAAAGAAATGACAAGAGAGATCTCTTTACAAGATCTGACAATGAAAGCTCTTTCTATAGAAATGATAATCAAAGTTCATTATACAGAGGTGATAGAGTTAACACATTTGACATTCAAAGAGATAGATTATCTAAAGAGCGTGACATTTCCTTTAATGATCAAAGTAAGGATTTGCGTGATTCTAGAAATGATGATTACAATGGAATTGCAGGTGCATACAGAGATGTCATGAGAGATTCAGTTTTATCTAATCGTGAGCGTCTTAGAGGGAGTTTCCCATCACAAGCTGCATATGAGTCGTATCTTAGGGAAAATACTCCTTATTCAACTAATAATGAATATCAAGACAATGCATTTAGAGAACGCGATCATGAAAGTCATAGAGAATATCTTGGTAGAGAAACTCGAGATCCTTATAATAGGGATATGTATTCTATTCAAGAAAGAGATTTGTCTCAAAGAAGACAAGATTATCCAGTTAATCAGCATGGAAATGTTTATGATGGACCTGTACATCTTAAAAATGACCTTAAAAGACGCCCTGAAGAAACAATTAATCCGTTAATGTCAAGGGAAGAATATAGAAAGTTGCCAAACTCAGCAGCATATAATCAAAGAGTAGCAGAAGCAGATGTAGCTGCAAACTTTAGAGAAGAACGATATACTGATGGTAGAGTGGCTGACTATCGTGATGTACAAAGATCTTCTTTATTCCAGGACCCTAAAGTTTATCCTAAAAACCAAAGCAATATTCAGAACTATGATTATGTTGGTGGAAGCAAGTCCGAAGATTACTCTAAACAGTCTCAATTTAGTGATATAAGATACAGTGATGCAGCAGTTGCCTCAAGAAAAGACCCATATACTGCTTTGAATGATCAACCATTGCGCAAAGTACAAGATTCAAGTTTATTAGATCCTGAAAGAGATCAGTACTTTGATCAAGCTAATTCTTTACAGAAATATGCAGGTAGTAGACCTTATGATAAGCAAGATAAAGATTTAGGTGGAAAATATTCTTATCAAGCATATGAATCTAAATCGAAAGATGATGGACTAAGAGCTGGCTTGAAACCATCATCTTATTATGATCAGGTTGGTCATAATATACATGACCCTAAACTTTACCCAGAAATGTCAAGAAATGATTATTTAGTCTCAAATGTCAAAGGTTATTCCCTCAATGATGAGTATGATAGAAATTATTCAGACAATCGTGGTATTCGAAATAACAAATCAGATAGTAATCTTAGTGACCAACCTTATAGTAGAGATTATCCTGATGTAAAAGCTGCAGACATTCAAAGGCGTGTAGATTCAAGGTGGAATGAAAGAAGTGGGGTTCAGGATGATTCTTCAATGCAGCTAAAATCTCGACAGGCACAAGTCCAAGATTCTTTGCCATCTAAGTACCAGTCTGATGTTAACACTAGAGAAAGCCTATATAAAAGACCTCCAACCGAGAGATATGAAACTTCAAGTGTATCTTTGTCTTCATATAGTGTAACTCATGCTAGAGAAGATATACGAGATAAACAATTAAGAAACGAAAATGTTCGATATAGTTCTGACTTTGATTACCACAAAGATCAGCAAGGTCAAAAACAAATTCACAAACCATTAAATGATGCTTCAGCATCTCAGAGCTATCAAACACAGATGACTACTTCTACTGCTAATTATCAGCCTGTGAAATATGTTGGAACATCTTTATCTTCCCAAAATTATCGTGAGCAAAATTTTATGAAACCAAATGAATCATTAAATCAGTCTGCATATAATCAGTATATACCACAAGCTAACTCATTGTCTACAAGTATGCCCCAAAAACCTAACACAGAAGCATTACCAGGAAGTCAGAGCTATGAACAACAGCAGCAGGATTATCAAAAAGCTTACAGTCAATGGTATGCCAATTATGCTCAAGCGTTTGCTCAACTGGCACAGCAGAACGTAAAATAAATTTAGTAATTAGGCGATTAAACATTTATGAAAGTCACATAAGTAGATGAAACATCTAGTGCATTTTTATTCATATATTAATTTTTATATGATTTTAATTACTGGATATATTATTTCCTTCTTTAAAAAATAGTAGTACGCTTTAAAGCTTTTTTATATTATTGCATTTTAAACAATATGAGACCATAAAAAGATATTGTAGAGATTGTTCTTTGTTAAAGTTTGCAATTTTTGATTTTTATAACCATTTGTTTAATTTGAAACATTTGCAAAGATTACTTAGAAATAAAATAAGTGTTATTTGTTTGTAAAGATATATTTATTTGATTCTTTTTATTTGATATTGTTTTCAATGTACAAGCTAAAAATTTTGGTTAAGAAAAGTGTACTCATTGTAATTTGCCTTTTTTACTGGCTTTCAAATTTACTTGAAATTTTTAATATTTTTCTTTAATTGCACCTATTAATTCATTATAATTTAATTACAATTAACTCTTATATAATATTGTTCCACAAGGCTTTCTGAGTTAAGGGAGAATAAAATATAATTTTTCCTACACTTTTCTTGCATCATTCTCAACTAAACTCAAGTTTCTTATTCTCAACATAATAAAAAATCATATTAATCGAATTAACATAATAAAACTGTAATAAACAATTTAAAATTATAACAGCAGAAGTCATTATACTTAAGGGTTAATTCAACAGTATTTTCTAACCAGTAGAGTTGCGTATTTGTTTTTATATCTTAAATTTATGGCATTTTCTATCTTGATGTTTTATGCTGTTGTGTCTGTTTATTTTTTTAACTTTTTTTGGCTTTAATCAAGTTACTAATCAGTAGTGTTGTTATCGACTTCGACTAAATCGACTAAAAGTCGACTAGTTGTAAGTCAAAATTAGTTGCTTAAGAAAAAACGAATAGTCAATTTAATCGACTATAGACATCCTACTAATCGACTAAAAGTTGATTTAGTTAAGCAAAAATCTTAAAATCCTTTTATCTTTTCATTTGATTTAACTTTCCAATCTTTTATTTTTGTTTGTTTGAAACAAACAAAATTAAAAAGATTTTCTCTGTTTATAAAATACATTTAACAATAACTCCTAAAATGGATGTTTTATTTCGGATAAAAGCTTTTAAATTAAAAAATAATAAAAGCTATAAATATTTTCTTAAATAAACACTTAACATTATGGTCTATTTAAATGTCAACACCAAATGCAATTTAATAAGATTATAAAAGTTTCAAATAGGAAGAAAACTTAAATGATTGATTTCTCTTAACAAGGATTTTTGAGTTAATGTTTTTTGCCAAAATACCCACAATATGTTTTGGGTATTCTGACAAAAAACTCTACGCTGTGGGCATTTTTGTTAATTTATGATTTGACTGTGGAACAGCACGCATTTGTTGACTGTTATATCAATTTAGTTTAACTATAGTTATGTTACAGCACACAATTGTTGACTGTTACATCAATTTGATTTAACTATAGTTACTATAAACGTATCATACTCTTCAAACCACTCAAAAAGATTACAAAAAAACCAGCTCAGGTATTTGTATTTCATGGGTAGTTTCAGAAGTTGATATATATGGATCTTTACTACAACCTCAACTTGAAACATCTTTAACTTTAATGGGAATGCCAATTATATGGTTGTGATAAAACAATGCAATAAATCCTTCTCAGTGAAAAGCAGCTTGACACCAATGATGATCCAGGTCTACTTCGTAAGAAAAAGAAATGTAAATGAAAACGATCAAACTGACCTTTGCGGGAAAATGCACACATAAAGATGTGAAAAAGAATAATTCCAATTGCAAATGATATTAGTTTTTACATAAAACTGTTTGTTTAAATTGGACAGCAAACCCTTAAGTGTTGGTCTGCAAACGCAAAACATTCTAACAGAACTTGCTAAAATTTATTAATTATTTGCCGGTGGCAGCGTACATAGTGAATGGCTATTTTAAGAAGTATGACATCTAATTATAACTATTACTTATTTTTTGTTTACTCTTATAAAGTTTTATCTAATTCATAGCTATTAGCATTATTTAGGCTCTCTCTGGTGCTCTGTAATAAGACCATATTGACTTCTGGGAGCACCTTAATAACTACATTTAAAAAAAAAAAAATTATGCCTAGTTAATAAGTTAATAACTACTTAATACCTTATAATAACTAACTTAATACCTTATAACTTAATACTTAATACCTTATAATAACTAACTTAATACCTTAATAACTACATTAAAAAAAACAGTTATGCCTAGTTAAACGATAGGTTTTGTATTTTATTAATTTTTTTTTTCTTTTGTTTGCTAGATCTTTTGATTTTCATAAATACTTTCATACAATCCTGCTTCAGGGCCCTTGTGCAAAACTAAGTTGTGAAGCTCCAAAATCAAAATGGTTTTCTATACAATCACATTGTAAAAACGGTTTTAAAGACTTTGATATATAGCAAATATTTAAGGCAGTATCATTGGGGTCTGGGAATAAATTGTCCGTTTGTCAGAGCGACCATTCTCTCATATTGCTCCATTAACATTTAATGATATGATGTTGAAAAAATAGAAAGCAAAAATAAATTACTTTTTTTTATGACATTTTCATGACTACTTATTTCAAAAAATAAATTATTCCCATTTTTGACTAAACTTACTTTTAGTTGACTTTTAGAATGTGCTAATCGATTTTAGTCAAATTATTTAATAGTCATAGCAACACTACTAATAAGAGGTTTATGAAAATTAGTATATAAATTAAAAATGTTATAAAAATTGTTTTGAATTAAAAATTTAAATACAAAAAAAAGTAAAATAATAACATCCTGGAAAAAATACTTCTGGATAAAAAAAAAAGTTACTTCAAGGAAAAACGATAAAACTTTTTCTGAGAATGATTTGTGATTTTTATCATATTTTGTTTTCACGCTGCTATCCAAAATGAAAACGATAGTGTTTTGATAAAATATTAATGCAATATAGAAATTCTAATATCGTCTCAGTGTATCATTATTTTTTATTCTGTATAACCATGTTAGCACAGGTGGGACAATTTTTATTTGGCAACCTCTCTAATGCACCACTTTTTATGAATTGTATATATATGTATAGTTTTTATGAATTTATTTATTTATATATACTTATATATACACACACACAGACACTGATGTCACACTAAAATAAATTGGGAATGCTAACATGCATCAACTGATTTAAGGAGAATGTGCATATATATTAGAGTGGCTCTTAAAGCAACATTTTGGAGAAATATGCTCTGACTTCCTATAAGTGTTCTTTATAATAAAATTTAATATATTTCCTTTTAAAAATTATTTTTAGTCGTAGCTTAAACAACAGGCCAATTATTATCAAAAAAAAAAAAAAAAAAAATAAAGCTGTTTTTTAAATATATTAGATTTTATTACATATAACTTTCTTAACAATTTTTGAAAAAGTCAAGTTTTTATGTTTTGTTTTTTTGTATAAATGAATTATTTTAAAAAATTTTTTTTATAAAATATGACTACTGTTTTTGAAGTTTCATAAAAGTTTTGCTTCATTTGAGTACCAGATAGACTTTTAAAGTTTTTTTTTTAATATTATTAGGGGCTTTGCTATAGTGTATTTATGTAACAAATTTTTACCCTGTTTTTGTTACATTAATTTATACAACGTTTTTAGAAAAAGAAAAAACAAAGAACAATGAAAGGAAAGATTGCTGCCCCATACCAAACCCTTACTTTATGTACCTGCACTCCCTTGTGGCAGCAGGCTATAAGGCAGTTTATGTATGTACTGAAGCCCCCAGCAGCAGGCTATTTCAGTGTGATATCAGAGTCATTATGTAAACATGCATTCATAGTTTTTTAATAATATAATAATAATAAAGTTTAGGCTGCACTAGAAGTAGGTTCTAGTAAACCAGTTTGCTTGGTTATAGCAGCCGTTATATGTGTGTGTGTGTGTGTGTGTGTGTGTGTGTGTGTGTGTGTGTGTATATATATATATATGTATGTATATATATATATGTATGTATATATATGTATGTATATTGTATGTATGTATATATGTATGTATATATATATACGTGTATATATATATGTATGTATATATATATGTATGTATATATATATGTATGTATGTATGTATGTATATACCTATAGCCATTATATATGTATGTATGTATATGTATATATATGTGTATGTATGTATATAAATGTATGTGTATATGTGTGCATATATATATATATGTATATATATATTATATATGTATATATATATATATGTATATAAATATGTATGTACATATATATATTTATATATATATGTGTATATATATATATATATTTAAACAATTTTAAAATGTATTCTACAAAATAGAGTGCTCGGTATTCTTAAAAAAACAGAGCAGTTATAAAGTAGTAGAAAATCACTTAACTAAAATTTTTTTTCATTTCACACAGTGTTTTATCAATAAAAACTCTTCAGAAATATTTTCTGATGAGTCTTTATTGATGAAGCACAGTGTTAAATAAAAAAATTTTTTAAGTGATTTTCTACTACTTTATATATATATATATTATATATATATATATATATATATATATATATATATATATATATATATATATATATATATATATATATATATATATTTAGACTCTCGTGACTTCTGGAGAATCTTTAATAATATCAATAATAAGGGCAAATCTATAATTCCACCTCTCATGTATGGTTCAGACTTTGTCACCTCACCTAAAGACAAAGCCGAACTGTTTGCTAAAAACTTTTCATCAATATCATCTCTTGATTCCACTAATTGCGTTCTACCTGATATTGCCAACAAACAGGTTGATCCATTGCTTGACATTCATATCACTCCAGCATCTGTATCTAAAGTGATTTCCTGCCTAGACTCTTCTACAGCTTGTGGCCCAGACAACATACCTGTTATTGTCTTGCAGAAGTGTTCTCCGGAGCTGTCGTCTATACTCTCAAAACTATTCAACAAGTGCTTATCAGAGTCTTGTTTTCTAGCCTGCTGGAAAGCCGCATCTGTTATCCCTATCTTCAAAAATTCTGGAGAGCGATCTGATTCGTCTAACTACCGTCCCATAAGTCTTCTTCCTATCATAAGCAAGGTTTTTGAATCTTTAATTAACAAACACTTAATTTCTCATCTTGAATCTAATAACTTACTTTCTGACCATCAATATGGGTTACGATCTTCTCGTTCTACAGCTGATTTGCTAACAGTAATAACTGACAGGTTTTATCGTGCATTAGATGAAGGTGGAGAGGTTAAGGCCATCGCTCTTGACATTTCAAAAGCGATTGATAAAGTTTGGCATGCTGGTCTTCTCCATAAGCTTTCTTCTTATGGTGTATCCGGCAACATCTTTAAGATCATTGAATCCTTCCTTTTCAACCGTAGCATAAAAGTTGTCCTCGATGGACAACACTCTTCTTCTTATTCTTTAACTTCAGGGGTTCCTCAAGGTTCTATCCTTGGCCCTATACTCTTTTTAATTTACATCAACGATCTTCCAGATATTCTCACATCTAAGGTGGCATTGTTTGCTGATGATACTACCATTTATTCTTGTCGTGATAAGAAACCAACACCCTCTGATTGCTTGGAGGGGGCATTTGAGCTTGAAAAGGATCTCACTTCTGCTACAGCATGGGGCTCACAGTGGCTGGTGAACTTTAATTCAGATAAAACTCAATTTTTTTCAGCCAATCGTTATCGCAATAATTTAGATCTTCCTATATTTATGAACGGTGATGTGCTCGATGAGTCACCTACTCTTCATCTTCTAGGATTAACTCTTACTTCCAATCTTTCTTGGAAACCATATATCAAATCAGTTGCAAAATTAGCATCTGCTAAGGTTGCATCTCTTTATCGAGCTCGCCACTTTCTTACTCTGGATTCTATTCTCTATCTCTATAAATCTCAAATCCGGCCTTGTATGGAATACTGTTGCCATATCTGGGGCGGATCTTCTAATGATGCCCTTTCTCTTTTAGACAAGGTGCAAAAACGCATTGTAAACATAGTTGGACCTGCTCTTGCAGCCAACCTTCAACCATTATCACATCGTCGTAATGTTGCTTCTCTTTCTCTTTTCTACAAATACTATAATGGGCACTGCTCTAAAGAGCTAGCGTCTCTTGTGCCATCTACTAAAATTCATTCTCATGTTACTCGTCATTCAATTAAGTGTCATCCTTTTTCTGTGACTGTTCCTAAGTGCTCCAAAAACGCTTATTCTTCTAGTTTTTTTCCTCGAACATCAGTTCTTTGGAATTTGCTTCCTTCATCTTGCTTTCCTGATTCGTATAATTTGCAATCTTTTAAATCGTCCGTCAATCGTTATCTTGCTCTACAATCTTCATCTTTTCTCTTACAGTAACTTCCAACTTTAATCAGTGGCTGCTTGCAGCCTTGTTGGAAGCGAAGATGTTTAAAAAAATATATATATATATATATTTATATATATATATATAAAATTGATGATAGATTTCAGTTTGTGGGAGTCAGAAAAAGAATCAACTCACAAGGTTTATTTTGTGACTTAACATGTTTTGAAAAATCACACACACACACACACACAATGTGTATGTGTGGGTGATTTTTCACACACACACAATGTGTGTGTGGGAGATAACAAGTTGAGATAGGGTTACAACCCTATCTCAACTTGTTATCTCTGAAACATGAACCTTGATAAACAAGGCATAAAGAAATATGTTAAGAGTACTACCACGAATATGTTAGGGATTGAACTCAGAACTCTGTCACTACACCACTGCTGCATTTGAATGTTAGATTTAATAATAGACTCTTGATCCTAATAATTGATAAAGAAAATTCAATCAATTTCTATTCAAATCAATTTATTCGCGTTTTTGAAAAGTTCACTCATACATATATACATATGTTATATATATATATATATATATATATATATATATATATATATATATAGATGCACAGACACACAAACTTTAGTATACTTAGTGTCCTGCTGCAGTA
Organism: Hydra vulgaris; assembly: GCF_038396675.1. Taxonomy (NCBI): domain Eukaryota; kingdom Metazoa; phylum Cnidaria; class Hydrozoa; order Anthoathecata; family Hydridae; genus Hydra; species Hydra vulgaris. Next base: position 58,397,604 of record NC_088931.1, on the reverse strand, counting down.
TCTAAATATGCTTTGCACACTTAAAGTATTAAAATGCTGGCTTCAATCATAATAGTTTTTACAGCTGTCCATTAACTATGTCAACAAATTTTTGGCAATTTTTACCTCCCCCTTGTCAATAACTAGTCAAACCAGAGATTTCTTCTATATAATTACATCAACATTCAATTCTTTTGCCCTCCCTCCTCCCCCTTCTTTCTTATTTCTCCCTCTAAAAAAAAAACAGTTCATTTTCTCTCTCATAACAAAAAGAAGTAAAAAAAATTGAAGAAATAAAAACTTAACACTTTAAATAGACTAGTTTCCAACTAAAACAAAAAAGTGATTAAAAGTAAAATGTTTAGAAAAAAAATGTTGCTTACTCTGAACAAGAAGTGAATAAAAGTAAAAGGTATAGAAAGAAAGAAAAAAACTTTTAACTTATGAACCAGTTATTTCCAGTTTATAACTAGCTTACTCTGAACCAAAAAAAAAGTTTAGATGGCCTTCAAAAATGTATACACATTACTTGTTTATGTACATGTTACAATTAATACAACACTCCAATATGCCAATCGTTCTCATTTTCACATTAGACCTTATAGACAATATAACAGTAAATGCCAATATTTCCATTAGCGTTTAGTATATCAAAAAATGCATTTAACAAATTATGTAAACCAAATCAGCGACCTTTTGAGACAAAAGAGCCAAAAGTTACAATTGACAAAGTTTTCCAGTTTTTAAAGAGCTACCAACAACTTTATTTCAACATAGTATTATTTGTGCATTGAGTTAAAGAGACGAATCTTGACATCAAAAGAAACACATTAGGCTTGTGAGACGCAGGTTGCACTGCTGCTGGTATTAACATTTTAAAAATATAATTTAGACTATGCACTTACATAAATCTTTTTTGTTTGTACAGCAGACTAACCAACAACAATTTTAAAAGTGTAATGGTGTTACAAGTAAACATCTTGTGTGTGTTTATTTAGTTCTGTATGTGTTGGGTCTTTTTATACCACAATATTGTTTTTAAAAAGTAGGATTATAAATAGCTTTATTTAAATACTGAAGGTTGGAGCAAGTGTGTAACACAGGACTGCAAATGCTACCTAATTTTCTTATTTTTAAATTGTTAAATTTATTTTAAAAATTAACATTGTTGACTGCAACTTATTTTGATCTCCCCTCTCCCAATTATCAACAATTGTGAGAAAAATTTAGAACCCTTACCCCCTATTTTGTTGATGTAATTAATGGGCAGTTAAAAGAAAGAATGCAATGTTTTTTCTTAACAAAAGAAATGTCTAAATTATATTGTCATGTCATTGTCATCATAATTGTACCTGCGCAAATTCTCAGTTAATGCATGCACTGAAGTCCAGCTGATGATGTTTTGTGCAAGGGTGATTGTGCAAACATATTTTTATAGTTTGTCCTTCGCAGGAAATGGTGCAGTTGCATTGCCTGACCATACGTAAAACCTTTGTTTTTGACAACTTGACCATGGCTATTTGTTTTGACTATTTGCGCATTTAAAGTATGGTGAAATATGTTCTTGCTTCGAAAAAAATGCTTTAGAAGAGATCAGATATTGGAGACAAGTTCAAGTTTTTGATAGAACTTTTTTTTTCATGTTTTATTGATTTTATCTGTTTTGAAAGTTTGATACTTTCTGATGTCTACTAAACATCGGAAAGTATCAAAGTTTTGAAGTTTTCAAGTAATTAAATTTCAAGGTATTAAGTTTGGATTAAATAACTTGATCTTTTGATATTTTCTTAAGGTGAATAAATATATAAAAAATATGTGTATTTTACTTTTATAGTTATTTTATCTTCAATTTATTATTCAAGTTATTTCTTCAAGTTAATTTTTTTTTTTTTCTTATTTGTCAAGTTTTCTCTTCTCTTTTCAGTTTATGGTTTTTTTATTTTTAAGTTTTCTCTCAATTTTAGTCTGTATTTTTCAGCGCGTTTCTAAAACCTGCAATTTGTTAAAACATGCAAATAGCTCTTGTCAAAATTAAATTTGTGGTCAAAGAAAGCATAAGACCGCACACCTGGTATGTGTGTATATTTACAAATGAGTATATACACACACAATTACTACTGTGTAATTAGATCTAGATAGTAATTAGTTCTACTAATATTCTACTGACTTACATTTTTGGTATCAGCATCTAAATTAAAAAGTTTTTTTTTAAAAAAAAAAAAAACAATTATTTATAAAAGAACCTGTTTATCCTATATATATCTTCATATATCCTATATATATCTTTATTTTCTTTATATATCAATTCTGCCTACATAAATCATAGTTAATATAGCAAATTATACACCGGATAATTTACTTACATTAAATAACCCACACCTCTTTTTTTAGTATGATGATTAATTGTATTTCATGCAAACTGATTTCCACAGTATAATATATGTTATCAATACTTATGTTTAAATGCGGAAAATATCAAGTTGCAAACATTGCAAAATATCAAATTACATTGAGACTAGGAAAAAATTTAGATGCAGAGAAATTCTGTTATTTTTCTAAGATTTTCTCTAAAAAAAACATTTTGTAACATATATGTATAATGATATGAAAAAAGTGTTATTATAATGATAATAACACTTTTTTCATATTATTGAGTTTAGTACTAAACTTAAGTATGAATTTCATAACAGCGAATCTGCATAAGTGTGAACTTGTATAAGTGGGAATTGGCATAGGTTTGAAGCAGTTGCATAAACTAGCATAAGTGTGAACTGGTATAAGTGCGCTTAAAGAATTTGCAAACATTGACATAAATGTGAAGCTGTTGCAAAAACTGGTATAGGTGCAAACTGACATGTGTGAACTGGCGTATGCCAAAAAGATTTAAAAATATTGTCATAGTATTTGCACTTATACCAATTTGCACTTATGTCAATCTTTCGAGTTCTTTTGGCGCACTTATGGCAGTTTTCACATATGCCAATTGTAGCATAGCAAATTCTTTTGACACCAATGATGTATTATATATATACTAGATGCCTACCTTCGATCCAAAAAGTGAAGGAACTTTTGCCCTTATTAGAAATGGCATTTACAACATTAATTATATAATTGTATGCCCTTTTTACAAATAACGGATTAAATTGTTAAAAAAAAAAGGAAGAAGAAAGCGGCTTCACTTTTCGTCCAATAACATCCCACAAGTTACACATCTAATGTGTGTGTGTGTGTATGTATATATATATATATATATATATATATATATATATATATATATATATATATATATATATATATATATATATATATATTCTTATCTTGTAGTCGAAAGAGACTTTTAATGTAAAAGTCTCTTTTAACAATATTTTGCTACCCTTAAAATTAAGCTACATTTTATTTTCATCAAAAAGTTAAAACAATTAAATTAATGGGGAAGTACATAAAGTTTTATTGTTTTTTTAAAAACCACAATAATGACTAGAAAGCTTTTTTTAAATAATTTTTTTTTACATGCTTTGAGTGTTGCTACATCTACTATCTTATAGCCTGACTCCCAATGGAGTGCTGCTACATCAACTATCTTATAGCCTGACTTGCAACGGAATGCTGCTACATTGACTGAGGGTATGGTTAGGGCAGGCAGTCTATCATTTAAGAAGAAAAAAATTTAAGTTTTTAAACTTTATCTGGTCTGGTTTATTAGCGCTCTCTTTAAAACTACTGTTTATGGAAGAAACTTTTTGACTACTATGAAAGACTATATATATACAAATATATATGCCTTTGTTTGGCACACTTATGTCAGTTTTTGCAACTGCTTTGCACTTATGCCAGTTTGCACTTATGCCAATGTTTGCTAATTCTTTCAGTACACTTATACCAATTTGCATTAATGTCAATATTTGCAACTATTTTGCACTTAATTCCTTAATTTTAATTTTTTAAATTACATAGAATAAAAAAAGTTCAAATGCTGAATTTTTTAAAAGTATCCTAATGAATTTTTTAGGATTATCAGTTATATCAAAAAAATATGGTTTATCATTAGGGGGATCTTTTTATTGTTATTTTTTAAAATTAAATAACCACTAAGTTTGTGTGACAAAGCTCTTGATAATCTATTGATAATTTTGAGAAAGCCTGTCCCAAAGTTTAATATAGTAAATTAAATAGCATGCAATTTATATAAATTACATTCACTAGTTTATGTAAAATTATCAATGCTAAATAGAAAACTTATAGTAATATTCAATAAGTAACCTTTGTGTTTATTAGATTGTTATTGCTGCCTAGAACAAAAACAGTTAAATATTTAAAAAAGAAATGAAAATTTCTTTATCTTTTTATCTTTAAAGTTATCAATAACCTTTTTTTTTAACATGATGCAAATTTATCCAGTTAAAATGCAAAACAGGTTCTTGTCATAAAATGTTTCACAAGACACAGTTTTAAAGGGGTAATTAATGATGATTATGTTTCTGTTGCATGCCAAAATCCTTTTTATATAAGTTATTTTCAAACCAATGCAGTGAAATCCTTAAAAAATTTCTTTAATTTGTTTAATGAAACTAGACCAGTGATCCAAATCTATATAATAAGTAAATTTTTATATAATTTCTATATAAGACGTACAATTTTTATAGATATCATTTAAAGCTGTTTGTATATACAAAATGTTTTAGCATCTAGCAGAAGATTTAGCATCATGTCACTACTCTGGGACAACTTTAAACTAGCTTAGAGAACATAAAGTAGATTTCGTTGAAAAACACTGCAATCCACCAAATTGTCCCAAACTACGTCCTATCGAAAGATATTGAGCTCTTGTCTATATCTTTCGATAGCACGAAAAATAAGGTTCAATGTAAAAGAAGCCAAAAACATTAAAGACTTCAAAAATAAATAGATTAAAGCTACCAAGAAAGCCCAGCGGAAGACTGTGCAAAAGCTGATATTGAGTTTAAAATGCAAAGTGCGTGCGTTCTCACGTAGAAAATTTCACAAACTTTTTTAAGTGAAATTTAAGAATATTAATATATGTACTTTGATAATATATAACATTCAATATCGAAATACAATAGTTAAATATCCTTTAAAATGCCTGTGCAGATTTTTTCTGGTACATTCTTATAAAGGTAATTTAATTTTTTTAAATAAAAGTAGGGTATTGTAGTTTAATAACCTCAAATCTATATTGATTATTTATAGAGTTAATAATATGCCAATAACATTCCTTATTTATACTGGAGAGTTTGTTCAACAGTCTCTTCATTATATCCTATATTTTTTCAATGCAATTATAACAGAAATCATGCTTTTTTTGAGAATGTGAAAAATTTGAATATTATATTCAATTATGTTTATATGGTTTAAAATTCTTTTTAAATGGTTAATTAAATATAGTATAAATGTTTGCTCAAAATATCAAGATATAAATAAATGATAAAGAATGATGTCTTCTGTATGTTCCTGTCAAAGATTTCTTTTGAACTATGCTGAATATCATTTTCCAAAGAAATTCGGATCACTGAATGCATTCAGTTGATGCACAAAGGAAGCTGAGGTATGTTTATATATTATATTGCTGCACCAACTTAGATTCGCCATGGTTAGTTTTTATAGAAATATGTCAATATTTTAAAAAAAACAAAATTAATGAAATAATAAAAACTTAAATTCCAAGTTTTTACTAAAATTTCATCATGCTAATGTAAAAGTTTCTGTTAATATTTTCAGACTTACATCTAGTTTTGTGGCTTTTGTTACAGATAGTCATAGGTGTTAAAATATAGTTAGGTTTTAATTCAAATTGAAATGATGTTAATATTGTGAAGATATTAGTCAGTGTCATGAATTAAGGAGACTTTTTTTCATTTATTTATGTTGAAAAACAAAAAAAATTTCTTTTGGTTGCGTGGATTAAAAATTGAATTTAAAAAAAAAAGAAATCACTTTGGTATAGTTTTTTCGGTAACAGTATATAAATTTTCAGCATACAATCTTTTGTTGCTTAAATTAATGCTATTTTTTATATTTTTAATTTTTTTTTTTCATCATTCCGTTTTTCTTTACAGCATTCTTATTTTTCAACTTTTTGTTGCTAAGCATTTTGTTTCTACAAATCTCAAAATATCTTTATTTATACTTAAAAAGAAAGATGTGCAAAATTAATGGTTTGTTGTTGTGGAAATAAAAATGGGGATAAAAGTAATAATGTTTTAATTAAAACTTTTAAATTCTAATCGAAACAATTTATTACTTAATGTTAAAATATATAGGACTTGATTGATGTTTCTTACATAACTTGTATCTTACTATAACTTGTAAAGATGCATAGTAGAATGCAGTGCAAATTATGTATTTACTGCACTGAATAAATAATATTTTATCTTGATTTTGTTATCTGGTTCTAAACATTTCTGAATGAGTTTGAATTTTTTTTTCTCTTGAAATTTTCAAAAGTTGTATTTTTACATTCTTTACTATGTGTTATCCTTTTATGTTGTAAAGCATATTTAGTATTTGGATCATTAATTGAAGCACTATGATGGTTTTAACTATTTTTACCTTTGCTGATAGCATCTAATAGTGCCAAAAAAGAATTCTGTAAAAGAAAATCAGTTTTTAATATATGTCAAGTTAATATCTATAAACCCATCAACTCACCGTTTGCTTGTTTTAAATAATGTTGCATTTAGTTATTGATTAAAAGTTAAATATTTAAGTAAGATGCTGCCTTGGTTTATTTCATTTTTATTATTTCATAATTTTTATTGTTTTTTTTTTAAATACTAATTTTCATTTAATAAATAATTTAAACAAAACTTTCATATTAAAATATATTTTGTATTAAAAAAGCATTATTTTATTTATTATCTAAATTTCTTTTATTTAATAATATCTGAATTTATTTATTAGGTATATGCTATATTCCAACAGTAAATTCAGATTACAAGTTACAAAAATAGTGGCTTTTAAACAAGATACAGTTGTGCCAATGATCATTTGCTTTTTTTTTCTTCTTTAAGTTTATGCAAAATAACAGCCACTATTGTAATTACATTTAACAATGTATGAATAAACTAAATTATGCTATTGTAATTTTTAGAATAATTTTATGTTTTTTTTAAAAAAACTCAAAACATGAAGTTACTCTACCCACAAAGAAGCAATATAAATATTTGAAAAGGTGTTAAATCTGAAAAAAAAAGATGTAGAAACTTTTAAAAATATTTTTCAAAGTTTAAAGAAAATATTTTATTAGTTAAGCAAAAACCATTTTAAAATTTGGACAACAAATAGTGATTGAAAATTGCTGGATTTTGACCAACATCATGGTTGGATTTTAAATAATGAGATAATAGAATTTCTAAATAGTAGTAAAACTTCTGAATAGAAGTAAAAAATCAAAATTTTTACTTCTGAATAGAAGTAAAAAATGCTGTGTGGTGAATAATAAAATTTATTAATACATTTACCATATATTGCACATTTTCTTTTAGAATTAAACAATAGTCAAATTAATTTGTTGTCAAATTAATTAAGTTGTTGCTACCAATATTTAAGTAATACCAAGTCATTTTCTATTAAAAAATGACTGTAATGTGTACAATGACTTTGTATTGTCTAAATATTGAAGTACAAGTAGGGAAGTTATATACAGATAATCAAAGTTGCATATTAGGAAAATGAACTTCCTATGCTTGAATTAAATAAGTCAATAAAGTTTTCAAAAAAGATTGTATTTACTAAAGTTTAAATCAACAGTAATGAGTCAGGCAAGTTTCTTTTTTCACTATTTTTTTGTACTGTGATCACAAAGACATTTCTGGTAATACACAACTTGTCAAAGCTCCTGTTTTGACTTGAAAAATAATTTTAAAAATAAGCTTTTTCCCTGTGGTGGCTTCCTTTGCGTTAAGAAGGTAAAATTGAAATAAAAAATAACAATAATGACTCAATTGTCATTAGGCTCATAATGATCTTCTTTTAAAATCTTTAAGAGCAACTGAATGAGTTGTTAGAGAAAAAAAATGTAAATTAAAAGCTTAAAAACAGGTAATTACTTAGGTTTATTTACGTAAATGATTTAAGACTCAAGGGCAGTAAAATCTGATTACGCATTTAATTTTTATGTCATACTCAGTGGCATCTGATACAATTATTTTGTTTCGCCTGGAAAATACCATTTTTATATACTAATATAATTTTAGTTTATAAACCAAATAAAATATATATCAATATTTTAGTTGTGTTGGTTAAATAATGGCAACTTAATATGTGAAATATTATGTTATGTAATTATGTGAAATTCTCTAAAATTTGCTTAGGTACAATTGTAATCTTGCTTTTGATGTCTTATCCACTTCTTGACCCAATCATATCCTTTAAGTAACAAAGTATACTAACACATTTTCATCATATTTTCACAATTTTAAAAATTTTTAACTTAATCTCCTTTAATGATTGGCATTTTTGCTGTACTTGAAACTAACAATTTAACTTCTTAATCTTTACTCGATTTTAGTGCACAATAGCTCCAGTGTTGGTTTCCAAAAATTACAAGTATTAGCTTGGTTTCCAAAAATTACAAGTATTAGCTTGGTTTCCAAAAGTTATAAGTGTTAGGTAAAACAAACAAAATAATCAAAAATAACCTTAAATTACATAGAAACCATAACTTATTCATTACAAATTAAATGGAAATCAATCCTGTTTAAAAGCAACACTTTAAAAAGTGTGATATTTCTTGATGCAACTATCAGCAGTCAAAATTAAAGAGCATTAAACTTATGATTCTTTTTGTTATGTTGTCATTTGTCATCTTTTAGTTTTTGGAACAACAAATAAAGGGTAGTATCACTCAGACCAATTTCAGCAAGTGGTTTGTTTACGGCATTCCTCTTCAGAATCTGTACCATTAATCATATCATCAAAGTCACTATCACTAAAATTTATGATTTCATTCTCACTTTCATAAATTAAAAATATCTTCTGTTAAGTTAAGTATTAGCTTGTCCTTTCAAAACAGTGTTTACTAAAATATAAACTGAATCAGGTGCATTATAGAAAAATATTTATGAGTTTAAAATGCAGAATGTTCTAAAAAATATGTCATGAGTTTAATGTTGCAGAATGTTCTAAAATATATGATTGGTTCGATGCACAAGGTTTGGGATTGTAAGTGTCACACTGTTTCAAACCAATATTTGCGTATATACATCGTTTCCATTCTGTGACTTTTGAGCTTAGCATATCAATTTTACTACAAAAATGGCAATACTTGATTTTTTAAATATTGGTAAAAAATCATATTAATATGAAATATGAGGGCAGCAAAACAATTTTATAACATTAATTTCTTAAAAGTTTATATTAGTCCATTGACATATATTAAAATAAGAAGAAGTATGAAAATATATTTTTTATGCTTGCTGTTTTTCAAAGTGTTTTTCAGTAAAACTTCTTAAAAGGCGCAACATTTTTTAAAACACTTTTACACATGCCGAAAAACAATAGGCCGCACATGGGATCTACTTTGAATTACACTCATGTATAGATAAAAATTAAACAACCAAATTTTCTGAGCTCAGCTGAGCCCATTAGGTGCTAGGTTTTTATTATAAATTATACCCAATTTATAATAAAATACCTTCAGTTTTTAGAGCGTAGATTTCGCTCTAAAAACTGAAGAAGGCGCATAAAGAAAAGTTTTAATCATTTAAATCTTGTTAAAATCTTTTTTAAATAGTACTTTTAATGTTATTGTGAAAAGTTATGGAGTATTTTATGAAATAGGAGGGAACAAATAAGGATTTGGAGGCTGGGAACAAATAAACCCCAAAATTTCATCCCTTCCTCACCCCAAACGTGAGGGCAAGTTGATAAAAAATTTTTTGTACTATTTTCAACTAGATTTATATTCATTGATAAATTTTAAGTTTCATAGTATTCTCAGCGTTCAAAAAATAGGGCCATATAAAATTTGTAATCCCCTCAAATTGTGGGCACTTGAATTTTATACGATCATAATTTTTTAATGCTGAGAGACAATACTATGAAACTTGAAATTTATCAATGATTATAAATCTAGTTGAGAATAGTACAAAAAATATTTTATTGACTTGTTGCCCTGACATTTGGTGTGTGTGGTGGTTAGGGGGCTGAGGGAAATTTGCGGCTTATTTGTTGCCAGCCTCTAATCATCGCAATTTTTTGTGAAGCATCATTATTTGACATAAGTATAAACATACTAATGTTTGGAGTTTGCTCCATTTCTAGAAGTTATCTCAAACACCAAAAAATGCTTAATCCGTCATTGAAGAGAATACTTATTATTTGTATTTATGTATACAAAAAGTATTATTGTAAAAAGAAGAATTTAGTTTAGTAAAGAGCTAAAGTTAGTTTGTTTACGAGAAAAAAAGTTTTTAATTTTTTTGATGTGTTGAAAGAGAGAAAACTACATCATCTAATACTTATATCTAGTTTTAATGTTGTCTAAATAACTTTTCTAAAATGCCGTTTTTAACTGGAAAACTGTACTTTGTGTCTAATGTGTTTTGTTCATTTAAATAACGCCCATAAAATGTAAAAACAGCTATTTAATTGTGAAAAATAGTCATTTCATACTTTAATGTTTTAGACTAAAACAACAGAGAGCACTACACAATGAGATTCTCCAGGCCTCAAACAAATTATGATCTTATGATGAAAATGCTTTGCAGCTTCTTTACTAAGATGTCCAGAACAAGGAGGAGTCAGGGAAAAGTCGAAGACTCCAATCAACCTGAGGGGGCCAAGGGGCTCTTGATGTATGATGTATGACATCATCTAAATTCTTATATATATAAAATAAAATATGTTTATAAAGTTCAACTTAATTGAATGTTATTTATTCTCATATTCACAATATCAAAGAAATTATGTACATGAAATTAATAAAAATCACGAAAATATCTTGACAACCCATGACCAAACCTACCTGTGCGATTATAACCACTCATAGAGACCAAAGATGGCCAGATTTAATTTTCCTGATATCAATTACCTAATTTAGACATACAACATGTACCATCTAATTGAATCGGGATATTCCAGGACCACCCCTAAAATGATCACCTGAGCGGTCATGACCACTCTTGAAGACTGAATATGTCCAGTTTTAAATTCCCTGACCACAATTACCTATATTTAGACATACAACATGTATCTAATTGAAAAACATCGGGAGATCTCAGACCACCTTTGACCACTACTGAAATGACCATTTGAGCAGTCATGGCCACTTCTAAAAGCTGAATATACCCAGGTTTGAATTCCCTGACAGCAGTTACCTATATTTAGATATACAACATGTTCCATCTAATTAAAAAATTGTCAAGAAGCACCATGACCACCTTTGACGACCCTTATAATAACCACTTATGTGGTCGTGGCCACTCCAAAGTTAAAATGGAGCTCAAAAATGAAATCCTTGGCCCCAAAAAACCTTTATAAACATGTATTGTATGTCTATATTTAACCTATAAATAGTTTTGCCATTTTAATTCAATTCCAAAATTATTATATTTTTTTAAATCACAATTCCAAACTAGTGTTAACAATTACTAGGATTGGTGTTTATAAGATAATGCAAAAATAATAACTATCTAAAGTCCATAAGTACTTTAGATAAAATGTTTTCACCAAACTTTAATAAAACATTTAAATTAAAACAACAATCAAAAACAAATAAGACGTAGAATAAATGTCAAAAAAAATTCTTCGAACATCAATCACAAAATGGTAATATCTAACCTATACATAGGAAAACATTTAACATGAAGTATAAATATGACAGCAGATATTTGCAAAGCTTCATAGGATGTCTGCAAGGACAGCAGATATTTGCAAAAAAGGTGTTGTTGTTTTTTAAGTTTTATCTGAACTTAGATTTAACTAATTTATCCCAGTTAGGGAATATTTTTTCAATCAAGTTCTGCTTAGTAATATTTTTTTAGTCAAGTTATTGTTTTATATAACGTCGTTGAGATTTTATTTACAAAAAAGAATATATACATTGCTTAATCATTTTATTAACTTGAAAATGTTTTATTAAATTCAACAAGCATACAGGTTTTTCCTAAAACTAGCAAAGAGGTTATTCAAATCAGTGCACCAATATTTAAAAAAACAAAAAAGAAGTTATTCAAGTCACCACTATTTTAAAAAATGGTTGAAGATGCTAATATACATTATTTATGTTGTGAGCTATTTGTGTTTGTATGCTGTAATCTTGTATTTTATTTTGTACTTTTTGTGTGCTATTCGTTATTTTATTTAAAATGATTATGACAACTTTTTTTTCTAAATAGATATTCTTTTTCTTTACATCACTAAGCATGAATAGTCTTCCTACATGACTGAGTTTCTAAAGTCTTTGGATGTTGTAATGTGGCAGGATTTGTTTCCTCATAAAAATATTAACTAAAATAAAACAACCTTCATTGCTCAAGGTAAGAATTTTTAATTTAAAACAATTAAGATATACTAATATTGTAAAATAATAGCGTGCGTGTGTGTGGGTGTGGTATGATTATAAATAAAAGATTTTTATTTAGGTGATTTCGGAAATCCCACCCACAAATTCAGAGCTCTATCGCGCAAGTAGCGTCGATATTGAAATCCAACTCCAACCAACAGTTTAGCGTCGATATTGAAATCCAACTCCAACCAACAGTTTAGCGTCGATATTGAAATAAAAACAGAAGAGCGTCGATATTAAAATCCAACTCCAACCAACAGTTTAGCGTCGATATTGAAATAAAAACAGAAGAGCGTCGATATTAAAATCCAACTCCAACCAACAGTTTAGCGTCGATATTGAAATAAAAACAGAAGAGCGTTGATATTAAAATCCAACTCCAACCAACAGTTTAGCGTCGATATTGAAATAAAAACAGAAGAGCGTCGATATTAAAATCCAACTCCAACCAACAGTTTAGCGTCGATATTGAAATAAAAACAGAAGAGCGTCGATATTAAAATCCAACTCCAACCAACAGTTGTCAAATCGATTGGATTAAATGATTTGACAGAAATGATTTTTCGTTTAAAATGTTTTTTTTTTTGTATATAATATTTTAATTGATTTTTATTTACTACTTTTGTTGTTTCTGAAATCTCTAAAATTCTGGTTCTTTTGAGATCATAAACACTTTTGGAAAAAAATATGGTCATTTGAGGTGACTTTTTTTCCAAAGGTAAATGAAACCAATAATTTGAGAGTTACTTTCATACTAATGTCCATCTATTTTTCATACAGGAAATAAGGGGTTTTAAAAAGTAATGTCCCTACTATAAATAAGGGGTTCTAAAAAGTAATGTCCCTACTATGCAACTTGAAAAATTTTTGGAAAAAAAACTCTCTTTAAAACGAATTTTATTCTAAATACCGTATAGTCAAGATTTTAAAGATAATCCAGCGGATGAGCATAACAATTGTGCTAAAGTAAATAAAAGCAACTTTTTACATGTTGAAAATAAGTAGGTTAGACCGGGGTCGAATGTAACAATTTAACTTTGAGCCGAAATTACCAAGAGACTATTCAACATATACAAAAAGCAAAAGTGTATCTGTATAGCTAATATATTCAGCTATTAAATGAATGTAATATGACGGATTTCAAAACATTAATAAACGAAAAATAGAATAGAATTCACCAAATGGGAAAGTGATACAACCGTCCCGGACCCCGGGGCGGTTGAATCACCTCTAGGGGTCGATTGTATCACGGCAGGCTATTAAGGAGTTACTGGTCTTTCCATAGGGACATTCATTTATAGACACATTTTCAACTAATCTTTTTTATTAATAGAACAATAAAGCAAACGAGGTCAAATATATTATGTTTTTTTACCCACAAGACAATACAACAAATGAAAAAAATCTATAAATTCTAAAAAATATATAAATGTGAATTATTTCACTTTTAACAATTAACAAAAATTTTTCGAAGTGTAAAAATATTATGAAGAAAAAAAAAACGAGACCCTTAACCTGTTTAAGTATTTTTGTATTCAAAAAATAAACTGTGACTCTCTCTTATGACATTTACAAATAAAAAACAATATCTCAAAAAAGGTTATAAAGAAAATATACAGTCAATCAAAAAACAAAAAACGACATCGAAATCCATAATTTAAGAATAAAGATTAACATTGAAATTGGCTTTACTACATTACTTACTAAGTAAACAAAAATAAATCGCAACGATCCCGTAACATAAAAAATATTTTAGAACTTCTTATCAAAATTACAATAATATAAATTAATAAAGTAACAAACTTTTATTCAGATTCACAATTTTTGCAAACATAATAATCGGTTTGATGTGCACAATCCTCATGTGCCCAATTTTTGCAGTCCATGCACTGAACCCACTTTTCGTTAGGTTTACTTTTATAAAAAGGTGTCAAACAAGCTGCATGTTTTGTTTTGTTTTTATCCATTTCATGACCTTTTCACGGTTTTTCATTCTGATTTTTTCCTTTTCGGGTGTATCTGTGTACACAGCCGACTTTCTTTTCTTTTTTCCTCTTGTGCTTTCCTTTCTAGGAGAAACTTTTAGGAACGGGTGAACGCTTTCAGGATTAAAAACTGCTGACGTGAACGGTATTGGATCATCTGCAAAATTTTGTAACCTGTTTTCTGACAATGGTGTCACCTCTGACATTTGTATATCGTTTATCAATGGACTGTCTTCTGTAACTGGTCTGTTTTCTAGAATTGGTTTATTTTCTGGCATTTGTCTGTCCGTAACAAACGATGGCGCAAAATCTAAGTCTGTAAAAACTTGTCTATTATATGTAAAAACTTGTCTATTATATAATTATTTTTTAATATTGTATTAAAATAATAAAATAGTTGTAATTTAATGAATCTAAAAAAGAAAATTTGTTCCCGTTATTTGTTTACGTTAAAAATGTTTACTTTTCAAAAACTGTTTACTAAAAAAGCGTGTTTTATTAATTTTTATTTATTTATTAATATTAAAGTAAATAATGGCGAGTAGCAAAAAAACACAGCATCTTAATCTAGTTCTTAAAAAAAATTTAAAAATGCTTGCATACTTCATCAAGGAGAAGTTGCCCATAATAATAACAAACTGCGGGGTTTTACTGAAAATGCGCTTGCGAAAGTGAAGAATGCTTGGTAAGTCACAAACTAAATGTCCAACTCAATTTATTTCTTTATATATGCCTAAAACAATCATACGGAAAAAACAATAAATAGCATGGATTTGATAATAATATTTTTTTTTTACTATAGTCAAATTCGAAATGACTTTAAAATCATAAACATTCTACCTGATACGTGCCCAACAACTCTCTTGTTCCATCAAAGATGTTACTTAAAAAACCTTTGGGTGGGAATTGCAAAGCAAAAAATATTACCCTCAGTTTTCACGTTTTTCATTGTTTTATGTATTACTTCAAAGTTAAAATAATTACCTTGTTTAAGGAAAAATTATTGCGGATGAAGAATGTTGCATTTGCTATTGCAAAAAGACTAATAAAGATAGGAACGGTATGAAACGCTTACAAAATGCGTAACGGAAAGTGCTGCAAACGTGTTAAAAGAAAACGCTGTAATGGCTAGTATATCAGGCACAGAATGGCAAATCATAATTTCCTTAGAGTTATATTATCATCGGTAAAAACTCCTTTTATTACAACAAAAGATGCAACTATGCGTTTGCTCTTCGACTATATGAAAGAATACGTATTAGACAACTTAGAGATTATTCATACAAGTAAGCTATTTGAATTTTACAAAGAAAACTGCAAAGATCGAACAAAGATTCCAGATAGAAGGATTTTACAGGATGCTGTAGTTGCAGAATTCGGCGGGTCTGTTCAGTTGCGGTCACCAAAATACGGCTATTCTTTCTTATATAACGATACTATTGAAAAGGGAAAAATCATTAAAGTTTTTTTAAAAATAATTGAGAATCTAGAAAAAAAGAATAATACAAAACCGATTGAACAGCTTATTGATCATGTCGCAAAAGAGATTTGCAGCGAGGTTTTGTCTATGAAAAAAGTATAAATGGCCTCCTAATGAAGACGAATTACTAAGAGTTTAAACTGAAATTCCACCTCTTCTGCATCAACTTTTTGCAAAAATTCTATTTTGTGCTAGAGTTAGTAAAAGAGGAATTGTCAAAATAAACTCTCTTTGTGAAGATGTTATTTATAACGAAACAAACAGCCATCATCGATGCTCTAAACACGTGTTATTAGGGTTAAGTACCAAACGAAAAACTGGATCAAAAGTGTTAGTGAAATAGCTAAGTAAATTAGGACATGGAATTTCCTATGATGAAGTAAATTATTTAGAAACATTTCTTGCACAAAATGCGATGCAAAATCAAATTTTTAAAAGTTTTTGTCCTTCTGTTCTCCAGCCCTCAAAATTTGTGACCTTCGTTTGGGACAACAACGACATAAATCCTGAAACTTTAAAAGGAACTTCTATGCACGTCACAAATGGTATTGTCATTCAGTTACAAAATATTGGTCAAGTACACAAAAACGAGGTTAACGAAATAATTTCAAGAAAAAGAGAAAGATTTTTTAAAGCAATTGAGAAAGAGTTGCCTCTGTATGTAAAGCATAATCGAGAAGAACCAGATTACCTACGTCAAACAAACGCGTTATCTAAAGACAGTATGTTACTGGTAGTTTCAGAGAAACTGGATTTCTTTTGGATTTCTTTTCTTACTATATCATTGGATTTCTTTTCTTACTATACCATTTTTCTAGTGATACCCAAGCTGGACTGGGTTTAACTACCTAATTACACCTAAAAGGATATCAGAAGACATCCACACTATTAGCTATCTTCTTGCTATTAACTCATCGCCTACAAACTTGAGCACAGTGCTTGAAGTTCTGCTCCAGTCCAAAGGTATAGCTGAGAATCTTGGTCTCTCAGAAACTGACGTTGTAATGGATCAAGCGATATATGCAAAAGCGGTGGAAATCCTGATGAACCCTAGTCATATTGATCTTAAAAGATTTATTATTCTCTAAATGGGTGCATTTCACACATCTTGTATTTTTCTAGCTGTTATTGGCAAAATATTTAATGATGCCGGATTACAAGACTGGATAATTGAAGCTGATATAGCCGGTGAGTGGTTTCTTTATCTTTTTAAATTTTATTGACATTATATTACGTAGCAAATATTGCAACATATTTTTTTTTGACCAAAGAAGGTTGAAGTACTAAAGATATTTTTTATATATTTTTAAGGTAAAAGTTCATTGGAGCGTATTTTGAAGGGAAAGCAATATAATCGTGCCGTTCAAATTTATTAATATCTGTATAATGCACTAACCCAGCTGAGGATAAAACATTTTGAAAGTTGGTTAGTTAAAAATAATCTTTCCTCGTTGAATAACTTCTCTTCCTCACCTGAGTTCATTACTTATTTAAAGGAGGTAAATAAATTTGCCTACCTCGTAATTTGTCTAGAAATAATCAAAGTACAATTTTAATATCATCATTAAATTCACAGACATGAAGTATACTTCGTGTCTGTGAATTTAATGATGACATGAAGTATACTTCATTTGTTTGATGACGATTTCTTCAAAACTTTAGATGATCACTCAAATGTGTTAAAAGATATTATTATTTCCGGACCAACTTCCGCTTTTTGGTTTTCTTAAATTGAAATGTTAAATATTTTTTTTGCTTTTCTCCGTTCAACGAAGGTTGGTAACTGGACTCTTCATTTTGAGGCAGCACGCCAAATGCTACCGTGGTTTTTTGCAAATGATCGTCCGAATTATTTTCGCTTCTTAACTTTCTATTGGACCGAAATGATGCAACTTCCTAAAACTCATCCAAGTATTTATCAACAGTTTATGTAAACTTGTACTCCAAAATATTTCGTTTGGATTTCAACAAATTTTAGTTTTAAAAATAGTTTCAAATTAAATCTTTATAACTTATTATCTTTTTAAAAACAGGGATGGAAACTTATCTTTTTATTATCTTTTTAAAAACAGGGATGGAAACTTCTCCGTAAGAAGAACGAGCAGTACGTTTAACAAAGTTCCATCTGACCAATGCATTGAATAAACTATTAATCGTGATCAGAAATGCCAAGGGGGAATAAAAGGTTATAGTACGTCTGAAGGAACCATTCAACGCTGGGTACTTAGAAGTCATACTGTTTCAAAATGTGTTTCAATTTTGAAAAATGACATGGGAATCACAACCAAAAAACAAACACCAAAAGATCTAAAATCATCAAGAAAAGATTTAAACAACGGATGTGTAGAGAGAGCTTTGATACTAATGACAAATTGGGGTCCTTTTGAGCAAAGAGATTCTTTGGTGAATATTTGTTCTGGAATTGAAGCACCTGATGAGTTAAAAGATAATTTATTGAATGCACAATCCATCGGGGAAGCAGAGTTCCAAAGGTTCTTTAGAGAACTATAGGTATTGCTAAATCATCTTATTCAATTAGCAGTTTAACTTAAAATAGTTGCTGAAAGCCGAAATCATTTGTTTGTTAAGAACATATTAGTCGTTCTAAAATAGTTTATAAATACAACCCATTTCGAACAAATAGAAAAGTTTATATGCCAATTATATGGATTGAAATGCAGTGATACAAACAAAGGAAGATACCTCAAGTTTATTGCCAAGAAAGAAGCTCCGGAACCCCAAAAGCTTCCACCTACTAGGGATGTTCTAATGTGTCATTGCAAGAGAGTTTCGTATGTATGTATGTATCACTAAAGGTAAATCCCGATATTCCAAAACCCAATGGATATGGATGGCGAGAAATTGGCGATCAACTTGAGGTTGAATGGATGCTCATTCCACCTGCTCCAGAAGACGTTTTGCAGTTAATTTCCTGTGCGTGTAAAAAGTCAAAATGTGAAACACTGGTTTGTCTTTGTCGATTGCATGGGTTGACTTGTACGGATTTGTGCAACTGTTCATCTTGTGAAAACACAAATGATTGGGACGACATTTAACAGAATATTATTCGACTGATTCCGATGCAAGTTCAGGTTTTTCTGAAACTGATTGAATATTTATTTATGATATATATATATATATATATATATATATATATATATATATATATATATATATATATATATATATATATATATATATATATATATATATATATACGCACACACACACACACGCATGCAAAAAACCGAAAATGTGTTTATTCTTGATGTAAATGAAGTCAGCAATCAAGAACTTCGACCATTGTAATATTTTTCCTTTAAAAAATCTGTTCACGAAATTCTTTTTGGTTATTTTTTTTTTCTTTCACGAAATTTGGAAAAATTATTAGCGTGACGTCATCATTACCAAGTAAGGGCTCAAATTTGACCCTTAAAGCACTTTTAGAATTGCTCGTAAGTTTTTCTCAAGATTTTATTATTTATTATAAAATTTTCTCAAGAGGTTATGTAATTTTTGTCGTAAATATGTATTTTTTAGTTTGATTTAAAATAAAAAATATCAGCATGACGTCATCAGTACCAAATAATGGCCCAAATTTTACCCTTTAAGCACTTTCAGAAAAGCACGTAAAGTTTTTCTCATTCAAGATATCAACCTTAAACTATTTAAGTAGTTTTTGTAATGTCCACTTTATTTCCAAGAAAAAGTTACACGTAGCGTCCAGACTATAATGATGATGAATGACTTGTGATTCTAGTCGGGCGATTAATTAAAGGTATTGTTCCAGTTTCAAATAAACCATTAAAAAACTTTCTCGAACGTCGAGTTTCATAATAATCAAAGGAGTTTATGTTGAAATACTCGATCAAGTAATTTTTTTTCTTTTCAAGATCAGTTTGCTTTATTATGTTTTTTAGTAAAAATTTGCTTAAGTTTTCAATTCTTCAAGTTGGTGGCCCGTAACAACAGCTTATTAGTATATTTTTTGAACGCTTTTGATAAGTTTTATTGTTAAAATCTCTTTGTTTTCGTCAGAAACACGCTTCGAACTTTATACAGAAAGTCATTTTTAACAAAAAATAAAACTGCTCCTTCCGCTTATTAGTACTTCGTTCTAAAATTACTGGATCAAACCAGGGAGATGGAGATTTGAGTTATTTTTAAAATCTGCTTGTAAACACCAGGTTTCAGTTAAACAAATTAAATTAAAAGAACTTTCCGCTTCGCTAATAAAATTTAATAAGTTTTCAAAATTCTTTTTTAAGCTACGTATATTTATGTGGATTGCATTAAGACATAGTCTATGGAATATAACCATGGTCTGGAAGTCTATTATTGTATGTTTTTTTGTTCGCGCTTATTCGAGTCACGTGATCAAAGAGTTAGCAAAACAAAGTACAAACAATCAACAAAGTTCAAACAAGCCAAACAAACAAAGTTCACAGTTTTTTTCAAAGCTTCAAACAAGATATGCCTGGAAGGAATTGTGCTTTTCCAACTTGTACAGTTTCCTATACAAATAAGCCCAGCTTTATGAGCAGCTTCCAAATTCCAACAAGAAAATGTGATTCTGACTGGAAAAATGATATTGTTAAAGTTTTAAATAAATATCGTAAAGTTGATAAGTCATTACAGGAGAGGATTGATGCAGGTCGTGTTGGCGCTACTGCAGTTTCTCCCCTCCTTTTTATTATTGCTGATTATGATAGAGAATTTTATGCTGATTAAGAATCGTATAAAAACATAGGTCTGAAAATCAACAAAAAGTGCTCTAATTCGCTGTTGAAGTTTAAAAAATTACACTAAAAAACGCTAATATTCGCACATTTTTTTAAAACGTTTTAAATCAAAGTTTACATTTTGAAATCAATCGCTTAGAAAATCTTTTTTTAATTACGTAACCCGGTTTTTATTGCCGTCAAAATTTATTATATTTAAATTAAATTAAATGTTTTTATTAATATATTTTATATGTTTTTTAAAAATTAATTTAAGATTTTGCTTTTTAATGTACACAAATCTACTGACAAATAGGGATCGGCGCAATTAAATGTACATGCATCGACTGAAAAATAGGGATTGGCGCAATTGAAAGTACATACATCGACTGACAAATAGGGATTGGTACAACTAAATGCACATACATCGACTGACAAATAGGGATTAGCGCGATTAAAAGTACATGATCTGAAACAGGGTTAGGGTTTGGGCCAGAGATAAATCAGAAAATGATGCGCTCAGCATTTTTTAACAGTTTTGCTTTACATTTTTGATAGAAACCAGGCTTTTTTAAATTCATCTTTGAAAAGAATTTTATTTATAAATGAGTATGAAAAAACGGCGAATATTAGCGTTTTTTAGTGTAATTTTTTAAACTTCAACAGTGATTTAGAGCCATTTTTGTTGGTTTTTAGGCCTATGTTTTTATACGATTCTTAATCAGCATAAAATTCTTTATCATATTCAGCAATAAAAAAAAGGAAAATTTTTTTATTGCTGAATATGATAAAGACCTTTAAAAATACTAACTGCGATCCCAGTGAAAAAGCGCACATGGGATACGCGTGGATTTTTTCCACATGTAACCCATGTGGGGATTATTATTTTGTCCCATGTGGGTTTCATATGGTAAATCCCACATGGATTCCATATGGTAAATCCCATATGGGATACGCGTGGGTTTTTACCACATGTAACCCATATGGGGATTATTATTTTGTCCCATGTGGGTTTCATATGGTAAATCCCACATGGGTTTTATGTGGTAAATCCTACATGGGATATAGGTGGAAAATACGACATGTTATAGATCTTAAATGCCACATATTTTAATCCAAATGGTATAAAAGTAGTCAATACCAGACAAATGAAAGTCCGAATGCTTCTATGATAATTTTTAAAATTCTTTTAAATTAAAAATTTTTTAAATAGTAATTTAAAATCAATCATCGAAGCTTTCAGAGAGGCTTAACTTAATCTGGTATTTGCTACTTTATCCCATTCGGTAATCAAAACGTGTAGCATTTTTGATCTTTTACATGTGATGTTTTCCACCTATAACCTATGTGGGATTTACCTTAAACTATTATGACGAAATTTTATAAAATTAAAAAACGTGTTGCAAAATGAATTTATTTAAAAATAAATGCTATTAATCAATACATCCAAAACGAATATTAAAAATATTATTTTTTCTTTTGCGATTTACACGCCGTTTTTTGTCAATTGAACTAATTAAATCGCTTCGGCTTGTATAATACCAAGGTTTTTAGTATCTTCTAACTTTCTTCAAACATTTTCTAAAAAAAAAAAATATAAATACAAATATATATAAATATAAATATAAATATATATATATATATATATATATATATATATATATATATATATATATATATATATATATATATATATATATATATATATATATATATATAAAGAGAGAGAGAGAGAGAGACAGAGAGAGAGAGAGAGAGAGAGAGAGAGAGAGAGAGAGAGAGAGAGAGAGAGAGAGAGAGAGAGAGAGAGAGAGAGATATAGAGAGAGAGAGAGAAAGAGAGCAATTTTAATAAGGAACCTTATTAGTCGAGCAATTTTAATTATTAGACAGTTTGAAGTCATTAATGACTACAATATTTCACAAATAATTATTTCCTAATTTATTACTTACAATGACTAACGTTTATGCGTAATGAGCTTGAACCCATGAGGAGAATCCTGAAAAAAAGTGATCAATAAGGATAAGTAGTTGAACAAAAAAACAAAAGCAAAAATGTAAAAACCTACTTTTTCAATGATGTAGACTTCTATAATAACAGGCCTTGACATCGCGCAAAATGCCGTACACGGCATTTTAAAGGCATTTTAATTATTAAAAAAACTTATCGTTAATTTGACAATATTATTACCTTACAAAGTTAACGCCTTGAACCTTACATCAACATCAAGACGATAACAACGTTATCGTCTTGATGTTGGGCTATCTAATTTATAAACCACATCACATTTTAAATTTATATACCACATCACATTTTAAAGATATCTAATTTATAAACCACATCACATTTTAAAGATTTATTAAAAAAGCGCGAACACAAACTTTCGTCTGATGTTAAAAGATGAAAATGTAAACACAGATTAGGAATTGGCCTTCAGTTTAACAACTTTGTTGCGCGATGTTAAGGCCTGTTATTATAGAAGGCCGCGGTCACACAATATAATATTCTGAAACTAATAAACAAACATCTAAATTTCTATAAGTAAATTTATTCTTTGATCATTGCCTTCATATCCTATCTTATTTTCATATCATAATCTATTATGGAATTACTTATATAACATATCACAACAATATTATTAAATTTGTGATGTTCAAATATCATATGAACATTCTCTAACATGTTCATATGATATTTGAATATAGTTCTTGAGTATATTATCTGCAAACAATTGACTGATGCAAGTTCTAATGTTGTCAAAAACCAAGCATGCATGCATGGGACACTGCAGTGTCCCACAAAGAAATGCAGGTTTGAAAGTCAAATTTTCTTTATTTAAAAAAAAAAATAAAATAGGGGGGAGATAAGGAGGTTTCTGTAACTTTTTTTAGGCTCCAAAACTTTTAACTTTATATATAATAAGGTTCATAAAACTTAAGGAACTAACGAAGTACATTGAGGAACAAAAACAGGATATTTACAGAAACTTTTAAATTTTTAATCTGGAGTACCACAGTGTAATTGGGAATAAAGTCTCTGGGTCCAGTATTCAAAGTAATACGATCTAAAGTAATATATAAATTAAATAAAATGCTTTAAAATGCATGCAGTTATACATATAACTCCTGATAGTTAACTATATGTATAACTAGTTATACATAAAATTTATTATACAAACTTATTTTTTAAGGTTATGCTTGAACAAATTAGCACCAATTAATTCAAATTCAAGTTTTAGTTCAAGTTCAAGTTATTTGTTCATTGTTTTTTCACTATTTTATATTTATTTGTTCAAATTTGTTAACTAGTACTAATTCTTACTACAGTAAGAATATTTATCATTGTTGAACGTGATTTTATTAGTAACTTAATTTTACTATCAACATATTTTGACAACACCCTTTACATTTTAAAAGATGACAGCTTTACTTTTCTATTGATGTTAAATTTTTTATGTTTCAATAACTCAGATTGAATTTTAACTGAATTATTATAAGCTTTGTAAGGGTTTGTTGTATATCAAATGGTGTTGTAAATAAAGTAAAAATAATATATATATATATATATAAATATATATATATATATATATATATATATATATATATATATATATATATATATATATATATATATATATATATATATATATATATAGTATTTAGGCTATGGGATCATCCATAAATGATGCCAGTAGATAGAGGAGCAGCGTGAGTTTAACAATAATTGACAATAAGAAGGGGATGTTGAGACCAAAATAATGTCAATTAAAAAATTAAATTAAAAAAAAAAGTAAAATATTTTATTTAAAAAAAAGTAAAACTAGCTATGAGCAGGTTTTAGAGGTATTTACACCAACAATGTGATCTAAAAACTTCTTGCTTTTGTTGCTTAAAACTGTAGAGGATCATCGGAAAAACAATTTAAATTCAGAAATTAGCTTGCTTATCTGAAAGAACAATTTATGTTTGTTTTTTTTACTTTTAGTACTGTTGAGAATAAATGTATAATTGAACCAGAAAAAAATTGATGGTATATGCATTTTGTATATTATATTAACAATTCAGATATACCATCATAATAAGATAACAAAAACTGATATCATTTTCAATGGGAGATAGCAAAAAATTGACTGAGTTTGATAAAGGGTGAAGTTGTTCAACAAACCGGGTCATCATCTGACATCATTATGCATAGATGACCCTACAATTTAAGTAAAATAAGTAATCAATTTGCCATATTTCTCTTTAGAAAGTGTAAGAAAAAAGCATTGTTATGCTGAGAACCTACCTATTGAGCAAGCTTTGACCACCTATTTTATAAATTTGAGAGACAGAAGTGGAAGTGCGAATCACAAAAGAACTAATAACAATCCTCTAAATTGATTTTAACTTTGTAGACTAGCATTAATATAGT
>NC_088931.1:58352500-58367500 GCF_038396675.1 Hydra vulgaris | reverse complement strand
GATTACAAAAATGCAATACATCCATCAGTGGGGTTTAATCCTAATGTAATTGAAGAACTAAAAATGAAAACTAAAAACTTAAATGAGGTCCAAAGATTTATAGTACTCTCTTTTGATGAAATCAAAATTAGTGAAAATTTAGTGTACGACAAGCACTCAAATGAGCTTATCGGCTTTGTTGATCTTGGAGATCCACATCTAAATTATAGCACTTTCAAAGACATTGATGACCTTGCTTCCCATTGCTTAGTTTACTATGTTAGAGGTGTTGCTTCTGATTTAAAGTTTGCTTTGGCATATTTTGCTACTAAAGGTATTACTGCGAGCCAAATTATGTCTACTTTTTGGAAAGCAGTGTCTGTGTTGGAATTAGAGTGTGCTCTTAAAGTAATTGCTGATGTGTCTGATGGTGCTTCTCCTAATCGATTGTTCTACAAAATGCACAAAGGCATGGATAATATAGAATCATTAGTTGTCTACTGTTCACAAAATATATTTGCAGATCGTTACATTTATTTTTTTTCTGATGCACCACATCTTATAAAAACATTTAGAAATTCGCTACATCATTCTGGAGATAGTGAAAATCATACACATAATTTGTGGAATGAACAAAAAGTTATATGGAGCTATTTTGTGAAATTAGTGAATGGTGATATTTTCAGAGATTTAAAGTTGCTGCCTAAATTGACCTTAGAACATGTTCATTTAAATTCTTTTTCTGTCATGAATGTTCACTTAGAAGCTCAAATTCTTAGCCAAAGTGTTTCAAATGTCTTACGCTTCAAATATCCACAAGAAACCCATGTAACAGCACAGATATGTGAATTAATGGATAAATTTTTTGATTGTACGATTACTCGTAATCAAACCAAAGGCATTCTGAAAAAAAAGAGTTTTTGTTGCCCTACCGCAATGTTAATGATTTTCGCTTTGATTGGCTCAAGAACACCTTTTTAAAATACTTAGAAACTTGGCAAGAAAATATTAAAAATAGAACTGGGACTTTCCATCAGGGTGAACGTGAAAAAATGTTTATTTCATTACAAACATACGAAGGTTTCCATATAACTGTGAATTCATTAATTGAAGTTACCAAGTTTTTATTAACTAGTGGAATGCCTTTTGTATTGACTGAATGTTTTACCCAAGATGTTCTGGAGGAATACTTTGGGAGGCATCGCAGCCTTGGTCGCAGAAATGACAACCCTACCCTCACTCAGTTCGGATACCAATCAAATGCGATCAGAATGCAACGATCTGTAGCCCCTGTTACTGGAAATAGCATAGGAGCTCATAAACAAAAGCGTAAAGTATCGTGGAGAATTGCTTCTGAGGAACCATTAGAAAAAAAGTATAGGAGTAAGAAAAAAAAGCAAGAGAATCTGGGAACACATGAAAATAATTAGTCATATTTTAAAATATATAATTTTATTAATGCAACTAAACACATAGAAAGTGACATATACAATTGTGCTTGTTACTCTTTGGATTGCTTTTTAAGCTTTTTACGAAGTCCACCCTTACTATTTTTTTGTTTTAATTTTAGTTTATGTTTGGTGGTAATGTCTTTAGCCAAAGAAAATGCTCGCACTCGAAAGTAAAGTTTTATCATATTTTCTAAAAAGTTTTTACTAACATAATTATCAATATCAACTCCACATCCTGTCAAGATAGAGTTATAAAAGCTTACTACTTCTATATCTTTCAGTAATTCCACTGTCATTCTGTTAATGTTGATTTCTTGCAAATGATTAATGTTTGTATCATTTCGAAATTGAATTTTAGCTTTCATAAATATTTGCTGGCATTTATTATTAACAGCTGTAAGTCCACCACGACTTTGTGCCTCGATCAATTCCTGATCTGAAGTATTTTTGGTAATAGTGTTATTTAATATTTTTATTATATTTTGATTTTCATTGGATTTATAATTCGGGCTATTTTTCGATTTTTTTATGAACTTTCTGACAACATACCCAGCCAGGTATTGCAAGGCACCAATTTCATCATTTGTTATATTTTTTTTTTTTTTGCTTCATTGTTGGGCATTCTTTTGAAGTATACAAGAACCTTGTCAGACAGTTCAGTTGCTAAAAGGGTACTATTGGGTTTTCCTAATTCAGGAAAGTAAACATCTGCATTGATAACTATTTTATTGTAAAAGCTGGAATAATAATTCTCTGCATTGTTTGATTTACTCAAAACGTCATAAATCTTTTTTACGTCTGCGTAAAGTGCTTCCGTTAATATAAAGTGATAACACTTTATACATTCTCGTCGAGTTAAGTTGTAACAGTTATCCTCAGATAAACTTTTTTGTGACTCCAGAACTAAATTACTTAGTATTGTGCTACTCATTGTATTAATACTTGTGTCAAAGATCTCTTTTAGTAGTAAATGTTTACAGCTTCGGTGACGGGTAAGTCCCCCTTTTGATTTACAAATTTTCCCACAGTCGTCGCACTTAAAACTGCCTGGTGTTGACTCCTATAAGAAAAGAAATCTATAGTCATGCATTAGTTACATAGCTTTTTAATTAAATATATTTCTTGCGTAAATTTTCTTACCTCACCGACATCTACAATAGTTTCAATAACAAATTCTTCATCTAAAAGAACTTCATCCTGAATATCTATCAATAAATCAGCAGACTCCTGTGTTAAAAACTCGTTACTTGACGCTATGATATAAATATTTTGCAAACACTTTGGTCACGTGATTAAAAACTAGTTATTTCAACATACGCAGCGTAACAAGAAGAAATAGCAATGGACTTCCAGACCATAGTTATATTCTATAGACTATGATTAAGATAATCACTTTTATTATCGCTTTTAAAAATTTTGCCCACGTCACTAGGATAAAAATAAGAGGTTTCAAATTCAGGAGAATTAATTTCATTAAAAAAATTAATATCTGGATCGGATTCATCGTCTAAGTGTAATTTATAGGTTTCGAATAAATTGACTTTTTTTTCAAAATCATTATTAGCTGTTTCCATTTTCGCTATAATTTAGATTTGGCAATAAATAATAGTATGCAACAATTTGGAAGTCTTTTAGGAAGACTTAGTGATTAACTTATTGCTTACCACATTAAAAAAAAATTTAAAAAAATAAGATTTTACTTTTTTTGGAATTCCAATCCCGAACAATAAGTTTGTCGTATGAAATATACGCGTATTTGCCAGCTTGTCTTTCGACCTTCATTTTTTCACGTAGTATCTTTCGTATAACATTCGTTTCCTTACAGTAATCTTCATATATGAAAATATTTTTACATCTTAATTTGGAAGAGTTGTTGAGAATTTCAGTTTTATCTTTAAAATCCAGAAGTTTTAGGGTTATTGTTCTATGTTTGTTGTGAACTAATTTGCCTATTCTATGTGCTCTTTTAATGATTACACTTTTGACTCCTAATATGTCGTTGAATATTTCTTTTACCTTTTTTTCACATTCAGCCCAGCTTTCATTGTTATTTTCAAGGACGCCATCGATTTTTAGATTATTACGCCTGGACCAATCCTCAATCTCTCTGAGTTTGTTATTTATTTTTATAAGTTCATTGTTTTTATTTTGTATTTTGATGTTTGCCAGATTTTCCTTTGCAAGACAATCAATGGCGGTTTTTATTTTCTTATTGAAAAGATCTTCATGAAAATTTAAACTTTCTTTGATTTCTTCTACTTCCTTTGCAATTGATGCTATTTTGGTTGAGTTTTGAAGGATGTTAAGTTCAACTCTGTCTAATCGATCATTTAATATTTTTGTGTTAGAACTAACTATGTTGATAAAAGTATTTTCTTGTTGCTTAAGCATTTCTTCCGTCTCTATCTTAAACTTCATAAACATTTCCGTTATCAATTTTTTAACTTCAACAAGTGTGATGGACATGTTTAATAAGTATAAATTATTATAATATAAATATCTATTGATACTATTAACGATTTATTATTTTATTTTCTTAAAGCAGCGAAAAAAGCATGCGTTCACTTCAGCGTTCTTTGTTTTATATATAAATATATATATATATACTATATATATATATATATATATATATATATATATATATATATATATATATATATATATATATATATATATATATATATATATATATATATATATATATATATATATATATATATATATATACACTTTATCATTATATATTTGTATTTAAATATTGTAACGAAATGCTTATTTAAAATGTAATAAAAAGAACAAAGTATATATATATTTAAACTTCGTATGATCATATCCAGCAGTTTATCAGCATTCCTAATAAAACTAATCGCCCAAAAAAAATTATATCTTCCAGAAAATTCTTCAAGAACTTTAGGAAAATTGCCTTTATTAAAAATGCTTCCAACATTTTTAACAAATGCAATTTCTTTTAAAAACATTGAAAAAATTTTAGACCGCCGTGCTCCGTACTAACAACTAACAAAGCAGCAAATTAAACTTAAAGCAAAACCATCACAAGTGGCATTCTTTGATCTGTTTCCGTTAAAAAAAGGCTCTATAAAAAATATGCAAAATGTTACAACATTACTACTAAAAATGAACTGCTTTTAAAATTTAAAGTATGTAGAAACAGAATCAGCAGTCTATTAAAAATTAGTACAAAATCTTTTTACGTAACTTTTTTTAGTAAAAATCTAAACAATATTAATTAATACTTGGAACGGATAAAAGAAATCATTAGTACAAAACCTTCCTACTATAGTTTAACTCTCAAACTTAAATTAAATGAAAATATTATCACAGATCCAACTGATTTTTTTTTGCTGTTTCTTTTTTTAGGTGCCTCAAGAAGTCCTAACGGTCTTGTCACAGAGCACGGCGGAAGTGCATTTAACCAGGAAGTTCACGCCTCCTTCCTTACCGTGACGCAAAAATATGTCCAGAGTTTCAAACCTGGATCTGATGATCTTATTAAATAATCTCAATCTGAATCTGATGATCTTATTAAAACCACTCTTATAACTGGAAAAAGCTTTTGTCGTAATAGCTTTCCTACATTCCTTTTTAAACTTATTCTAGATGTTATTTCCAAGCCTCTCAGTATTATTGTGAATTACTCATTTCAAAATGGTTCATTCCCAGATGCTTTCAAAGTTGCTAAAGTTATACCAAGATTTAAATAAGGATCTACAGCAGATATGTACTAACTACCGATCCATCTCCCTTTTTTCTAACCAAAGCAAACTTTTTAAAAATGCTATGCATAAGCAGAGTCGAATTCAGCTTTTTTTGGTCTTTGAGATAGCTAACTTCCAGACATGGAGCAA
Organism: Hydra vulgaris; assembly: GCF_038396675.1. Lineage (NCBI taxonomy): Eukaryota > Metazoa > Cnidaria > Hydrozoa > Anthoathecata > Hydridae > Hydra > Hydra vulgaris. Next base: position 58,362,204 of record NC_088931.1, on the reverse strand, counting down.
ACGCCAAACATTTATATGTTTATGCTTATGTCAAATAAGGATGCTTTGCGAAAAATTGCGATGATTGGAGGCTGGGAACAAAAAAGCCCCAAATTTTGTGCCCCCATTGATAAATTATAAGTTTCATAGTATTATCTTTCAGCGTTCAAAAATAATGACCATATAAAATTTATAACCCCTCAAATTGAGGGGGGTTTAAACTTTATATGGTAATAATTTTTGAAAGCTAGGTATTTTACTATGAAGTTTAAAATTTATTAATGAATATTAGTCTAGTTAAAAACAGTACCAAAATATTTCATCAACTTGTTGCTCTCACGTTTGGGACAGGGGTCCACAAAATTTGGGTTTTTTATGTTCCCAGCCTCCAATCATCGCAATTTTTTGCAAAGCATCTTTATTTGACATAAGTATAAACATATAAATGTTTGGAGTTTGCTCCATTGCGACGTTAGAATTATCTTGTTCTAAGTCCATGTTTTTGCAAACTGAGAAAATCGATGTCGAAGTTTGAGTTTGTTTGCTGCTAAGTTGAAAAAATTATTTGGGAATTATAGATTTTCTTTAGATTTATGATTGTTCCGTTGTTTATTTTTAAATAAAAAAATTTTATAAAAATTTCGCTAACGGCCATATTTTCCCACCTACTTTTGGAGATAGAACAAAATAACTTTGGTATTTTGTAAAATACAAAAATGTTATTTTGTTACATCTTATATATTATATATGTTAACTACATTTTTTAACAAAGACATGTTGAAAATCGATGAAATTTTGTTCTAGGTAGTCATTCTTCTTACGCAGTGCTGTTGCACCCCACGCCCCTAAATTAGGGTTGGTTGGGACCCGGCGAATCGATGGGAACTCTTTTTAAAGTAAAAGGAGTTTTTTTTTTTGTAATATCTAAAAATGGAATTTTTAAAAATTTATTTTGGGAGGGGCTCCGACCCACTAGCTATTGCAATGTTCTTACAAGTTTGTTTGATACCTGTTCGCGCCGGCTCTGAACAAGACTAAGACATCTAATTTAAAACAGAACACTTCGCTACATAATAAAAAAAGGGTAATATATAGCGTATAGGAAAGGGATGAAAAATGTTTATCAAAGAAATAGCTTTTTTAAAATTTTCTATCAATTATTTAAGTCTTACAGATATTAACACAACAATTAAACTAATCTAATTACAAACAACATGCAAGATGAACTTGATTTTATTTTTCGTATACCTGTGATTCTATTACAAGAGTTTTAGTATTTGTTAAAATCTATTATAAATAATAAGCTAAATAAGGAATTTTATCAAGATTTCTAATTAATAATAATTATTATATGTTTTATATATCAATACTAAAAAATAACAGAATAAGTCATATATAAAATCACTTTATTAATGTTTTGTAAAATGCAATATCAATAGCAGGCATGTATGAATAGATAGACTGATAAGGAGCACGTAAGCAAGCTGCCATTGGTATATTTGTCTTTAGTGGTTTGGTAATAATGCTTGATGCTGCACACTTGACAAACTTATTAATACGAGCTTGTGAATAATTGTCTGAAAATGAGATTTTAAAAAAAACCTGGTATGGCAGTCCGTTTCGATAAACAAGTTTTTTAACTCTTGTATAAGGTACTAACTTATAACTTAAAAAACCAGAAACAACTGAAAAATTCTTCACATCTTTTAATTGCATTTGGTAAACAGAGAATGGTTTTTTACGGTTTACATTTTTAATAGCTCTTTCTAGTCCAAGCGGACTAAATATTTCTGCAACAGAGAGAGATTTTTCAATTTGACTATGAATGTTATCACATTCTTGATAACATTGTTAAGGAAGGAGGCGTGAACTTCTAGTTAAATGCTCTACCGCGGTGCTCCGTGATAAGACCGTAAGGACTTCTGGGAGCACCTAAATAATCCCCCCCCCCCCAAAAAAAAAAGTACTTTATCTTACTTCTAAGATTTTCAAACTTTGTGATTTTGTTCAACTCCTAATTTGTTAGTTTGTCTGGAATCACCAACACAAAAACCTACCTCTTACCTTTAAGAACTTCTTCCCTAAATGTGCAAATAACTGTTACTCTCTTCGATTCATTAACAATTTGAACCTACCAGTCGTAAAATATTGTTCTGCTACTTATGGGTGTATAATATATCATTTTTATACTTTGGCATAAAATGTCAAAATATAAAATCATGGAACACACTTTGTATGACCTAAAATCTCTCCATTCATATATAATATGACTGGAGAGATTTCATATGAATGGAGAGCTTTTAATCTGTAATTTTGAAAAACCAAATGTGCAATTGTTTTATCTCCTTTTGTTTATGTTTTTACAAATGTATCCAATGCTTAAATAGTTTTAACTAATTATGTTTGTTTGATTTTTTCAACGCTATTTTATTATATATAAGAATCTTTATAATTTTGATTCAAAAGATAAGCACGTGCTTACTATTTCTTATGTAATGTTCATTAAAACTATTACATTGATTTTTCTCCTTAAATAAGTTTAAATAAATATTTTTTGTGATAAACAAAAATTGATTTTTATGCTGAATAATGAAGCAACTTGACTTTAATAACACAGAAAATCATAATTTGTTGTAATAATCATTATAATGATGTTAAAATATTTGTACAAATTATACACATATTCAAAAATGATAATGTTTTTATCGAGTGCTTATCTTCCTTACAAATCTCGAGTCTTTAACTTAATTTTGATAAAGTTCCTCTTAAATGAGGAACTTTAACTTTCGAACAACTCATTTCGCTATTTGATAAAAATCTCAGAACTTGCATATTTCGTTTGATGAGCTTTTAGGCAATGCCATAAGAACTGTTAAAGTTATAAGTATAATTATATATATATATATATATATATATATATATATATATATATATATATATATATATATATATATATATATATATATATATATATATATATATATACACTCACACATACATATATATACAGTGAGAACATAATTTAATCGTACAAAGTAATTTTTTAATTAAATCAATATCTTTGAATAAAATACAGTATCATGTAGTAATTATAAAGAACTTTTTTTCCTCCAATTATTCATTTGGTAAAAAACCAAATGAATAGTTGGATAAGAATTTGTAACAAAAAGAAGGGGACACTTGCACATTAAAATAATTGTACAAGAAAAAACTTTATAAATTAAAGCTAAGAAAAAATACCAGTTTATTAAAATAACTGATAAACAGTTTCAAGTTTTTGTATTTTATTAATATACGTTAATATTTATTTGGTCCTCCTTTTGCTATAATTACGTCTAACAAGCATTTTTGGCAATGATTCTACTAGACATTTGATTTGGTTATTGTCAATGTTAGACCATGCTTTAACAACTGTTTTCTTCAAATCTTCTTTTTTTGTAAATGTTCTTTTACCTATTTTTTTATCTAATAAAGTCCATAAATGCTCTATTTGATTCAAATCTGGGCTCTGTGAAGGCCATTCTAAAACATTTATGCCATTTTCATCAAAAAAAAGTTTTAGTTTTTTTAGCAGTATGTTCTGGATCATTGTCTTGTTGAAACAAAAAACTATTTCCCAATCTATTAAAAAGTCTTTTAGCAGAAGATTCTAAATTTCGTTTCAATATATTGTTATACTAATCAGGATAGTTTCATCAATAAATTCTTGTTTACCAACACCATTCCATGCCATACAACTCCATAACATTACATTTCAACCACCATGTTTAACTATTCCTCTTGTGCAACTCAAGTTAAATGTTTCACCCCTCTTTCGCCAAACTCTCACCAAAAACTGTGCACCACCAGATTTTTTTAAATTAAACTTAGTTTCATCAGACCAATGTACTTTTTTCCAAAATGATGCTAGCATTAAATAATACTTTTTAAAATTCATTCTTCTCATGATACGGTTTTTTGTTAAAAACGTTTTTCCTGAGCTATACATCCACTAAACCTTGCTTTATGAATGCAATTTCTAGTTGAAGTTTTTGAAATAGTGTTTCCTGTTAAGTTTTTCAGATGATTTGCTATATTTTTTGCACTGATGTGTTACCTGCGTAAACATGGAGACAATGAATCACTACATTTTTTCCAATCATATCTAAACAGAAAATTATTGAATAATAGTATCAGTATTTCACTGCAAACATAAGAGTCAATTTGCATCGAAATTCCTTTATACAAATATTAGTAGAAATGAAATTACCAACATAATTGAAAAAAGGTCTTTCTGAGTCTGATGTAAAATAACGTTTCCTAAGATCATTGTCATATTGAAAATTATCTCTTGCATTGTCATTATCATTCTCATATACATTGTCATCATAAAAAACACTTCAACAATCATTAGTAACATTACTCGTTAAGTAACATTAGTAACATTACTACGACATTAAAATTTTTTTCATATAATTTTTTTATCTCTATCAACTTGCTTTCTAACTCTTCTTCTATTTGTTTTATATGAAGCAGCCATCTAAATTATTAGTGGAATAAAACTCAGTATTAGTTGCAACATAACCCAGCAAACATTGTTTTAGCAGATTTGCAGTGGACCTATATAGGCATTAGAGTTTTGCTCAATGGTTACCAAGTGGAAGTTTATACTTTTATTGTGGCCGCCACAACTGGCAACTGCAATGGCAAGCCGATAACTTACCGATATGGGGCTAGTCATCGTTCAACCACTGTTGATGGTTTCCGCTAATGGTCCTCTAAGTAACCAATGAGCAAGTCCGCTCAAAATGCCTATATAGATCCACTGAAATTTAGTTATAGAATGTTTGCTAGGAATGTATATTTTTAATATCCATATTTTTATTATAAAATATTAATACAAAAAAAAAAAAAAAATTTTTATCATCATTAGACCTAAATTATTTCAAGTTCTTTACGGATAATTTAAATTCAAACCAACAGATACTTAGATCAGTTCAGATAATGCGATGAAAATGATATTAAGAAACAGTAATAATTATAAAGATTTTTACCTAATAAAATATATCTTTTAAAATAAAATAAAAGTATTAAAGCATAAAATGTAGTCTTATGCAAGATATGGTAGTTGTATAAAAGCTTATTGGTACAATTTTGTAGATTCCTGCAATCAATGGGGCTCCAATGAGGGGACATGGCAACTGCATATTTTGCCCAAGATCTTCATGTAAATTGTGGTACCCAGTTCTTGATAAAATATACTCTCTAAAATAATGTAGATAAATTTATATATAAATTACGTAAACATCTATGACTTTTGTTAATTTTTGTTAAATTTTGTACACAAAAATTGTTTTATTAATGGTTCCATTTTATGTAAAAAACCTGTGATTACTAAAATTTGATTCGAAAATTTTTAATTATTTTAAAAATACTTTTAAGAGTGGCATGATATGAACATGTTTTGTTGTGTTATTTTTTTAGAAATTTGTATCAACATAGTCTAACTTTAATTCTGCACGGAAATATTTTTTGAAAAATTTCATTTATAATGAATTTCAAATGTTTAAAACTTCCTTGCTGTTTGTGCATCAGGTTTGTATATATATATATATATATATATATATATATATATATATATATATATATATATATATATATATATATATATATATATATATATATATATATATATATATATATATATATATATATATATATATATATATATATATATATATATATATATATATATATATATCTATATGTATATATATGTATATATATATATATATATATATATATATATACATATATATATATATATATATATATATATATATATATATATATATATATATATGCATATAATATAGTTAAAAATATATTTAAAAAGTTTTGTAGAATTTTTTTGTTGGGGTAGGGGGGTGGAAGTGCCCCCCAGCCCCCCCGAATTTGGGGCTCGTTTTTAAGACATGAGCAAAGAATTGAAAGAAAAAAAAAAATATTATTTAATTGTGTAAATTTGTTTTAAAATTAAAGTTGTTATTAATAATAATTACAAAAGACAATAACAATGACAAGTTGTCATAGTAACAACAATAGGAAATAATCTGGCTGCGTGCAATGCAAAATTGAAGAGTTGAATAAACTTAAAATATCTGCAACTATTTAGTGAATTATTACATTAATGTAAGTTAAAATTTATGAATTATTAAGTTATTTAATTATAAATTTATTGCATTTTATACCATTTTCTTGTAAGAGTATAATTAAAAATCACTTCAAAACTAAGCTTGTAAAAGTATATTTTTTTAGTTAAAAAAACAAGAGATTTAAAAATGAAAGATTTATTAGAAATACTAATAATTTTTTTACTGTGAACCTCCGTATAATTCCTATGTATATATGTGATATTTCGGCTTATATAGTTTAAGCCATTATCAAACTAAAAAAACAAAACAAAAAAAAACCGTTGTACAAAGTTCATAAAAATTAAAAGCAAAAATAATGTCATTGCGACGTAGCAGGTTTAGACTTGTTAAGTTTAACAAAAAGTGGTCTCCAATGGCGTGTCATCATTAAATTACCATTGTCGTGATTTAAGAGATTCTCCTGCGATTTAGAGCACTGTAAGCGTTGTATTTCAACTGCTTCTTGAATCTTACGCTTATAGTTATTACGAATAATTGAAATTATTTTTGGTGTACTCCAGTAAATGGAACCACTACAATGTTGGGCGTGTTCAGCTATTCCTGATGCGTTCCAGTTACTTTCAGCTATGTTTTTCTTGTGTTCATTAACGCGTGTGGAAATTTTTTTTCTAGTTTTGCCGACATAACTCGCATCACATAAACAATCTAACTGATATACATCAGGACAACTATTTGGATGCGATATTGATTTATTACGACATAAAATATTAATTAAAGAATTTCTTTAGCGAAAAACGGTTTTTATACGTACTCTACGAAACTCTCTTTTAAGTATAATGCTTAGTTTCGGTATCCACGACAGTATGGCACTTTTTACAGGCTCTATTTGTTGGTTAATTGCGTTTTTATGTGATAGTTTATAATTTTAGGCGATATCTAAAAATTGTTTGTATGAATATCCATTTAGGGAAAAAACATCGACAAGAAACTCAACTTCATTATGAATATTATGTTCTGAACATATTTTCTATGCTCTTGAAAGAAATACAAACAATTTTCAGATATTGCCTAAAATTATGTTAATTAAAATAATTAATAAAACCCAAATGAAATAAATTCAATCAGTGAGAAAAAATAATAAAATAAATTAATATTAACATAATAAAAAAATTCAATAAGAGTGAAAAAATAATAAGCAGATTAACCTACTAAACTTTTCTTGATTATAGAGGAAATTTATAGCATCCAGTTTAAGGTGAAAACCGCTATAACTTTTTAACGAAGTAAAATTTTGAAAATCTAAAACTATTTTTGAAATTAGCACAATATTTCCTACAAAATAGCTATTTTTGTTTTTAAATTGCCTTTTAAAATCTTTCATGATAAGAACCAATTTTTCCAAAAAAGTTTGTTTTTCAGGGTTAGATTTTGTTTGATCTTAAATATCTTATTAAAGCAATCATTTAAACAATTTTTAATGTTTATAAATTTCCTCACACTTGAAATAAAAACCCTTTTTAAAATTTGGAAATATCTTGAAATTTAGTGAAGATATTTAATTTTCCCGATGAGTCCGCTTTTGAGCACTGTCCGGCTCAAAAGCAGACAGTGCTCAAAAGATTATTACATATGGGGAGGTTATACGGAAAGCTACGTTATCCAAATAACCTCCCCATCAGTTAAAATCTTTCTTTTATTATTGCAAAATATATTACTTATTACTTTTTTGTGATATTTATCGCAGGTCTTAGATGCTCATTACAAAAAGGTTTTCATTGAACAAAAGTTTTTTTTTAAAATGAACTGAGCAGTTGTTCTAAATGACAAATCAGTGTTGCTTAAAGCATCAAAAGCAGATCCGACAACACAAGTGGCTGAGTGGCCACGTGCCTCCTCCCTCCCTACTTTTTTTGTAAGGCCTACTTTTTTTAAAGAAAATTCTAGATTAAGAGGACTTTTTGTTTTAAATTGACGATTGTTTCCCTCCACTTTGAAACCCGTGTCGTCGGCCCTGAAAAGTAAAGACTAATATTGCAGATGCACTACAAACATAATTATCCATATTAGTATTTGGTATGGTCAATCCTCCCCTATGTTAGATTTAAATATTTTGTTTATCTAAAGAATCATTTTTACCTTATCCAATCATTAGTTTATGACAGCATTTACCATATCTTTTTAGTTTTTGAAGTTTTTTTTGCAATATAACCTGCAAAATATAATGCAACTTCTTTACTTTCTTCAGAAAAAGATACATAAATTTAAGAAGATCATTATACTTTGTCGAAAAGTTTGTTTAAATATTTTTCTGATTTTTAATTCTTTTGACATCGCTATTGGAAATATCAAAGCCTTCTTTGATATTTCCAATAGCGATGAGAACTCATTCTTAGCACAAAACATCTTGTAAGCTCGTTAAAAATCTGTCACCATTTATTGGTTGGTGCAGTCGGAACCTTCTCTCTATTGGATCACAATGAAGTCTAGCAGTCATAGCAAATTTATTTATTTAAGCACAAAGTCATTCTATTCGCACAAGTATCATTTCAAATTTTTTTGAAGATTTAGAGATGACAAAATAGGAAGACGTGTCACAAGATTTAAAATCAAGTCGAGATCTCTGTAAATATTACGAAAATGTTACAACTACAACTATATTTATCTAAATCTATATAAAATATCTATAAAATTTAAATTGCAATCAGAATTTATTTTGATAAATAAAGAAATGTAATTATATAGTTAGTATGAAGAAGTTAGAATTTATTGTTTTAAATTTCAAGTCAGATAATGATAACTCATGGTCATGATCTCACAAAATAAACTTTTTCAAGAAAAAATATATTGCCTATTTAATGGTCGTTTACAGCCCATACTTGTTAATTAAATTTAAATATATAAATAAAAAGATATTATTATATAACTATGTAGTTAAACTAAAAGTTAATATTCAATAACTAAAACTAAATAGTTGAGAATTTTAGCATAAAAAGTTTCACTTTTAAACTACGTGTTTCTAACCATTTTAAAAATAATTTATATTCACGCATGCATAAAAGTAGCACACGGAGAAGAGAATATACCTCCTTTGGATGCGAACGTCCAATGTACGTTCCAGGACATATTATTTTGAACTAAGACGTTTTTGGACGTCCGTTGGACGTACTAAGATACTGTTAAGTAAGATCAATTTCCTCAAGTACAGCAGCCCATAGGTAGAGGTAGCAGAGAAATGTAAAATCACAGACAGTAGATAAAAGACCTTGCTCTACATCGTGTATCCACATTTTCTTAAGGATCACGTTGAGCTTCAATCACCGCCAGACATTCATCAAACTTATTTTTCACCGGTTTAACAGCAAATGATGTGCATTTAAGCGTGTTGTGTATAGCTTTTTTACCAAGATTGCAGTGTGTTCAATTAAAATATTCCAAAGAAGAAATAACTTCTTTCAAGAGTTCAAAAAAATTTTATACATAAAGCATTCTCAGCAAAAAAGAGATGATCACACAAGTTTAGCGAATGGTCTATACATCCATTCAAAATAGCTTTCTTACTCTTCCTTTTTTAGAAGGGCTTAAACACCTCCA
>NC_088931.1:58325000-58347500 GCF_038396675.1 Hydra vulgaris | reverse complement strand
TTCAAGATCATGTATATTATCCAGAAGTTCTTTTTCATCAATAGAAATATCTCTAAAACATATGTCACAAGTATGACCATTGATACCATCAAGAGGAATGTCAAGTTGTAATATCAATTTAGTATGTTGAATATCAATTTTTTCAATTACAGATTTAGCGTTTATAAAGTAAGTACCTCCAGATCCCTGGCGAAGCTTAGAAAAAGCTTTTTCAAGTGGATCTGTTGAAAACCAACCTAATAAGACATACTTTGCTCCATTATTCAACAAGGTTTCTACGAGATCAATAAAGCCATAACATGAATGCGCTATTGCATTGCTAGTATCTAACGTAAGCTGTTTTACACGCTTACCTGTAGGTTTCATAAAATTTGACAGTTCAGCAATATCTCGTAGCAGTTGTAACTGTTGATCACCAACTGAGTGGATTTCTCTGCATAATTCATTTCTAAACCGAATGCCAGCACCAGGTGCTTTGACATTAACAACATTCGAAAAAAAATTATTTTTTCAATAAATACAGCAGTACCTTCAAATGCTTTATTTTCAATCTCTGGATGCGTTCTTAATGCAGCTACTGTTTCTTCGCAAAAAACAGACAAACAAAACTTTACAGATTGTCTCTCTATTGGTTTTGGATAAACTGATTTAGCTGTAAGTTTAGAGAGTTTAAAAAAACTATTGCACTCAGTTTTATATAAAGTTTCTAAATCACTCCACTTAGCCAAAGCCAGTTCTTTATTGATCAAAAATTGAAGTTTGCCAGACTTTTCTGTCAACCAATTGTTTCGTATAGATTTTAAGAGATGCACATAATCATACAATAAATATATACCTGATGTTGTTAACCATGGTTTACTATCAACTGTTTTAAACATTCCAAAAAATCTTTGATATACACGGTTACCATCAGTAATTATTACCAGTGTCTTACTATTTTCAATATTATTTATCGTATCAACAATTTGTTGACATTGAGCAAACTGAAATTCAGAGGAAAGATTTGCAACAGGTTGAGCTCTACATATAAATTCTGGACCTCCAAAAAGACATTTAATCATAATTGATAAAATTGTTTTAGCTAACTTTTCAGGGTAGTTTACTGCTTGACCAAACAAAGCACCTTTTTGGTAAAGCAATGAAGCTTTGACATAGACCTCATCAATTAGTAGTATGGAAGTTCTTTTCAATGGATTTAAATTCATAAAAATACTATTTATGAAACTTAGGTCCTCCATTGAGCTTATTTTCGAAGTCAATCGTGTTAAAGTCCTTATACTTGGCAACTTGTAGTCAATACACAAACAATCATATAAACTTCGTCGCATAGCAAAATATTCATATGCTCTACATATAAAATCTGGAGTATATAAAACTTCACCAACATTAACTTTTCTCATAGCATTAAGGTGTTCGAATAGAATATTTGACTAAAGCGACTGATTCTTTATTTTTTAAAAATCTAACTGCTTCAAATAAAGCTGATTTTGTTTTTATTAACTTTAATTTGTTTACAGCTAAAGATGAAATATTACAAGTTGTGCCATTATGGTTAGCTACAAATGAATAATCATTGAAAATTACTAAAATAAATAATGGAACACCAAGTTTGTACATTTTTGATTGTATGAGTAAACTTTTTTTATTAAGCTGGAAAACAATAACATCGTTATTATCACTTAACAAAGACTAAATATCGTCAAATACAAGTTCATCCTCTTTTAGAAAATCATTTAACTCATCTGGTAAAATGCTTCAAAAACCACTTGAAGTTACAGTTTTTCTAACTTTACTTGCTGGTGTGGCTAAACAACTAGACGGAATATTTTTAAAAACAGATGGTGGGTTTAAAGGTCGTTGCTTCCCATATGCGCGATGTCAAGGCCTGTTATTATAGAAAGCCGTGGTCACACATAATATAATATTCTGAAACTAATAAACAAACATCTAAATTAATATAAGTAAATTTTTTCTTTGATCATTGCCTTCATATCCTATCTTATTTTCATATCATAATCTATTATGGTATTATTTATATAACATATCACAACAATATTATTAAATTTGTGATGTTCAAATATCATATGAACATTCTCTAACATGTTCATATGATATTTGAATATAGTTTTTGAGTATATAATCTGCAAACAATTGACTGATGCAAGTTCAAATGTAGTCAAAAACCAAGCATGCATGCATGGGACACTGCAGTGTCCCACAAAGAAATGCTGGTTTGAAAGTCAAAGAATTCCAAATTTTCTTTATTAAAAAAAAATTAAAATAGGGGGGAGATAGGGAGGTTTCTGTAACTTTTTTTAGGCTCCATAACTTTTAACTTTAGATATAATAAGGTTCATAAAACTCAAGGGATTTATGAAGTACACGGAGGAAATAAAACAGGATATTTACAGAAACTTTTCAATTTTTAATCTGGAGTACCACAGTGTAATTGGGAATAAAGTCTCTGGGTCTAGTATTCAAAGTAATATGATCTAAAGTAATATATAAATTAAATAAAATGCTTTAAAATGCATGCAGTTATACATATAACTCCTGATATTTAACTATATGTATACATAGTTATACATAAAATTTATAATGCTTGAACAAATATGTATACAAATATGTATACATATACGTATAACTATATGTATACATAGTTACACATGAAATTTATTATATAAACTGATTTTTTAAGGTTATGCTTGAACAAATTAGTACCAATTAATTCAAATTCAAGATTTAGTTAAAGTTCAAGTTCTTATTTGTTCATTGTTTTTTCACTATTTTATATTTATTTGTTCAAATTTGTTAACTAGTACTAATTCTTACTACAGTAAGAGTATTTAACACTGTTGAACGTGATTTTATTAGTAACTTAATTTTACTTTCAACATATTTTGACAACACCCTTTACATTTTAAATGATGACAGCTTTACTTTTCTATTGATGTTAAATTTATTACATTTCAATAACTCAGATTGAATCTTAACTGAATTATTGTAAGCTTTGTAAGGGTTTATTGTATATCAAATGGTGTTGTAAATAAAGTAAAAATAATATATATATATATATATATATATATATATATATATATATATATATATATATATATATATATATATATATATATATAGATCTATAGTTTGTTGTCTTTGGGAAGAGCGGAAGGAAAAAAGCGATTCTTACGCCAACACATTCATCACTTTTAATTAATTACTTTTGACTTTCGTCCAACATTTGCGTGTTGGACGAAAGTCAAAACCATAAATTTAATTACAAATTAATTGTTATATAAAAAAACCACAAAAACGCAAATTTAATTGACCAGAATGTTTTTAAAAATATTCTGAATGTTTTTAAAACATTCTGAATGTTTTTAACAATATAAAAAAATTTTTTTTTTAATTTTTTTTAAAAAAATGTTTTTATTTTTATTTTTATTTTTTTTACTGTAAATCATGCGCGGAGTGTTGCTACATTGACTATCTTATAGCCTGACTCGCAAGGGAGTGCAGCTACATCGACTGACAAATAGCCTGACTCGCAAGGGAGTGCTGCTACATCGACTGACAAATAGCCTGACTCGCAAGGGAGTGCTGCTATATCGACTGACAAATAGCCTGACCCGCAAGGGAGTGCTGCTACATCGACTGAGGGTTTGGTTGGGGCAGGCAGTCTATCATTATTAAAAAAACAAAAATTCCGGTCTTGCATTTTAATTTTTACTTTTTGTCAACAAAATATGGAAAAAACTTTCGGACAACATCTACGGGTTCTATATATATATATATATATATATATATATATATATATATATATATATATATATATATATATATATATATATATATATATATATATATATATATATATATATATATATATATATATATATATATATATATATAGTATTTAGACTATGGGATCATCCATAAATGATGCCAGTAGATAGAGGGACAGTGTGAGTTAAACAATAATTGACAATGGGGAGGGGATGTTGACACCAAAATAATGTCAATTAAAAAATTTAATAAAAAAAAAAAGTAAAATATTTTATTTAAATAAAAAGTAAAACAATTTATGCTAGCTATGAGCAGGTTTTAGAGGTATTTACACCAACAATGTGGTCTAAAAACTTCTTTCTTTTGTTGCTTAAAACTGTAGAGGATCATAGGAAAAACTTTAAATTCAGAAATTAGCTTGCTTATCTGAAAGAACAATTTATGTTTGTTTTTTTACTTTTAGTACTGTTGAGAATAAATGTATAATTGAACCAGAAAAAAATTGATGGTATATGCATTTTTTATATTATATTAACAATTCAGATATACCATCATAATATGATAACAAAAACTGACATGATTTTCAATGGGAGATTGCAAAAAATTGACTGAGTTTGATAAAGGGTGAAGGTGTTCAATAAACCGGGTCATCATTGGACATCATTATGCATAAACGACCCTATGATTTAGGTAAAATAAGTAATCAATTTGCCATAATCCTCTTTAGAAAGTGTAAGAAAAAAGCATTGTTATGCTGAGAACCTACCTATTGAGCAAGCTTTGACTACCTATTTTATAAATTTGAGAGACAGAAGTGGAAGTGTGAATCGCAAAAGAACTAATAACAATGCTTTAAATTGATTTTAACTTTGTAGACTAACATTAATATAGTATTTAGAAATAATAAATGAAGTTTACATAATTTTTATAATTTGTATTTATTTCCATTAATTATCAGTTGTCAGTCTCTATTTTTTAAAATGAATTAAAAACTAATTATTTATAGTATAATAATAATATATAAATACTAGTTTCCCAATGCTATTATCATCACAATGTTAATGGTATTCGTTTTAAAGTGAAATTTTGTATCAATTTTATTGTTTTAATAATATATATATATATATATATATATATATATATATATATATATATATATATATATATATAACATTGAAATTTTGTATTAATTTTATTATTTTAATGTTATATATATATATATATATATATATATATATATATATATATATATATATATATATATATATATATATATATATATTATTTTTACTATATTTACAACACCATTTGATATACAACAAACCCCTACAAAGCTTACAATAATTCAGTTAATATTCAATCTGAGTTATTGAAACGTAATAAATTTAACATCAATAGAAAAGTAAAGCTGTCATGATTTAAAATATAAAGGGTGTTGTCAAAATATGTTGAAAATAAAATTAAGTTATTAATAAAATCACGTTCAACAATGATAAACATTCTTACTGTAGTAAAAAATAGTACTAATTGATAAACTTGAACAAATAAATATAAAATTAACAAAAACAATGAATAAATAAGAACTTTGACTTGAACTTTAACTAAATCTTGAATTTGAATTAATTGGTACTAATTTGTTCAAGCATAACCTTAAAAAATAAGTTTTTATAAAAATTTTTATGTATAACTTGTTATACATATAGTTAACTATCAGGAGTTATATGTATAATTACAGTTGTTTATATAAAATAATATGCTTTAAAATGCATATAGTTATATAACTATATGCATTTTAAAGCATATTATTTTATTTAAACATAACTTTAGATCATATTGCTTTGAAAACTGGACCCAGAGGCTTTATTCCCAATAACACTGTGGTACTCCAGATTAAAAATTGAAAAGTTTCTGTAAATATCCTGTTTTTGTTCCTCAATGTAGTTCGTAAGTCCCTTAAGTCCTAAGGACCTTATTATATCTAAAGTTAAAAGTTTTGGAGCATAAAAATAGTTACTGAAACCCATTTCCATCCTATTTTTTTCTTCTTTTAATAAAGAAAATTGGGAATTCTTTGACTTTCAAACCTGCATTTTGTGGGACACTGCAGTGTCCCATGCATGCAAGATTGGTTTTTGACAACATTTTAACTTGCATCAGTTAATTGTTTGCAAATAATATACTCAAGATATATATTCAAATAACTATTTTATTATCCTAATAATACGTCTATTTGCACAAATCTTAATCTTATTTCTATAAAGAAAGATAAACATTATTCGTGGTACTTACATACTTGCTTGCAATTCTCTATAATAATATAAGATATTTTCACACAATATAAACGTAACGCAATGCAATTACCATGTGTGTAAATACCATATGGTTCCGACATGTAACCCATATGGGATTACCCACATGGGTTTAAGGTGACACATTTCCATACGGATACCACATGGGAAAATCCGTCCCACGTAAATCCCATCAATCCCACACGGAACCCACGTGGAACCCATGTGGGACGCGGTTTTGTTTTTCACTGGGATTCCTCGATCATTAAAATCATTCATACTTCTTCTTTACGATCAGTTTTTCCCCTCTGTGCAACCAATCTTATCTTGGAGAATTTGTAAGAATTGAAACTTGGTTTTTGCCTCCCAAGTCATGTTAAAAAAGCATGCCAGCATTACTCCTTTCATCTTTTTATTAACCAAATGGCTATTTGCGTTAGAATACTAAAATACCCTTTTGTGAGTTAGACCTGTTTGCGTTGCCGCCAAATGCAAAAGAGAGTTAATGGCCGTAATTGCGATAGAAGAGAATGCCGCTTTTACTGAATGGCTCAATGAGAACAAAATTGAAAATTGAGGGTCTTAATATTTTAAATGATGCGACTGTTTCAGTAGAATCGGACTAATACAATCATATCAATCGAAAATTATTTCGAAAATCCTTGGATGGACAAATAGTGAGGCAAGCTCCTTTGACACTTTGATTAAATTTGATATATAGAGTATGAGTAACATTTTTTTCAGTGAGGCCTATAAGAACAAACAACTGAAACAAAAGTGGAAATACTAAATAAGCTACTGATTGATATTGAAACACAAGAAATGTAATTCATGTGAAAAATTCAACAAAAATGCTTAATTGAGAATTAATGTCAATACTGATATGGAGACTTACTTTTGCTTGTTGATATCTTACTTTTTTAATAAGTTGATGCACGTTGATAAAATATGTACTGCCAAATCATTGACGATGTTTTCCGAACATTTTTTTTAGTGGGTCAGTTGTGAATTTTCTAAGTATTGAGTATTTAAAAAAATTCTGCAAAAATATTTTGTAATGGCTACTAAATCAAAATACGTATGAGCTGAAGCTACTCCTGTATCTCTTGTTAAATGAAATTGTCTGCTGCCTAGTTTGCTGGTCATTTGTTAAGCTATTGTTGCAAGACTAAATAAAAATGATAATCTAGCATCTGCTGGAGTTGTTAAAACTGCTCTATCGGGATCTTTATCATCGAATATCAGCACGCAATCCAATTGTACTGACAATTTTCCAAAACTTCACAGTTATTTGAATAAAAGTAAAGGTGTTGTCTGCTTCTTTTATATTAAACTTAGATTTTAGAAGAGGTGCAGTTTCTTCGCAATAGACTTGTAGGCAAGCAGACACCTTTTGTCTTTCAATAGGTTTCGGTGCAACAGACACAATTGTAGGTTTAAATAGTTTAGACAATATTATCTTCTCCGAGTCTAAACAAACTAAAGATATTTGACCAACATGCATATTTAGTTTCCCCATTATGTTCATAACGTAAATTTTTACTTTTTTCTGTAACCACTTATTACAAACAGTTTTAAGTAGATGCACCATGTCATATAAAAAGAACATATTGTCTTTGCCCAACCATCGACCCGCACATTCAAATATTTTAAATAGTACATTATTTACACAATTATTGTCACATATTGTCGCAACCGGAATCTCTCCAGTGCTCTTTATTCTCTCTAAAACAAATTGAGTTTGTTTAAACAGAAATTTAGAATCTAGCTTATAAACTTGTTACATTTTGCAAAGATATTGTGACCCTCCATAAAGTGACACAAACATAAAACTTAAATTGGAAGTGGCTAAAGAGTATATTTACTGCTATTCCAAAGATTGAGCCAGCATGTTAAGTAAGAGATGAATAGATGTATACGTCGTAAATCAATAGCAAACACTTTTTTAGCATTTAATTTTCAAGTTTTGAAAAAACTGAGTTTAAAAACTCTAAATCATCCATTTCAGAATCCTGTTTTGAAGCTAGCTTTGTTAGGAAGAAATACTTGGAAGTTTATAATCTTCCCTTAATCTTACATATAATGATCTTGAAATTATTAAGTATTCAAATGCTCGTACAATAGTTTCTGTGTTGTATTTTATTTCTAGCTGTAATAAAACTCATTTCATGGCAGGGGAGGATCCAGGATTTTTGTTAACTGTAACAAAAATGTTATATTATTATTTTTTCCGTCTGAAAAAAAATAAAATAAAATGAGTTCTTGCTTTTCACCTTTGCCAACAGTATGAGGCACCCTAGCACTGTTTCTTTCTCCGTCCGTTTAGAGCGGAAGAATGTCACTTCATTTACGCGACTTAAAAACAATCTAGTTAAACTGAATACTCTTTAACGAAATGGTAGTTTACTTGTCTTTTATGACTTTATACCATGAATAAACCCCTGACCGAACCCTTATTCTCAGTTGATGTAGTTGATGTATTTACATTTAATTCTTAGTATTCCTATTGCAATCAATGTATTTATGCCAAATAACACACAAAAAGTTATTATATAAATTTATTTATATATTTAGATCAACAAAATATTTGTGGTTGTTAAAATTTGTTGTTAAAATTTAATTTTTTAACTTAATTCAAATTTGTTTTAAAACACATTATGCTTTATTTAATGTCTTCCTTTATAAATTATCTAAAAATAGACACTCCAACGATTCATATAAATTTATAAAAACAATTTATAAATAAATTTTCACATTTTTAATAATAAACATTATTGCTTCATTACAATAAACATTTTGTCAAATAATTAAAAAAAAAATAGGTTTCAAATCAAATAAAAAATAGAACTAATGTAACTTATATTGTTTTAAATAAATAAGAAGTTCTTTTAAAATCCATAAACAGCAAACTTCAGGCATATTACAATTAACAATAATACAATTGACAAATCTCAGCAAAGAATGAAAGCAAAAGTGTGAATAAATAAATGTCAACCTAACAAGGCAAACTTAATACGATGGTTCTTTGTTTAAAACGACATAAATCTGTTTGATTTTAGTGTAGAAAGTTTTCAGTAGTTTTTGATGAAATAATATAGGAAAGTATATTGTGATGATAACCCGAAAAGAAATTTTAATGTGGGCAATATATGGCATTTGCATGTTAACCATATATTTACCACTCTCCTTTATGGGATGGCGTTGGTGCGGGCCATATGTGGCCATAATGTTTATACCACTAAAACTACACTAAATAAGAGCGAACGCCAAAATTCATTTGTGCGTGAGGGTCATGTGGCCCACGTGTGGGAAGCATATGTTAATCATATATATATATATATATATATATATATATATACATATATATATATATATATATATATATATATATATATATATATATATATATATATATATATATATATATATATATATATATACATATATATATATACATATATATATATATATATATATATATATATATATATATATATATATATATATATATATATATATATACATATAAATATACGTTAAATTTTCCTGTTAAAGTATAGCGTGGCTTTCGTTCTCTTTTAGTGTGTTTGTTTCTCAGTGTGTGAGCTTTAAGTGCAAAATACTACACTTTCATTAAAACTTTACTCACAAACACATAATTATACAATAACATTTCATTAAATTTATTCATTCGCTTTTCTCTCGATGCATACGTCTACCACCACGATCTGATAAGTTATGCAGTAAAGCGGTGATGGCTTTGTTAACATCTTTTCTGTGGCAGTTTTGCAATGCCTTCGAACAGCAACTAAAAAAGAGTTAATTATTTATTATTTAGTTGATACAAATAAAAAGTTCGTTTATCAAGGGGTAGTGTAAGTTTTATTAATAAAAATAATGTATGAACTTTGAAAAATGATGCACTTTAATGTAATAGCTACTATACATATTTGCAATAAACTTTACAAACGCCTAAATAGAATGTTTGTTTGACCGTTTCCCAGAGTGACAACAATTTTTCTGTAATTCATCAGTCATGAAGACGTTCAAAATGTTTCGTACAATGTCCGATATGTATTATCCACCTGCTGTTGCTAGGCAGGTAATCTAAATACAGAAAACTAAACTATTTATAATAGTTGAGATACATTTAAACTATATTATAAATCAAAAGTGATTAAAAAATTCTAAAAACACTAAACTATATAAATACATACATGTATACATACATATATGTAATTAATAATAAATACAATTATATAATTTATTAGAAACTATTTATATAATAAATATTTAATAATATTTATAATTTAATTTTTATTATAAATTTTCAATCGAACTTGAATGAAAGAGAGAATATGCAGTTGATAAAATTCGTATTCTACATCTTTCCCAATCTTGATTGAGAATCTGTCTCTTGCGTCGCATTCCTCTCAAAGAAGTAATACTGCATTTTGGCCACATACACTCGCTGTTTCCAATCAATCATTCCTTTGGAACATACTCCACAGTATTTTCATTCAGGAAATGAACAAATTATATCTTTACACTATAAAGTATATAAACAATATAAACTGTTTAAATATAAATGCACATTATATAAAACTCTAGGAATTAGAAAAAGTAAAGTCAGCAAATACCGTTTATATATATATATATATATATATATATATATATATATATATATATATATATATATATATATATATATATATATATATATATATTATATATATATATATATATATATATATATATATATATATATATATATATATATATATATATAAATAAATCAATAATATAAACAAATTCGGAGAAAAAATATCAATAACATTATTAATTTAATTACATTGGTTGCCACTTTATTTTATTTCAGAATATTTTTCCGATTCTTTTAATCGATTGTGTTAAGATGATTTTTTCTCTCTAAATAAAACTAAGATGTTTGGAAAATTTTATGTTGGATAACAAGCCCCAAAACAATTTAAATTTTCACAAAAAACTACTTAAATTAAAAAAGTGTGACGTCATGCAATAATCTAGGGATTTTTATAAAAGAATAAAATAGTTTAAAATTTAAAATGTGGTCTAATGCAGCAAGATAGTGTGTTTTATATGAATGGCCCGTATGATAACCTCATCTATTTTCGCATGTATTTATTTAATGAGTATACCACATTAGGTGGAATGATTATGTAAACCCCATTATGTGTTCCGCATGTGGGCCGCACGAATTATCAGTTTATATATCCATAATCAACTAGAATATAGTTTTACACTTTTATTCCACTTATAAGCATTATGACCACATGTGGGCCACATATACTTTTCTTATCGGGAATACTCAATTTCAATAAAGTAATGCAGTAAAGCATAAAAATGTTGCAGTCAAATAAACTTTATCTTTAAGTTTATTTGACTGTTTAAGAAAAGCCATTGAGTAGTGTTGTCGAAAAGACTTTTAATCCACCTATTTCAAATGATTTTGGATATTGACCAAAGTTTAAAAAAATAAACATTATACTGATCAAAATATCATATTCGTTAGGCAAATCATAATTTCAAAATACATCTTTGGTTTCAAAGAACACTTAAAAAATATGTCTACAGATACTTTTCTTAAATTTCTAAATTCTGTTTCAAGTAATTCTGTAAAAAATTTTCCTAATATAAAAAATTCGAAACAAAAGTGTTTCACTTAAAAGCGTTTTAATCAGCTCGAATATTTCTTCACGTGTATAATTTATGAAATGTCTTGTGACGTGTGATGATGTTTTATGCCTATTTTCCAATTTTTTTTTTGCATAATGCTTTATTGCTAAAATCCAAAACAAACCATTTTTTGTTTATCATTAAGATCTCTCAGAAAAGTTGTTAATTATTCTTGAACCTGAACTATATGCCCACACTTTTTACATTAAGTTTTCCATTATGTAACAGCAAGTTTAATAAATTCACTTGTCTTGTTAACGTTTGAGATGTTAGAACTTTCAGAGTGATTAAGAAGAGCATTGTAATTATTATCAGAAAAAAAAACCTTTGCTTTCTGAGTCCATTATGTTGTATGTTTTTGATAACCTGTACAAAAGTTAAACAAAAGAAGAATTCTATATGTAGTTTACCAAGGTATTTCATAAAATGTTAAAGTTAGATTTTTATCCCATTTAATTGCCTTTACTTTGCTATTTCTACTTTCTTACTGATTCTATAGTTGAATAAATTCAATCACATAAAAATTAGGAATTTACAGGTTTTCACAAAATTTTCAAAAGAAATTAGGACCATCAAACATACAACTTGTATTACAAGTTATCATAATATTTTTTGAAAGAGAATTCATATCATTGGTTTTTCAAAAATAGCAACTTTCTAATACTATAACATTTTTGTAACATAACCTTGTCGCCGAGAATAATAGTTCCTAGTAGAAATTTTCAGAGTAAGTAAAATTTTTTCAGAGTAAGTAAAATTTTCAGAGTAAGTAAAATTTTCAGAGTAAAAAAAAAAGTAGGAGAAAGTTCCTTGCAACTTTAGAATAAACCTTTTTTAAGTTTTAATGCCAATCAGATCATATATTAAAGTCTAAAGTACTAGTAGACATTTTAAAACTCGAAATAGGTAAACATACTATCGAACGTGTATTTTTCTCTGCAAAGTTTATAAGTTTTAAAAACTTTTTTAAATCGTTTGGTTTCATTATTCAGCAATAAACACATTTTACCTTATTTTGTAAACATAACAAATTTCACCATTTTCATTATACAGGCCTGTAAGAACAATAATTACATTGAAGGAGCAGTGCTCGATTTAGGGTAAAACAATCTTAAGGCTATTTTTATTATAGCCATTTTTTCAGTCAATTTTTTCAAATTTATTTATTTAAAAAATTTAAAAAAAAAAAAAAAAAATTGAGCTGATTGTAGCAATTGCTTCACTTGCTATAGCCTAGATCCGCTCTTATATAAATATATATATATATATATATATATATATATATATATATATATATATATATATATATATATATATATATATATATATATATATATATATATATATATATATATTGGTATGTGACATGAAAATTTTAAATTAATCAAATACAAGATTCTTATATATCATTAGAAATAGATTTATTACTGTGTTTCAAATTATACGAAAAGTTATAGTATTTTAAGTGTTGAATTTCTTATATATTCATTTGTTAAAGAAACGGTATCCGAATTAAGAGTTTTTCTTAACTTTATATGTCATAACTTTGTCAGTTCAATAAGCGTTTATAACACTCTCTAATAAACTTAAAATATAGATTTTTTTGAAGGAAAAGAATGGCTCCTAGATCCGCTCCTGCATGGATGTCTTGCAAACTATTTATTATATTTTTGGATTTTAATATGTTATTTAAAAAAAACAATAGCTTCTTGTAATTTTGAGCAAAAAGTGAATATGAAAATCCTGTTTTCAGATAGAGATTCAATTGTATGTTAAATTCCACAAAAGCATTGCTCAAAAGTAATATCATTCTTGATCTTAAGCATAAATTTGACAGTCGAAGATTTTTTTCCAAAGTTTATAGTCTGAATTATCAGCAACTATTCCCCAACTAAATACCAAATTACATTACTTACACCAAAAGCAATTTTTTTACTTTGTAACTTCTGATGTAATGAGCTTAAGGATGTTATTTTATCACTGATAAAATTGCATCCTATAACTGATGATATCAGCAGCTAAAAATATATCAAGTTCATCGGGCATAATATTCAGGGCAGACAAAGATGCTTTAAAGGTTGTTCTTATTGGTGGTGAAAGAGTAGGTTTTAAACTTGACACATGTGAAAACTGATGGAGAAAATTCTCTTTAATAAGTCTTTTATGAGCAAATTTGGTTACTGTTGGATATCCAGATAGAAAGTGTCTTGCACAAACGAGTGTAGCTACCCTGCCAGGTATATTGTCTCATGATGCAGCATTCACCCAACAAGTATATTCTACTTTTTCATAAGAAAGCAGAAAAACCTTTTTTTTATTTTTCTTATTGTAATTTTCATTACAGCTCGTCACACAACATCCAAATGTTTTTGATTCGTAAATTGTATCACTGTCAGTTGCAACTAGATTTTTTTGTTTCTAACAACTCAACAATCAAATTGAGTACTTTTCTTCGGTCTTAGAACGGTTAGCAGCCGCATTCTATCGTGACAATAAAAATTATTTAATTCAATAACAAACTTAATAAATCTAATTATTTCAAAACTATCTAATACATAACAGTATATAGAAATTTATTACATTAAAAAAGCAACAACGTTAATATAATTTTTTTTTACAAAAATCAAGGTATTAATAAAAGTAAATAGTAGGATTAATTTTAGCTAATATTATTGTTATTACTATTATATATTTCTGTATCGCTAGGGTAATTAGAAGATCTTTATATTAGACTTCTCAGAATTTATAAACCTTAAAGTAACTATAAATAAATAATCAGATTTAATTTCGTATAATAACAATTTACTTATATTGTCAATAATTTCTATATTCACAATAATT
This sequence comes from Hydra vulgaris, assembly GCF_038396675.1. Lineage (NCBI taxonomy): Eukaryota > Metazoa > Cnidaria > Hydrozoa > Anthoathecata > Hydridae > Hydra > Hydra vulgaris. The sequence continues at coordinate 58,332,870 of NC_088931.1, read as the reverse complement.
TTAATTTATGAAGTTGGCTTCGTTTTAAAATAATATACGAATATATATATATATATATATATATATATATATATATATATATATATATATATATATATATATATATATATATATATATATATATATATATATATAAATATATATATATATATATATATATATATATATTTATATATATATATATATATATATATATTTTTTTTATATATATTATGTTGTGTTATAGAAAATGCATAAAGAAACTTACCCGCTTCTTGTCGAAACTAACTTGAATGTAGGAAATCAAAACATACATGAAAACGAATGCAAATCTTGGTCAGCAAGTGATGTTGATACAAAAGAAGGTGATATTGTTGTATAAATAAAATATGTTGTAATTTTATATACATTTTTTGTGCTGAATAAAATATTTGTACATAAAACGTTATTTATTTACTAAAGATAATTTTCATACTAAAAAAATATATTTTTCAGAATACAATTCAAAAACATTAGAAACTAAAGGTTTGGTGAAGACACCCGAAAAAGTGACGTAAGATTTTTTTTTTTTTTTTAACACTTATTAACTAGAGTGTAAAAAAGCAATTAGTACGCAAAGCACTTAGCAATTAGTTGCTTACGTTGGAAAATGTTCAAACAATATAATTTTCACACCAAAGTCTTACAAAGATTACTTCACTAAACAATTTTAGTAAAACTAAATTTTTATCTAAACCTTTAAATTAAATTTTAGCAATCAACTTTGTTATGACTAAAAATCTAAAAAGTTTATTAAGTGGCATTTTTTTCAGAGGCGCTTAATACAAGAAGGTTTAATGACTACCTAGAGAGAGAACGATATTTAAAATTGTATTACAGTCTTAATAATATAATTATTCTAGCGGCAAGTCAAAATGTTGGTTGAAAATTAAAGTTCACAAATATATATATATATATATATATATATATATATATATATATATATATATATATATATATATATATATATATATATATATATATATATATATATATATATATATATACATTTATATATAAATATATATATATATGTATATATATATATATATATATATATATATATATATATATATATATATATATATATATATAAATATTTTATTATATATTTGTATATTACTATATATATATGTATTTTAAATATTGTAAAGAAACGCTTATTTAAATGTTCATATATATATATATATTTATATATATGTATATATATATATATATTTATACTCTTCAAGGAAAAGTTTAAAAACTTCAGTGAACAGCACCAATGGTTTGAGTAATTAATTAATTCAAATTGGGCATTTGTTTCACCACACTTACACCAAGTTTCCGTTACACAAATAATTTTAGACTTGTGTTTTAATTTATTCAACAAAAACCTAATATTTTCAAAATTTTTATTTAAACTTCAAACATTAATGTTCAAAATTGAAAAACTATTTTTATTTTTGTGAAGATATTGAGAATTTTCAATAGCTGTATAATATTGGCTTTCAAATATTTTTTGATTAAATTTATTAGCGTCATCGAGAGAGTCAAAAATAACGTTTTTTTTTAGTAAAAGTTGGCTGTCATCGAGGCCCGAAACCCGGTCACCCGTCTCGCCTGAACATCACACTATCCCACACATTCATACTGAATATGGAAATATTTACAAATATAAAGTAAAATTTAAAAATAAATTTAAATATAATAAAATTTTCTTTGTTTTAGTGGGAAGTTAAAGCCATTTGTTCTAATTTATTATTATGTTTATAATATTCAAAAAATTTGATAGTTAAAATACTTTTTAATCACATTAATATTTACCTTGTCGAGTTATAGACGAAGTTTTGGTCAAAAAAAAAGTAGAGTATTTATTATAGAAAATGCAATTATAGCTATTATAACAATGTAACTCCGATAAAAAGTTAGGATAATGTTGCAATTGTTATAACAACATTGTAATTACAATAAAAAATTACGTTATGTAACCAACGTTATGTAAACAACATTCGCAGCTAGTTGTTATAACGTTGGTTACATAACGTAAATAATGTATGTAAAAACATCGCAAAAAGCATATTCTTTTTACGATCTAAATCCAACGTTGATCCATTGTATAAACCCAACGTTATAATAAACCCAACGTTATAATAAAACCCAACGTTATAATAAACTATAAAATTACAAGTAGTAGTAACTACAAGTAATTACAAGTAATTACAAGTGTTTTCCGATACTTTAGTACAAGATTTTTATCTGAAGAAATGCTGACTTTTAGTAACTTTTGAACTGAATTGAATTTGCTCTTTTGAATTAAGTAGGATAACTTTTTTATTTCTTTCTCCTTTTGTTGTTGTGATTTTAATTTTTTGGTTTTTGCTTTTTCTATTTTTTATCTTCAGTTAACAGTATCGTCCACAATTATTTTCGTCGCGTCCATAATTATTTTCCTTGCAGTCCATAATTATTTTCGTCGCGTCCACAATTTTTTTCGTAAAAAAAAAATACTTTAGTATTTTTATTACGAAATATCCCAGCAAACATGACAACGTTGAATCAACGTTGAAAACCGGTCGCAAAAGATGTTGCGGAAACGTTGACAAAGTAATCGATTTTGCAAAGATATGTAACGCTGTTTAATAGACGTTGATTAAACGTTATTGCGTAACGTTGAAAAAACGTTACTAAATGACGTTACAAAAGCGTCGCAACTAAACGTTGAAAAAGCGTTACATAAAAAGCGTTGAATAAACGTCGCAACTTAGCGTTGAAAAAACGTTACCTAAAAAGCGTTGCATAAACGCTGTTAAAGTAGTCTATTTTGCAAGGATTTGTAACGTTGTTAGTAAAACGTCGATTTAACGTGACACAAAGACGTCGAGTAAAGGATGAAATATAACGTTGAATCAACGCTTAAATGCGCTATAAAATATCGCAAAATATTATTAAACGTAATTAAACGTGGCTATAATATATATTGAATTGGCAAATAAAACTAAATTGTAAGTTGAACTCTGCCCTCGCAATATTTCCAAAATCAGTTTTTAATACAAACAGCAATATACAATGATAAATATAAAAAAGCTTAACATATACAATTTATTGATATATATATAAAAATATAAATATTTTCTTTAAAATTTATGTGTGTGAGTGTTTGCATATATACTTATGCAATATATAAAAATACAATTAACAGGATATCGTATCGATAGGCCAGGATATCATTGAGATACAGAATCTAAATCAAAAAACAAAACTTGTACCATTAGTAGTCTGAAAGCAAATGTAAAAAAAAAATGTTATTAAATTAGTATAATCATTATTAAATTTAAAAAGTAAAAATATATATATATATATATATACATATATATATATATATATATATATATATATATATATATATATATAATATACATATATATATATATATATATATATATATATATATATATATATACATACATATATATATATATATATATATATATATATATATATATATATATATATATATATATATATATATATATATATATACATACATATATATATATATAACTTATTTATATATATAATTTATAATTATAGGTTCAGGTATCACTCCATTGACTAGTTTTTAACTATATGAGTGACACCTAACCTTATTTATGTGAGTTTATAAATATTATTGTAAATTTTCATATTTTATGGTTAAATAAATGGATCATTATTATTATAACGTCTGTTCACAAAAAATCCGGACTGATTTCAAATGTACACAAATTGTTCTAAATTTCGAATTTTCGATTCGAAATTTTTAAATTTAATCGGTCAACAACAACAGTTTCATTTTGTGGCAAAATTGAGTTTAAATAATTAATTCAAATAAACATGGAGCATCTAAAAGAGAACGATGTTAGAAATGTGATTGGAAATTTTTATAAACAAAACATAAACAGTGGAAAGAAATTTACAGTGAATCATTTTAAGAAAATGGGAATCGCTAAATCTACAATTTATGACATAATTAAAAGGTCTGAAAATAATTTGCCAATGAATAGAAAAATCGGTTGTGGCAGAAAACCTTTTAAAATTACACCAGAAAAGAGAGAGTCCCTGATTGCAAGAGCAGAAGAGAGAATCGGGATTTCGCAAAGAAAATTGGCACTAAAATATAAGATAAGCGTTTCATACGTAAATAGATTATTAAGTATGCATGGACTAAAGTATACCAAAAGAAAAAATGCACTAAAAACAATAGAAAAGCAAGAAATTAAACAAAAGAAAAACTTATTAAAACTTTCAAAAACTTTTTTCAAGCCATCAAATGAGTTTGAAATCATCATGGACGATGAATCTTATTTCTGTGTAAATGGTGCAAATTGTTCACAAAACTCTGGCTACTATACAAAGGATAGTTCTCAAACTGATCATAACATTAAATTCAACTTCAAAAAAAAGTTTGACGGAAAAGTTCTCGTTTGGATTGCAATCAGTCGTTTTGGTCATTCATTGCCTTATTTTGCTGTAAAAAACTGTACACTTGATGCAAAAACTTATTCTAAAGAATGTATTACAAAAACACTTCTTCCATTTATAAATTCCAAGCATCAAAACATGAAAATTTTATTTTGGCCTGACGGAGCGAGATGTCATTATGCAAAACACACATTAGAAACTTACAACACTTTAGGTATTAACTTTGTCGACGCTAAAGATAACCCCCCAAATGTACCGCAGTTAAGGCCAATTGAAAATTTTTGGGCACATTTAAAAGCAAAAGTTTATGGAAATGGATTTACTGCGAAAAATCTTGACCACCTTAAGAATAGAATTTGATTAAAGTTGAAAGAGTTTGATCCAGACTACTTTTTCAACCTAATGGATTCAGTCAAAACTAAAGTTCGAAAAGCCGCTGATTTAGGACCACTTTCGGTTATAAAATAGTTAACAATGTCCAGTCACTCATTTTAGTTAAAGTTTATATATATACATATTTATTTATTTATTATACAGTAAACTCCCGGTTATACAAAATGGCACTTATTAAAATTGTCTGCTTATTCAAAGCAATTTTTATTTCCTTTGAATTTTCTTTAACAAACTCATGCAAATGCTGTTATGCAGAAATGCAGTTATTCGAACCTGCAGTTGTTTAAAATTTCAGTTATTCGAAACAATTTTTGCTCCCCTTGAAGATAAAAAAACACATTTAAGGAACAAAAAATAAATAAAAAATGGACTATATTTTCAATGAATTGTAAAATATTTATTATTTTACAAGGATAAAACTAAAGTAGCACCAAATTCCAAGGGTCTTTTTCTTTTTTACTTTCTACTTTTATTAAAATTTGAAAGAAACTTAAAGTAGGTCATTTTAAAGAGCATATTCAGTTATTAGAGTTTCAGGTTATTCGAAATAAATTCTTATACCCCTTGGAGGTTCGAATAACCGGGAATTTACTATATATATATATATATATATATATATATATATATATATATATATATATATACATATATATATATATATATATATATGTATATATATATATATATATATATATATATATATATTTATATCCAAAAATAAATTTGTATATATATATATATATATATATATATATATATATACAAAATTATATAATTTTGTATATATATATATATATATATACAAAATTATATATATTTAAACAACTTTAAAAAGTATTCTACACAATAGAGTGCTCAATGTTCTTAAAAGAACAGAGCAATTATATTAGTACAAAATTATATAAAAATTATATAATTTTGTATATATAAATTTGTATATATTGTATATATTTTGTATGTATATTAAGTGATTTTCTACTACTAATATACAAAATTATATATATATATATACACAAAATTATATAATTTTGTATATATATATATATATATATATATATATATATATATATATATATATATATATATATATATATATATATATATATACAAAATTATATAATTTTGTATATATATATATATATATACAAAATTATATAATTTTGTATATATATATTTACAAAATTATATAATTTTGTATATATATATATATATATATATATATATATATATATATATATATATATATATATATATATATATATATATTCAAAATTATATAATTTTGTATATATATATATTTATATATATATATATATATACAATATTATTTACGTCAGAATCTATATAACTGCAAAAGTTTTAAGTTTTTTTTTAAATTTGATTCCAGAGAGAAAAAAAAAACATTTCTAACTCTTTTTAACTCAATGCAAAAGTAACTCTATTAAATGAACTTTGCTAACTTACAGTTTTTCTGTCTAAAATAAATGTGACAAAAGTAAGAAACATCTACATTTTTATTATGAAATATAATGCTTTGTCAATAACTATTTACTTAAAAGTATTAACATCAAAAATATTTTGTTAAAGTTATTAACAATAAGCATTTTAAACTATATTTTTTGGAATTTATTTTTAAAAAAAGTTAAAATAATAATAATGGTTTATCATCAAAATTATTCATTGGACATCAGATCTTGGGTCACTTTTGATCGAAAAAAGGGCTTAACCTACAAGCAATGTGATGAAAAATATCAAATATCAGTAAGTGGTGTTAGGAAGATGTGTATAAAGTATGAAACAACTGGTTCTGCTGAAAATCATTTGCAAAACTGCATATTAACAAGTGTGAGGCATTGTGGAACTTAGTGTTAAGGACTGATAAGAATAAATGTCAAATACTTGGCTTAAAAACGACAAAGAGTTTGGCACAGACCTTGTGATGCACTCTTAGATAGAAATCTTACAAAAACAGTCTAGCATGGAGGTGGTTCGCCTATGGCTCGGGGATGTTTTGGTTCAAATAGTGTGGGACGACTGGTGAATGTTGAATGTATAATGACAGGAAAGTTGTATGTTAATTGGCTTTAAAAAAATTTATGTCAATCCGTTTAAGAATTGATCGCAAATTTTTTTTTCACCATGACAACGACCCTAAACACACATGCAAAGCGACACAACAGTTCCTAAAAAAAAAGTAAAGCTAACATCGTTAAATGGCCGCCACAAAGTCCAGACCTTAACCCTGTTAAAAATATATATGGGCAATTTTGAAATCTAAAATAATTGTAAAATAGCTCATTTCATTTAAAAGAGTTACTTTTACAATGATTTAAAAAAAATTATAAACTTTTTTTTTCTTGATTACAATCAAATTTTTGAAGTTATGTAGATTCCATTTTAAATAATTTATTTTTTATAGTTTGAGTTCTAAATTTATTAAAAATATTATTACTATACATGTATATATATATATATAAATATATATATATATATATATATATATATATATATACATATATATATATATATATATATATATATATATATATATATATATATACATATATATATATATATATATATATATATATATATATATATATATATATATATATATATATATATATATATATATATATATATCTATATATACATATATATACACGTATATACTATATATATATATATATATATATATATATATATATATATATATATATATATATATATATGTATATATATATATATGTATATGCATGAATTAACTAAATTAAACTTACTTGAATAGTTGTAACTATAAACCATCAATTTAAATCATATAATGTACTTTGTTCATAAGATGGAAACCAGTTAAAACCATATCATTCCTCTATCTTTGATCCACCAGAACTTTACTAAATAAACTTACACCTAAAATCAAATTATCACATGTCAAAAAAATTTGAACAGTATTATTAAAAATCAGATATGACTAATAATTAATATTAGGTTTTATATATTCTTCACCATAAAAAAA
>NC_088931.1:58180000-58322500 GCF_038396675.1 Hydra vulgaris | reverse complement strand
CGAATATACTCTGAGATTTACGTATATTATATACAATTTGATGCAAAATCTAAAAGTTTTAAATTAGCCGCAATAAAAAGAAGTTATAAAACATAACTTTATCAAAATATTTTTTTTATACCATCTGCATGCATTCTATTAAGTTTTCATTGCCTTTTCTTTACGGCAAATTATTTTTGTAATGGCTAGTTAATGAGACAATATTTTTCAATGTGTCACTTCCTCAACGTTGTCAAAACAACGTTTAATTAACGTTGGCAAAATAACACTTTTTCAACGTTTTTTAACTACCACATTTTCAACGTTGGTATATGTAACGTTGAATAAGTGTTGTTTCATAAATAGCTTAAATACGTTGAAAAAGCAGCTAATGTCTAACGTTGATAAACCTTCAACTTTGCGACGTTTTTACAGTGATTTTTTGCGTACTTTTATTCAACGTCGAATAAACGGGGTTCTTTGAGAAGATAATATAAGTTGATATTTATACGCTTATTCAACGTTGAAAATGTGACGTTTAAAAAGCGGTTTATTTTTAACGTTGACGAAGCATAGATTTTGAATCGTCTTTAAAATGGCTTTTTGCGGAAGTTGATTCCACGTTGAATAAACGTCTTTTTTTGAGAAGCTAAATTACGTTACAATTTCAACGCTTATTCAACGTTTAAATTTACCGCGATTTAGTATACAATAACAAACATTGATTCAACGTTGAAAGCGCGTTGTTTTTGTGACTGTAACGCTTTTTCTACGCTGCGACCGGTTTTCAACGTTGATTCAACGCTGACATGTTTGCTGGGATATAATGGCAAACGATTACAATACAAACATCAATCATTCGAATGTAGAAACAGAAGAACAAACAATAAACAAAACTGTAACCGAAAAAAATATTTCTACAATAAAAAGAATGATGAATAGCAACAAATCAAGTCAATCTCTTGCAAATGCAAGAGGTCTTTCAATTAGGACGATTCAAAACTGGATACGAAAACTTGAACTAGATCAAAATACAGTGCCTAAAGCATGGCAGAGCGGCACGAGATAATATTTAAAGAAAGAGAGAAATTGAGTTATAAATTAATGCAAATAATGCATTAACTACGATCGACATCGCAGAATTAATGCCCGATGAACATAAATGCTCGACAACTACATTTAAAAGAGAATTAAAACAAATGGGATATACCCGTAAAAGGCTTAAATCGGTCGTTGTTGCGAGAAATTCTGCTTATCTAATAGCAACAAGGTTCACGTTTTGCAATCATGTTTCTTTTCTGCAAAATTCTAATCTGATTTATATTGATGAAACCGGTTTTAATTTGCACGATTCACGCCATTGTGGATATGCATTTTTGTGAAGTACCCCATATATTACACTCCCCAAACAGAGATGAAGGAATGTTAGCTTAATACGCGCCATTTCAGTTACGGGATGTATTGGTTTTAAAATAAAGGTTGGGGCCATTAATACTGCTAGCATGAACGAGTGGATTGAACAATATTTAAGACCAGCTTTAAGTGATCGAAGATATGTTGTAATAATGGACAATGCGCGATTCCACCATTCATCAACTGTAGAATCGGCATTTCGAGAAAGCATTGGTACTATCCAGTTTTTACCACCATACAGCCCTCAACTTAATCCAATCGAAGAGTTTTTTGGTGTGATGAAAAATTTATTCAGAAGGATACAACCACGACCTAATAATCAACAAGAAATGATTAACATTATTACTGAGATTTTAACAGGTTTTATTGAATACTCTTTGGAAAATTATTATTCTCACATGCATGAGTGGGTGTTAAAAGGAATTCAGCGTAATGAGTTTATGTGATTAAATTATGCTTGAATTTTTTTTCTTAGTTTACTGTAAAACAGTAGAAAAATAAAGTATTTTTGTTACAAAAATAATTGTGGATGCGACGAAAATAGTTATGAACGCGACGAAAATAATTATAGACTGCAACGAAAATCATTAGGGACGCGACGAAAATAATTGTGGACAATACTGTAATTACTTTAATAATTGTAATTTTTTGCGGCAAGCAAACGTGTTTTATTCAGAGGAAATAATTAATTTTTGTAATTTTTTTTTTGATAAAAGAAAACCAACTATAAAATGGATAAAAAAAAATATTGATGTCCGAAAGAAACCTAACGAAACGGGGAATACAGATGAAACGCAAATGTATCAAATATCGTTCGCGATATTTTTCATTAAATGTTTTCAAAACAGCAGAAAGATATCTAAATAAGTAAAAATCTTAGAAAAGACAAACAAAGATATCGAAGAAAGGCTAACAGTTACTCACAACATCCAAGAAAAAAGGTATGCGAATTAGAAAAGAAAATTAAAAACAAAAATAGTATAGGTGACGAGGAAAAGAATAAATTACGACAGCTTTTAGAAAGACTCAGAAGGAATAATGTTCGCATCGACGGACTTCTCGAAAACGATCAAGAAAGCTGGTGTAAAACTGTAATAGTTATTAAAAATTATTAATTTTATTTGAAACAATCTAAATAGTAAGAACGTTAACATCGAAAGGGCTCACAGAGTTGGAAAAAAAGAAGAAAATAAAACTAGAGCAATTGATAAAATTCTTCATTACAAAGACAAAATAAAAGTACTACATTCATCTAATCGACTTAAATGATCGGGTAAATATTTCAACGAAGATTTCTCTTTTGAAACAATTGTCATAAGTAATAGACTCGTAGAAGAAATGAAGGTACATAGAAAAAATGGTAAATATTCTTTGATAAAATATGATAAACTTATAGTTAGAGAATTTAGGAAAAATAAAGCGAGTGCTTAATTACTTTATCATTTATTTTAGGAATTTTTTTTTTCTTAACATTATTTTTATTATTATAATTACTTTTTGTTTCTTTTTTTCAGAAAAATAATAATTTAACAATTTATAAAAAATACCCTACTTATGAATCAAGATAATGTTACACTTAACTCAGAACTTAATTCATTATAAAGAAAAAATAGGATCCTTCAAGATAAGCATTCTGACCCGGATATTAATTTTTTTAGTAATAACATGATAATAGTAATTTCAAAATATTAAAACTTTATATTATGACCCTAAAACTAAAAACATAATGCAAGGACTAGATGCAAATTAGTTTTCAATTTTGCATTGAAATATTAGGAGTTTTTCAGAAAATTTTGAATTATCTAAACAATTTTTGTGCAAGGTTAAATTAATTATAAAATTATTGGTCTCAGCGAGACATGGTGTACTGAAAAATATATCAAGACGAATACAAATTTTCAGCTACCAAATTATAAAGTGGTTCATCAATTTAGAGGATCTTGGAAGAAAGGAGGAGACTTGTGTGTATTTATAAGTAATTCTTTATCAAACAAGCAAAAAAAAGATTTGTGCTCAACCACCTATAATAGTGAATCACTATGTGTGGAAATAATAAATAAAATCACAAAAAACATTATCATCCACGTTTTATATAGACCACCGTCCGGCTCAATAAAACAATTCGAAAATCATATTAAAATCATAAAAAAAAATAAATTAGGCAAAAATAAAAGCATCTATTTTGTAGGTGATTTTAACGTTGACCTGAACATGAGTCATTTAAATACAAATGTAAATAACTTCTTTAACGTCGTATATCAGAAGGGCTATGTTCCACTAATTAATAAACCCACAAGAATAACAAGAGAAAGCGCAACAATTATAGATCAAATAATCACCAATGAATTCAAATCAAAAATCAAAACACGAATATTTAAACGCGACATTTCAAATCACTTTCCTGTATTTCTTATCTCACAAAAATGTGATAACATCTATGCACAAAAAGTTAAAAAAAATACGCGAAATATAAATCAAAAATCCATGAAATATTTTAATACTTTTTTATCAGATTTAAATTGGGATGACCTCCTTGATATTGAACACACAGATAAAGCATACGATAAGTTTATTAACAAATTACGACAACTTTACAATACGGCTTTTCCTGTAGTTACAAAATGTGTGAAAAAAAACATTAAATCCATTGATGACGCCTGGAACTATAAAGTAGTAACCATACTAGTCTATGGATAGACTTACAACACAGACATAGACAATTCTGTATGTCGTAATGGACACAACGAATGTTTAATTTTTTGTCCTTGTTGTGTCTATCAAATTTTTGATGGTGTCCTAAGATTGCTCAGTTAAAAAATAATTTTCACTTTATAAGTCTACAAAGCATAATTTTTTGTCTATTTGGTGTCTATGATTTTGTCTAAATTTACTTGATTTCATAAAACCAGAAATCTTTCATTACCGTATTATTTGAAGATTGTTATGTAGTAAATTTATAATATTAAAAAAATATTGAAATGACATCAAAACTCCAAATGACGATCATTGCCCATGATTAATTATTGTTTAAAACTTGCGTACATATTCATCAATAAAATGAAAGTAAAAAACATTTTTCTTTTTCACTATTGTTTTATTCACAAACCTAAATAAATTTTAACACCTATTGGAATCTTCTACTTACTAATCCACATTTTATAAAGGACAACTCCTTGATCACATATTTTTAAAATAATTTTATTGAAGGTGATAAAGATTTTAGTGACTAAGGAAAATTTTTTAAATGATAAACTTACCTTCAACTTTTTTGAAGTATTGAAAATAAAACTATTGAAGTAATCCCAAACTGGAGAGGGCATTATAAAAATAAATTTTCACGCACATTCACTGAGAATTGAAAAACAACTGAACTGAGTAATTAATGAACTTCAATTGAGCACAAAATAGTCCATTTTGAGGTTTTTAAATAGACATTAACTTTTTAATCAACAGCACACGCTGGACAAAAAATTAAAAAATGAACTTCTGTTAGAAAAATTGTATTTTTAATTTTGTGCTCGTTTTCAGTTTTTGAAACGATGGTGCAGTGAAAATTTAATTACTCGTTATAAGTCCAAATTATATATTAAATAGATCTTCTATACCTCATTAAAAATCGAGACTGTTCATTTAGTGTCCGTTTTTAAAATGATCTTCTAGAAAGACAAACATTTTTTATAGACAATTCATTTTTGATAGTTGTAATTAAAATTGTTGCAATTAGTGCTTTGTCGAAGTCTATTTTTGTCCTTTTATAATAAGTCCATTAGAGATTGTCTGGTTGCTACTATAAAGTCGTCAAAAAAAAAAGAAGCAACAATTATATAATAAGTTTCTCAAAATAAAAACTTTCAAGAATGAAACTAATTACAAAAATTATAAACGTGTTTTTGAGATGGTTATTAAAAAGTCAAAGAAAGATTACTATACCGAGCATTTAAAAAACATAAAAATGATCCAAAAAATACTTGGAATATAAATAAGGAAGTAATTGGCACGAAACAAACTGACGGAAATAGTCTTTCTATAAATCTAAACATTGAAAACAAAACTATTACAAAAAAATCATTAATTGCTTAAACACTTAATCAATATTTTATCAGTGTAGGTTCCACTTCGGCGTCGAAAGTAGAAACTACTGAAGTAAACTTTGAGTCATATTTTACTTCTAATAAGACCTCAAAGATGGATAATTATGAAATTACTGAAAAAGAACTCTCAGATGCAATATATCTTAAACAAAAAAAAAACTAAACAAAAGTGTGAGGAACAATGATATTAGTAGTAATGTAATTAAAAAATCGATAAAATACTTAACAACCCCTCTTTTACATATTTTTATTCTATCTTTATAACTAGGTATTTATCCGGAGAAACTTAAAATTGCGAGGGTCATACCTGTTTTCAAATCAGGAGAAATTTCTAATCCTGAAAATTACACACCGATTTCAATTCTTCCTTGCTTCTCGAAAATCTTAGCGCGAATTATGTATAATCGATTTTTAACTTTTCTAAATATAAGTAATATTCTATATATTAAACAGTTTCGACTTCAGCCAGGGTATTTAACTGACTATGCCGTTATTAATATTGTTCACGATATATTTAAAGCATTTGACGAAAGTAAGTTTACCCTCGGAGTTAGATCTTAGCAAAGTCTTTGATACAGTAGACCATAACATTCTTACAGTAAGCCTCTGACACAATAGACCATAGCATTCTAAAAAAAACTTGAAAGTTATGGAATTCAAAGCACATATCTAAAATGGCACAAATATTATCTAAGCATTAGTAAATAATACATAGCACACGAAGAAGGAAAAATTGATTACTTGACTATAACTTGCGGTGTTCCCCATGGCTCAATTCTGGGTCCACTGTTATTCCTTATTTATGTAAACAACTTTCATAAGTTTTTCAAACATTTTAAATTCAGTTTTGTTGCAGATGACACGAATTTATTTTATTTTAATGGAGATGTCAACCTTTTATTTAAAATAGTAAACAAGGAGCTTTTAAATCTAGCGGATTTATTGAAGGCAAACAATTTGTCCTTAAATTTAAACAAAACAAAGTATACTTTTTCATGAAATTCACGATAAAGAAAATATTCCATTAAAACTTCCTGATCTTTATATTATTAACTCGAAAATAATTAGAGAGTCGTTATTAAAGTTTTTTGGAGTGATACTTGACGAAAACTTGACATGGAGAGAACACATAAGAACGTTAGAAGATAAAATTTGAAAAAATATTGGTATTCTATACGAAACTAAGCAATTATAAAACCAAAACTGTTAAAAAATCTTATATTTCTCTCTCATACATTGTTATATAAACTATCCAAATATTGCATGGTGCAGCTCTAATGTAAGTAAAGTTAAAAAATTGCTGAGTAAACAAAAAAACGCTTTCAGAATTATTTCATGTACAGGTCGTTTTACACATTTTAAAGAACTATTTAAAAAGGAAGAAGGCGCAAGCTTTCTTTAAAATGCTCCTAAACGGTGCTCTGCAATGAGACCGTAAGGTCTTCTTGGGACGCCTAAAAAAAGATGAAAAAAAAAAAACTTAATTAAAGAAAATCATTTTTGTTAAGTAGCTGTGAAATAGATTAGACAGAATTAGGCAAGATAGCTATGCTTGGAACAGCAGACAAATTTGTATGGATAAATGTTACATGATCTAAACTATGAAATAATATTATCAGTTACGGGCTTTATCCCAGGCTTTCTTAAAAAGGTCACAAAAATTTGACTAAGTAATAGTAATTCCATGATTCATTCACTAGATCATGACAGATTTAATTGTAATATGTTTAAGTGGACCAAGTACTGTGCAATCTAGAGGCTGAAGCCAATGTCAATAATGTAGAAGCACTTCCACTAGATAAATATTATTTTCAATGGCAACAGACAATAACTCAACCAAGTTATGAGAATCGTGGCGTTTTAAGATTAGAACTTGTGATCTATCTCTACCTAAGTATTAAGTAAAGTATTAGTGAACCAAAGATAAGCAATCTTTCGTTGACTTAATTCTCTACCTCTAAAATTGTCTCATTTGTGTCTGTGTGGAATACTGTTACCTCATTTGGGATGGTTCTTGTAATATTGCTCTTTCTCTTCTAGAAAAAATCCAAAAATGCATTTAAAAGTAGTTGGATCCAGTCAATCTGCCGAGCTTGAGCCTCTCTCCCGTTGTCGTAAAGTTGCATCTCTTTCTCTTTTCTACAAATTTCATGGTTGATGCTCCAAGGATTTAAATCATGGTTGATGCTCCAAGGAGCTATTATAACTTGTTCCAGAAAATAAAAATTATTCTCACTTTACTTGTCATTCAGCAAAGTCTATTCATTTTACAGTACCTGCCGCTGCATGCTCTAAAAATTTTTATTTGCTAGTTTTTTCTCTCGTTTTCAACCCTTTAGAACTCTCTCCCATCTTTTTGTTTTACTAATTCATAAAATCTACAACTTTTCAAGCTTTCTGTCAACCATTTCCTTGCTCTTTAACTCTGTTCTCTTTTCTTCTGGTAACTTCCAACTTAGTAGTTGTTGCTTGCAGCCTTGTTACGAGTGAATCAGAATATTAAAAAAAATATGTTAACATGAAGCACACATTGTTGCACAATATCATAAAATAAACTGTCACACGTAAATACATATAGAAGCATAACGTATGATTATCATAAATGTTTATGCATTAATATTAAACACATATGTAAATAAGATGGTATGTAGGGAATGATAATAACAATCATATATCATATCAAAAACATAACCTAATTATCATGATGAGTATATATTGTGTTATATATATAGTATGTATACAATATAATATTATAAATATGTGTGTTTATATATATATATATATATATATATATATATATATATATATATATATATATATATATATATACATATATATATATATATATACATATATATATATATATATATATATATATATATATATATATATATATATATATATATATATATATATATATAATATATCCAAATATTATAGAAACATCATATATATATATATATATATACATACATACATTTATACATACATATTTATGTTTTTTTAGGTTTTGCAAGTTAAAACTAAACTTTTTTAAATATTAATTGAAGGGCTTATTGTGAAACAATGACGAGCCACAAAAACAAATATTTGAAAAAAATGACTTTTAAGTTTTATTTAAATCTATAAAATCAGTGCTTACCTATTATTCTCTCAAATTTATACATCATAAAAATACTAATGGATATTGTATATTAGACAAAAAAAAAACAAATAAAAATTGCGTATACTATTTATGATTATAAAAATGATATTACCTAATTTTTGAAAAAACTGTGGCTTGTCATTGTTTCACAAAAGCCCTTCAATTTATTTAAATAAACTTTCTATGCTTCACCGTATACTCGAATTTATTGTATTATTTATCATTAAAGTGGTTTGTTTTGATCTGTTCCTTGTTGCAGCTTGAATGATCATGTCCCGATATGGGGGTGGTGGCGGTAGAGCTTTTATGCCAATAGATCTACGTCTTGAGGATGTACTGGTTAATCTTAATGTTGTACCACGTAATTCAAGAGCGTGGGCTGATGCGGGGAATTGTTTACGCCGCTGTTTTCTGGTGTTGCTGAACCCTTGTCCAGCTATATCAGACGTGGTGGAAGGTGATAAAATAGTCTTAAATATGATAACTTGTTACCTCCACTGGTCAACTCAACCTTTATTGTAATAACTTAGAGATAAATTTATACAAAAATTGTTCTTTTTTTTTGCCGTTTTATCTACTTTGTTGTGCTTTATGTTATTATGATTGTTTTAATCGGGTCCTTGGCGCTGATTTAATAATCATATCACATAATGGGGCTTTGTTGGTGATAGGTCAGCGTCTTGAGAATGTGCTGCATAGTTTTTGTGATGTACCAGGTGATTTAAAAGAGTTGGCTGATGCGGGGAATCGTATTCGTTGCTGTTGCCTTACAAAACTGGACAACGGTCAATAGGGGTTAATGAAATGATCTTAAGTATGATACTGAGTGACTTCTGCGGGTCAACTCAACTTATTTAAATAACTTAAACAAAAAATCATTCAACAACTGTTTCTTTTGTTTAATCAAGTTATGAAAAAAGCATGTTCATCTTTTTGATTCAGTATTTACTGTCATTAGGGTATGTAATGTACGTTCTATAAGTTGCTAATAGATTAGAGTTAATTAATATAAATATACATTAGTATTCAGCACTTACTAAGCTATTTTATACCATTTTTTAGACTAAGTCCCTTAAGAGTAGCTCTTAAGCAATAAGTTCTACTAACTTTCTTAAAAGTATATCAGTGTGTATCTTTTTAAATGGGAAAGAGTTGAGGTCTTTGGCTTAAAAGTAGTATGCCCTATTAAATGTAACAACATAAGAAGGCTTTAACGACGTAGGAGTAGGTTTTACTTTCTATTTTGAGGATGATACCCCGACGGGGGTCTCTACGAATGAGCATTAAAGCATTCGAAGCTTTATATACCAGAGTATTAAATCCTTAAAAGGGTAAATACTATATTCATTTCCTAACGAGAATCTGGTATTATACTACATAATTTTCCATTTTCTTTATCGCTGATTTATTTTTACACTCTTTCGTTAAGTAAATATGTGCACACTATTCTTATTATAATATATGTTTTCTTTTGCTGTAATACTGCCGCTTCATTGTTGTGCTTTATGTCTAATAAAATGAATAATGCTTTTATATTTTTTTGATTAGTTTATCACGTTATGCTTACCACAACAATGGCAATCATTTATAATTGTTTTATAAAATGATTTTGTATATTTATCTTATAAGTCTTATAGTTTAAATTAAATGTTTCCTTTTTTTCATCTGTGGCTGACAAGTTCGAAGTATAAACTAAATGTAAAACGAATATTTCTACTAAAACGGTGCATCTTTTTCGAAGGATCCAAAATCGAGAAAAAACGGAGTCGAGAAAAATTGAGAAAAAACTCTGTCAAAGTTGAGAAAAAATTGGAGTCTCGATAAAACTTTGTTATAAATTATAACTATCTAGTTGATAATTGAACATTGTTCTTATATTTATTTTTTTTAATTTTATATATTTCGATTTATAATTAATAATAAACTTTTAAAAAATTTATCTTTATATATTTCTTAGAACTTAGATACTTTTCTAATCACAATCTTTTAACGAACAAGTTATTTCTAATAAATGGCTTTCTAACCGGCATTGGTCAGGAAGAAGGCGTGAACTTTCAGTTAAATGCCCATCCGCGGTGCTCTGTAATAAAGACTTCTTGGGGTACCTATAAAAAAAACTAAAAAAAAATTTTAAAACATTATTTATTCTGAAGATCTTTTAAAATAATATTTTAAAAAGATGAAAACATCTATCATTTCATCAGAAAGCAAACTACAAATCTTTATGGCAAATCTGGAAGACAAGGAGAAAACTCTTTCTGCTTCCGAGGAAGTTGTTAATTAGTATTCGAAGTTTTTGTAGATTTTTTTCGATATTTTCTTCATATTCAATCTCATTCTCCAAATATTCAATAAAAACTCTCCTTCAGTCTCTCTATCAGTTTTCGTTTCTGTTTCAATATCCAATTCAGTTTTTTTGTTCACAGTTTCGCGACAATCTTTTTTAGCGTATATCAAATCACAAACACTCAAATGAATTGAATGATTCTGGCAGATTTGATGTGGAAACTTAAATATGGTACCCAATTTCACCATCCAGCTACAGCGATCCGTAGTTTTACCTGCAACATCTTCATCATCTATACCGAATTCTTTTAATTTTTACATTATCAAAATGTTTAATGTTTCGGCAGAACAAGGAGTTGGCAATCTTACCATTTCTAAACAATATGTTCGCTCGTGATGAAAATTTAAATTGTAGTATCTTCTACCTCTATTGCTACACCATTCGTCACCTGTTAGTCCAAATTTTTCTCCTTTTGCTTTCAATGTAGCCAATTCAGCTATCATTAAACATTTGGTTTCAGCATGATACATCTAAATTTTTTCTGAAATTATAAACGCTGTCTTGGGCAAACTATGCCCATAATTTTCAAAAAGCATTCTAAGTGTTTCAGATTGAGTTATGGACCTAATCGAATATCAATCAAGAGCTGTCAACTTGGCAAGACGATAGTTTAACGACATCTTAGTCAAAACTGGTTTGGAATTGGATGGTTTTAAATCTATTTTCTCGCAACTTTTGACGTGACCAATTAGGCCGTTTGTGCTGCTTCCTGAACAAGCGATTCTTTTATGGCATTTTTTGCAATCTACCTATTTCTTATCATTTACCACAACTTTATCAAAGTATTTCCACGCTTCCGAAACCATTTTTCTCAATAAAAGAAAAATTATCAATTTGACTGTGATAGATATTTGTTCTTAACTTTATTTTAACTGTGATAACTTATCACATTTTAAGTTATTAATTAAGTTATTTAATCTAATAGGTAAGTATAATGAAACATTAATTATTATTTTTTGTTATCAGTGATAACATTTTATTACATAATTGCGCCACAATGCACAGTGGGTAGAATATTAGACTTATGGTGGACAAAGTTATTTTGATCATACGATATACGACATTATTGTAAAAAAAAATGTATTATATGTTAAAAACTTAACTCGTTGTTACCTCGACCAGTTTTTGTATATATTATAAATAATGATCTTGACTTAAAATTTTTTTTTGTTAAGGTAAACTATTAAATAGTTAAAATACATTAACTAATATCACCCACGCATAATATTTTAAAAGTTACTGTTTACAATCTTTGCTTAAAAATAAACAAATTCTTTTTTGATAAAAAAAGATATTTTATTATGCATTACATTTTATTATACCACAACTAATTTTTGTGGATTTAAAAACTTCTATTATTAAAAAGATACTATTATACTCAAAAGAGTTTTGGAAATAGTAAAATGGAAAAGTACGAGAATGTTTTATTATATCGTTTTGAATAAGCTTTTTTTGAGGTTTTTTCAACCACCACCACTAGGCCCACTGTGCATTACTAATTGCTTTGTGATGTAAATTAGTGTTGGTGTTGAAAAAAGAGAACACTTATATTTTGAAAACAACATGAACTATTGTAAAAGCAGCGTAGAAATAAAATAAGAATTTAATTATTTTACATGTAAAAATTGGTATTTTCTAAAAACCTCGTCGAAGTTCCGTCGAGGTTTCTCGATTCCTCTCGAGCTCCTAAACTCCGAAAAACAAAGAAAAATCCGACGAGACGGAGTTCCGAATGGATTCTTTGATATTTTTATAAAACAAATAACTCCACTAAAGCGATCAACTCCACTTAAACGGTATAAATTATAGCTAAGTCTGTACCAAGTATAAAACCAATAATGCCATGGATTCTGGTTAAACATAAACTATGGATAAAACAAAGATATGCAGCAATAGGGTATTAATTAGATATAAATTTTAAACAAAATACAACGCAAATAACTCTACTAAAATGGTATACAATTTTAAAACAATAACTATACTAAAACGGTATAAAGCACAAATATGTATAAACAAGGGGGAAAGGGGGCAGCTTTGAACAGAGGCAGCTTTGAAAAAATGAATTTGTGAAGCGTTTATGAATTTAAACTAAGTATAATTAAATATTTTGTGAACATAATATTTACGCTTATGGCTGTCACTTATCTGTCCTGAAATTCGTTACACATTGGACAATCCATATGATTGGTTTGTTTTTGAGGACATATCGTAAACATTTTGATATAAAGATGTAAGTTGTAAGATTTTCCTAACCGCGCTTTAGGCAAGTAACAAGTTTAATGTTATTCATAAGATAGAATAAGTCATAACCTTTACAACTTCGCCAAAAATATCAATTGAGCTTGAAATAAAAATTTGAGCTTGTCTCGGTTGGAAAATTCACTATATATAGAATCACTTAATACTATATATATAATCACTTAATACTAAATGTATAATCACTTTACACTATATATATAATCACTTAATACTAAATGTATAATCATTTAATACTATATATAAAATCACTTTAATAACGATGCTGTCGGAGCAGTTTTAAACATAATAAAAACACTAATAAAAATTATTATTATTACGGCTTATTTTCTGATTTAATAATGAAAATGGTTCGAAACTATATTTAAAAGAGAGAAGCAGAAATTAAAGAGAAAGATATTAATAGTACTATTCTCCAAGTTGAAAATGGGTTTATCAAGCAGAACCAAGCCGCTAACACTTATAATATAAAACGTAATACTTTACATTACCGAATAAAGAAATATAAACAAGGTTTACTATCCAAGACCAAGCTAGGGTTCACAACTAATTATTCTATTTCACAAGTATTTAATAAAGATGAGGAAAAGATATTGAAAGACTACCTTATAAAATATCTTTAAAAAAAATAATGGTTTGACATACAAACAAGCAAGAGAATTAGCATTTAAATATGCTATGAATCTTAGAAAATTTTTTGTTATATAGAGAAACTATAAACAAGCAGGTATAGAGTGGTTAAAGGGTTTTATAAAACGTCACAACGAACTTTCACTTCGTAAACTTGAAAATACAAGTTTGTCTTATTCAACAAGTTTTAATTAACACAATGTAAATCAAATTTTTGACAACTATGAAAAGATGTAAAAATAACATAATTTCACTCCTAATAGAATTTATAATTTTGATGAAACCAAAGAAATGACAGTGCTAGAATTGCCCGTTGTTACAGCGCAATGTAAATAAAAAAAGTGGGTTAGTGTGTGTCTGTTGAACGTGGGCAGCTAATTACTGCGTAGTATAGGAAATGCCATCGGAAATTTGATTCCACCTGTGTTTATATTTCCCAGAACAAGGTTTCATGGTACCATGATAAGAGGAGAGCCTCCTGGTTGAATACGAAATGCAAACAGTCTAACAAGTGGCTGGATGACAAGGAAATTGTTTTTAAAAGTTTTAAATCACATAAATAAATTTGTTTTATGTTTAAAAAATGATCCAGTTTTATTCTTAATAGACAATCATGAAAGCCATTTTTCATTAGATGCCATCAATTATCGTTATAAAAATGGAATGGTAGTTTTAACATTTCCTCCCCACTGCACTCATCACATGCCACCTTTTGACGTGGCAGTTAATGACATTTTTAAGCAAAGTTGTCAACGTGTCAGAATGATTCGCTTTTTTCCAATCCGGGGAAAACAAAAAATAACAACACATGATTTCGTTGGCATATTGACACCAGCTTATACCACTACATATAATGCGTGGAATATTATTTATGGTTTTCCATAACTGGAATATATTCTTTTTCACGAAATTATTTCTGTGACAATGACTTCCTATGTGCTGAAGTAACTAATCTTCCTCTGACGGAAACATTTAGTATATTTAACTTGGAGGATCTTCATAAAGTTGTTATGCATCAAGTTTCTAGCACACCTGATTTCATAATTGTGGAAAATCTAAGTTTCTCACTTACATTCCAGAGAGAGAAGAAATAAAAAAGATTTATCTTTTACGCAAGACAAAAATTAAAAAGTCTAAACAAACTTAAAGCAAGAAACTTCCAAAATCAATAATACTTTAAGCTATGTTAAATTGAATTACTTTAAATTATTTTTATTTTCATCACGGTATGTTTTTTAATATATTTTATCAAATAAAGATTATTTAAATTTTTATATTACTTTATTAAATTATAAATTAATACTTCTACTAGCTTTATTAGTTTGACATAAGTCTTGTTTGATTTATTTTTTAATGTGATTATAACATAATATAAAGTGATCTAATTGATCACTTAAATAAAAAAAGTTAAACTTAATGAAGTAATATATATTGTAATACTTTTCATTTAAACCTCTTATATCTTAAACTTTATATCTTAAACTTAAATTTTTTTCATTTGCTGGCAATGATTCAAAACTACCTCAGTTTGATTCAAAGCTATCCCATGCTGGGGAAGCTTTGAGCAATATCTTTCATGCGCATATGTGAATCCTAATAATACTACAGTGAATGATGAAAACAGTCAATCAGGGAAGTTCTATGTAGTTTTGGCCCTTTTTGATAAAAATCCCTGAAGATAAACGCAGTTTGTCAACTTACTCTTGTTACTTCTAGCCCCAGTCTTCCTTACAATGTATATAAAATGTGTTACGAATCCCAATAGAGTTCGCTTTGATGATATTCATAACGATAAATTGTTTGTTTGTCCGAAGAGTAATCTCACAATACGCTACTGAAAAAAAATCTATTTTCAAAACACAAATTTTATACTATCAAATTATTATTTTTTGGTTTGGTTTCAACAATTTTTTATCTATACGTCACATTTTTGTTTTTAATAGATATAATTTATTTACATTTATAGTTGTTATATCGGGTGTTATTTGTATTTCTTAAGGATTTTTATCAATTTTACTTTTTAAATATGTTTTTACAATATTAGGTTATTAGTTTTTAATTATAAAACGATTATTTTCATTTTGATTTTTAAAAGTTTCAGGGGTTAAAATAACACGTTTTGATAAATTTTAATCTGCTTATGATAAAAATCAAACTTTGCAATATACATAAACAATTTCAACTGATATATTAAATGAATTAAAAACTAAGAGAAGCAAAAAAAAAAAAAAAAAAATTAGCAGAATAGTTTTTTCTTGTTTAGCTCAGTCCACAAATATTAATGGATTAAATCATGTTACTGCAGAGACAACCAGTTTTTTTATTTGATGCTGATTTTATGCAACAAGTCGGCTTTTTATAATAAAAAAAAAAAAAAAAAAAAAAAATATATATATATATATATATATATATATATATATATATATATATATATATATATATATATATATATATATATATACCTCTGTAGTAAAATGCTTGAATTCATTTGAACGAGTTTGAACTTTATTGAGAATCGACTCAGATTGTTCTGAAAAAAATTCCTGAGAAATGTTATTTTTATGAAAAACAAAATCATTTAAGAATTAAAGATGATAAATAATGATCAATAAAATAAATAATGATCAATAAAATAAATAATGATCAATAAAATAAATAATGATCAATAAAATAAATAATGATCAATAAAAAAAATAATGATCAATAAAATAGATAATGATCAATAAAATAAATAATGATCACTAAATAAATAATGATCAATAAAACAAATAAAGATCACTAAATAAATAATGATCAATAAAATAAATAATGATCAATAAAATAAATAATGATCAATGAAATAAATAATGATCAATAAAATAAACAACGATCAATAAATAAATAATGATCAATAATATAAATAATGAGCAATAAAATAAATAATGATCCATAAAATAAATAATGATCAATAAAATAAATAATGATCAATAAAATAAATAATGATCAATAAAATAAATAATGATCAATAAAATAAATAATGATCAATAAAATAAATAATGATCAATAAAATAAATAATGATCAATAAAAAAATAATGATCAATAAAATAAATAATGAGCAATAAAATAAATAAAGATCCATAAAATAAATAATGATCAATAAAATAAAAAATGATCAATAAAATAAATAATGATCAATAAAATGAATAATGATCAATAAAATAAATAATGATCACTAAATAAATAATGTTCAATAAAATAAATAATGATCAATAAAGTAAATAATGATCAATAAAATAAATAATGATCAATAATATAAATAATGAGCAATAAAATAAATAATGATCAATAAAATAAATAATAATCAATAAAATGAATAATGATCAATAAAATAAATAATGATCAATAAAATAAATAATGATCACTAAATAAATAATGTTCAATAAAATAAATAATGATCAATAATATAAATAATGATCAATAAAATAAATAATGATCAATAAAATAAACTATCGGTTTACAACTCTTTATTAACTCTTAACTAAATTAATCCGGAAAATAAGAAAAATCTACGGGTTTCTAAATATTTGATTTTTTTTTATATGCACAAAATGAATTTCTAATATCATGTGTAAAAATTCCTTCAAAATATATATTGTTCTTGGATTAATAACCTTTTTCTTATTTTAGTTGAGCGCTTAGTGCGGCGAAATGGGATTGAGCCTCCACCCACCAATCCCTCTCTTTTTTTATTGATGCGCCTCTTTGCAAATGGCAAGTAGTTAATTTTTTCGTTTTTTTATTGTTTTACTTTTTTATTTGGCTCACCAAGTTCACTGCCCACCGTGGGCATGTATGAACTTTATAGAAAACCGACTAAGATTTAGTGTCGGTTTAACCAACGGACACATCGCACACTATGAGAGATATAATTTGAAAGAAAATATATTATTGGCCACTATCCTTGACTTTTTTTTATGTTGCAGAGATTTTTAATCTTTGCAATAACAGTGCATATGACATATCGCAAACTGGACGTTTTATTTTTTTAAGGACTTAAATTAACTTCTGAGTTCGAACATGATGGTGAAAAAAGAAACGTAAAAAAAAAATCAAGAATTTAATGGTGAAAAAAGAAATTTAAAATAATTAAATATTTTATTTATTATTCATTCTCAAAGGATTATTATTCCGCGGATCAGACGAAAAACTAGGACAGAGACGCAACGGAAACTTTATTAGATGCGTTTAGCTATTAGTAAAATTTGACCTTTTCCTCGCCCAATACTTGATAAATTATTAAAACAAAGGAAAGAGTTGTACCTTGTACTTATCTAAAGACGAAGAACTCATCACTTATTATAGTTTTTACATCTAACTTGTACTGTTTGAATAGGTTCAAATAGCAAAAGTAAGATTTTAGCATGAATAAATTCTTTGATCTACTTTATTGATCTATACTAAAAATGAAATCAAAAAATCAATTTTTTTTTCTACTTATGAAAGACATTAAAGTTTATACACTTTTAAGTAAAACTTATGAAATAAGTAAAGAAATAATAAATAAAATAAATAATGAAATAATTAATGAAACATTTAATAAAATAAATGCATTATACTTAATTATAACTGATTAAACTAAAGTCTTCAGTATAGTACTTTCAGTTTATTGAAGTTACGAAGTTATGTAAATATAAACACATATGAAATTTAAGTAAATTGTTTGAGAATAAAGATGTATATTTTCAATAATTGTAAACAACATAATCTTTACCAAAATATTCAAATGTTTTCCAGAATATTAATAATGTGGGAGAAAAAAAGTTTCTTTGTCCGAATTTACCCCTCAAAATATTGTTTTTTGAAGGTACTTTTCAAACATGTAGTTTTTACCACACGCAGGGGGACAAAGCAATGTCTGCTAAATCTAGGAAAGAAATCTCATTGCTTTTATTAGATAGATACTTCCTGGACATATTGATTTTTGTAACGTCACATTTTTAGATAAATGTTTTTTATTTTAACAGATTAAATATTTATATATTTATGAATCATCCCAAATTCATTTATTTGTTTTCCAGTATATTGAAATTTTGTTCCATTATTATAAGTTTAGGAATTATAGTTGATTATATGCTGTGTTACTTATGGGACGCAAAAAAACATTGCATGAAACCTGTTGTTTTCAGTTAAATATTTCAAGCCAAATATTTAACCTACATTAACTGGCTTCTTAAATTAAATTAAGTAGTTGTTATTCTGCGTTGAATTATTCAAAAGATTGTTTTAGCTATGTATTTATATATCTTAAATTAAATTAGTTATTGTTACTTACGGGGACAATTCTACGCTTTTATCAAAGTGTAGTTTAGGTAACATTTATATAGAAGGTATGACGCATGACTTTAATTGGAAATTTAAAACTAAAAAATAACGCAAAAACATTATAAATCAAAATTTAAATTTTTTAAACATATGGCAACCCAAAGATTACTTGGTTTTTGCTTGGATTTATTTATTCATTTTATCGAATTAACTTACTTGAGCGTGGAGTTGCCCATAAAGAGACATTTCTACAAATAAAATGATGGTGGAGGGGGGGGGGGTTAGGGTGTGAATCCGTATACAGTACCCAAACTGGCTTCTAAAGAAAAGAAAAAAAAAGTCCTCAAAACTTACCTAAAATTTACCTAACCGGATTGTGTCAAACACTCGACTAGCCAACTAAATTCATAACAAAAACGACTATAGCTTAAAAATCACCAATTTTTGGTGATTTTCATGCCGCAAATATAGCTGGGGCTGGGTTTATGACCGAAGCTGCATAAATATTGATACATCCTAAAACAATGTTATTTTTTTTAGAAGATGTTGATATTTTATATATATATATACAATGTATATAATATATATATATATATATATATATATATATATATCTATATATATATATATATATATATATGTATATATATACATATATATATATTTATTTATACATATATATATATATATATATATATAAATATATATATATATATATATAATATATGTATACATATATATAATATACATATATTTTTATACAATATATATATAATATATGTATATATATATATAATATACATATATTTTTATACAATATATATATATATATATATATGTATATATATAAATATATATATATATATATATATATATATATATATATATATATGTATATATATATATATATGTATATATATATATATATATATATATATATATATATATATATATATATTTATGTATATATATATAAATATCATCATCATTGATTTAGCCTCCCTTGATTTAGTCCCCCCCCCCCTACACACATCTCCAAAAATCGCCTCTGTATATATATATATATATATATATATATATATATATATATATATATATATATATATATATATATATATATATATATATGTATATATATATATATATATATATATATATATATATATATATATATATATATATATATATATATATATATATATATATATATATATATATATATATATATATATATATATGTATATACAAGGCCTACTTAAATAACATAGCCTTATTTTTTGCTATCTTTAGAAGCAATATTATGAATAATATTTTTTACGAATTATTTAATGTCTAATAAAAAATTTCTTCCAAGAAAATAATTTTTGGAAAATTTTATAGAGTAGACTTCTGTCAAAATCTTTTCGCTATTGTATATTTCTAAAAGACTCACAAAAAGTCAACTTCTGGTCATGAAACTATATTTACTAAAACCTAACTCCTAAGGGTAACATTGTAAACTAGAAGTTAGAACAAATGTATAGCCTTTTTTAAGCGAATCATCCATAAGAGATAAAGTTGGTTGTTGTGTTGTAATTAGAGCATTAGAAATTTGTTTGGTTAATGTAAAATATTTACATTTTGATCAAGTTTCAATTAGCGTTTTGATCAAATTTCAATTACCGTTTGTAATTTCTCTTCAAAGCGTAGGTCTGTTATCACCTTTCACAGAAGAATTGATTTGTCTTGCTTTTTTTTAGTTCTTGTTTAGTAACTGATCTTTTAATAAACTTTATTAAATATATTCCCTGCAGTGTAACCAGCGGTAACTTCAACTTAGTCTCTGGAAAAATCAAATAAAAAAGAAGGAAAAAACATATTTTTTTTGTATTCAACAAGTTGTTTCCTATAGTTTTTATAAAACAGAGTGCATATATATTTAGTATATTTTAAATGCTTCTTTTTAAACGGGACAAATAAAACTTTGAAAATGCATTAACATTAGTAGAATAGTTATCTGTAACGACAGCTCTTATTTTAAATTCAGTTTGGTGCATTGAGGCAATACACTCATTGACTTTTTTTTTTAAACATAAACCTGTTATGCAAACTTCAGGTGAGAAAATCATATAAGCAACTTATTTATAAAAATTATTTTCTCAATTTTCACCAAATTATTTACCACTTGCTTATCGCAAGTACATCTTACCCACAAGAAGCAGATAATCACTTAATGCACAACTTTTGTTAATGACTTTTTCTTACATAAAACAGTTTTTAATTTGTAATTTTCACCACTGCGAAACCATTTAGGTTAAGAAATATGATAGCCTTAAACAAAAGAAAATTAAAAATTATATTAACAGCCATTGGCTTAAAAGCAGTTGGTATGCCTGATATTTCCTGGCAAATTATAAACATTGTAAATATATATATATATATACAGTATTTAACAAAACATTTGCAACCAACAATGCTAAAAAGTGTTCCTAATTTTAGGAGTCTGGAGTCATAGCATGCCGTGACATGAGCAATCAGCTGACAGGTGATAGCACACAGGCAGAATTTCGTTGACAAGGGCCATTTTGCTGCGGACAAAACAAGTGCAACTTGTTTGGTTAGTTTCATTTTCTTATGTCTGGTCCGTGTCAACGTCACGAAGTTTTTTAATAATTAAAGGAAGTATCCAGAAGTTTCTAGAAGTATGCAGTATGCTTCCAGAAGTTTCCAGAAGAAGCACCTGGAAGCATCCAGTAGCATCCAGAAATCTCCAAAAACATTTAGAAGCATACAGACGCACCCAGAAGCTTCCAGAAGCATCGAAAAGAAGCATCTAAAATCTTCCAGAACAGGTTCACACAGGTTCATTTTACTATAATTCAGTCAGTATATGGAAGTCAGTCAGTCAGTATTATCAAGACAGTTTATCGAAGTGAGTTTTATCAAAGTGTTTTATCGAAGAACATCAATACAAAAAGTGAATAATAAAAATACTAAGAGACATGTAAATCGACATGTAATTCAGTCAGTATATGGAAGTGAATCAGTCAGTATTATCAAGACAGTTTATCGAAGTGAGTTTTATCAAAGTGTTTTATCGAAGAACATCAATACAAAAAGTTAAATACAATAAGTGTTTCATTACATCAATACAGTCCACATCCAACCAAGACGTTGTGTTCCACTGAACATTATTGTATCATCACAAGGTAAATGTAACATGGTAAGCCTTGAGAAGCGTGATTATTCAATTTTATTATTTTTATGATTTCAAATGCAAAAATGGCTCCCGACATTCTTGGATTGGAATTAAGAAAGAAAATTATTAGGGATTACGTAAGTGGAATGTCACAAAAAAGTATTTGTGATAAATATCGCGTGAAAAAATGGACCGTATCAAGACTATGTTCCAAATATCGTTCTACGGGTAAGTTGGTAGCAGATAACAAAGGTGGAAGACCGCGTTCCACCACTTCTAGAGAGGGTTCTATGATTGTCAGATCCGACAAGAAGGATCCCTGGATATCATCAGTTGAGATACAAAAGCAATTAAAGCTGCCTGTATCGGACCGAACAATCAGACGACGTGCTGTTGAAGCCGGATTGTTTTCTCGACGCCCTGCAAAGAAACCGCTGATTTCACTAAAAAACCAGAAGAAAAGACTCCTGTTTGCTACATCTCATATTGACTGGAATGTGCAGAAATGGCGAACTGTCCTGTTCAGTGATGAATCGAAGTTCAACATGATTGAGAGCGATGGCATTTGCCGTGTACGTCGACCGGCCGGAAAACGCCTCGATTTACGTAACTGCCATAAGACCGCGAAGCATGGTGGAGACAATGTAATGGTCTGGGGGTGTTTTTCTGCTAACGATCTAGATCCAATACATCGAAACGATGGAATAATGAACCGTTTCATGTATAAAAATATACTGAAAGATGTTATGTTACCTCATGCTGAATGGAATATGCCAATAAAACGGGTTTTTCAGCAAGACAACGATCCAAAACACACTACAAAAGTAGTCCAGCAGTGGTTTCAAGACAACTACCTATCGGTGATGGATTGGCCGCCTCAATCTCCGGATCTCGACCCTATCGAGAACCTGTGGGAGATTGTCAACCGCAGAATTAATCCTGAAAGTGTTCGTAATAAGGATCAACTGTTTGAACAAATCCAAAAGGCCTGGGCAGCGATTCCACAAAGTTTCATTGATCACCTGATCGAATCTATACCTCGAAGATGCAAGGCTGTGATCGACAACAAAGGATTTGCCACGAAATATTGATAGCAAAACACAGCTTCGTCAACATTTTGTCGAATATATATATATATATATATATATATAAATATATATATATATATATAAATATATAAATATATATATATATATATATATATATATATATATATATATATATATATATATATATATATATATATATATACTGAAATAGGCTACTGCTTTCTTTTCATTCATTATTCTTCGTTTTTTCTTTTTTTCTGAAAAAGCCGCACCAAATTAGACAAGCAAAAAAAGAGAGCAAATGCTCACATAAATGTGCTATAGTAGATATATTATTTTTATTATTATTATTATTTTTATTATTATTACTATTATTATTATTGTTATTATTATTGTTATTATTATTATTGTCACTGTTATTATTGTTGTTATTATATACACGACTCTTAACCATAACCCAAGCTTTTATACATGAGCCGTAAGAAAACTTATATACATGTATATATCTATATCTATATATATATATATATATATATATATATATATATATATATATATATATATATATATATATATATATATATATATATATATATATATATATATATATATATGCATAAATATATTACACAAATTCAACTGACATTGTAAGTTATGTTTTTTAATTTTGTGTTATAGAAATGCAGCAGCAATTATGCATCTATTCAAAATAAGTATTGGTACTGGGATACTAAGTCTTCCAGCTGCATTTAAAGATGCTGGAACAATTGCTGGTCCACTTGGTATTATTTTGGTAGCTATATTAACAACACATTGTATGCAACTTTTAATTCACAGTTCACGCTTTATTTGTAGAAAGTAGGTTGTTAATTAATTGTTCGCGTTTTATTTGTAAAAGTTGATTTCGTGCTTTTTTCGATTTTTAAAAAAATATAAAGTTTATGATTTTTGGTTGAGCAAGAATTAACACATGGACCGTTGCTTAATCAAAAGTCGCTAGACTGCAGAAGTGAGAAAGCTGATTTTGTAGACATAAATCTGATTTTATAGACATAAGAGGGAAGTGCTTAGACTGGAAAGATATTATTCTATATTATTTAGTGCTATTTTAAACTTGCGCAGACAAGCTTATGGTGCGTATAAATAATTGGTTCATAACAAAATAGTAGTAACTTACGTACTGCTTATATTTGTCATGTGTCATTATTAAATAGTTATAATTTGCGCACTGATAACATTTTTCTAACTGATAAATGTCTAAACGAAATATATTTAGTTATATAATTAGAAAAATGTAATCAGTACGTAAGTTACTACTAATTAGTTATAAAAATATAAAAAAATCCACATTTCAATGTATAACAGTTGCGGTTCTATAGGGTGGGGTGGGGTAATGTGGATAGAATTTTAGATATTTTAGATAAAAGTCGAACTGTATTGGTTATGTCTAGCAGTTTTCTTTTACTTACTGATGCAGTCTTCTTTTCAGCTTTATTCTTCTCTTCTTCATGTAACCTTGCGACAACATCTTGTGCTGTTAAAATTTCTCCCTTTTTTGCCTGGACACAAGCTCTGCGTTTTTTGAACTCGCAAGTGCTGTCAGTGTAGGCAGACTTGGGCTAGGTGTAAGTACAGAATAAATTTCTCTCTGTAAGTTTTTTACAACATTTTCTTTGTTGTTAGACTCATCTACTTTCTCCTGCTTTGGTTGCATATTCACTCTCTTTTTCATAGGTTTTGATTTGTCAATAAGGTAAAGACCGTTACCATTAAGACCACTTTTCAGGAGTTTGCTCTCTACCTTACTGACAAGTGCTTTTAGTAAAGTTGGAAATACAGATTTGTTAACATTTTTATGTCTGCTTTCTCTTAACTATTTTTTAATATTTTTTTTCCATTGGGATTTCCAAAGAGCAAAAAAAACCAACATCAAGAGATTGTAATGCGCGACTTGTGTTCGTGATACGTAAGTAAAATTATATGATTGTCCAGAGCCTTTTAACAGTAGAATATTTTATATGGCTGTTGTGTCCATTACACAACAGCAATACAGCCTTTTCATAATCCTTTACATGTATAATAAAACTGTCAATCAAACTTTCAAAAATATAGCCCTCCATTTTGTTACAACCTGATTTTGTTACACTATACGTTGCATTTTCCGGTCCATTTTGAAACCATGCATCATAAAGGTCGATGGCTTTGTAGACAACAAAGGTAGACAAGGAAGGTAGACACTGAACATTTGCTGACCCACAAAACAGTACAGTATACATTGATTTACCACACAATGAAGCTACGTAATAGGCTGAATTTGATGCTTTTGAAACAAAGGTTATCCCTGCTGATAAATCTGTAAGTAAAGCTGTTTCATCTAAATTAAATATGTAATGTGGTCTATCAAAATAAATTATTATCGTTTAATGTTTTTTCATATAACTAAAAAAAAACTGTCAATGTTTTAAGAGAAAGATCATTAGCTCTTACTTTCGTCAAAAGTTGAGGTTTTCTTTTTCCAAGTACTACATTCCATCTTTTTTCAAGAGACATGCACCAGTCTTTCGCTGGGTTGTCATCTTTGAATTGAGTTTTTTGCTAGTAAATGTTATATAGGATTTAATTATCGGTTTGATATCTTCTCTATCTAGTGGAAAATCCTTATCAGCAAAGCACATCAGAGCTTCCACTAAAAGATTTTTCTCAGTATTAATTAAAACAAACCCACAACTGCTTCCAATTCTTTTGTCATTCCTTTGAATTTGATCATGGTACCGTCTGTATTCCCATAAGGAATTTCAGAAGACATTGATACATTTTATACTGACTCTCTTTCTTTAACTAGCTGTATAGCAGTCGTTAATTTGTTGTGATCATCTGTACCAAAAGTCTTGCGTTGCTATTCACAACGGCATAATAATTTATTTCAGTCCTATTATTATATCTAAAATATTTTAAAACAAACAAATATATAAAGTATATAATTTAATTATAAAGTGAAGAGGAATACAAAAATAAAATATAAAACATTTAGATAGGAGTTAAAATTTTACCCTAGCTATTCAGGGAAAATTAATTTGAACTATGATCTTAATTTAAATAGTTCAGAAGCATTATATAAAACTATTATATGTAACTGAAAAATGCATAATACTATATTAAAAAGCTAAAGTTAGCATAAGTGTATATTTAAATGTCGTGTAGCTTTTTATTTTATATTAAAATACTATAATGTTAGTAGGATTTTATGTATTTTATATATATCCATTATACCCCATTATTATATTATTTGTATATCCATTTAACCCCATTTTAGATTTTTGTTTATTTATCAATATGGGTTAGAGAACTAATAACTTAAATTTTAAATGTTGCTACATCATAGTCCAACTAATAAATATGCATCATTAAACTTCCATGAGTAATACTACTAAAGTCT
Organism: Hydra vulgaris; assembly: GCF_038396675.1. Lineage (NCBI taxonomy): Eukaryota > Metazoa > Cnidaria > Hydrozoa > Anthoathecata > Hydridae > Hydra > Hydra vulgaris. The sequence goes on along the minus strand of NC_088931.1, from coordinate 58,295,674 downwards.
GCAGACAAAAGTTTTAAAATGTAATGATTTTTATATACTTTTTAAAATAACATATTTTACATATTACCTATTTATGTAACTCAAATATTATAAATTTTATGAACATCGTTAACGTAAAAAAAAAAGAAGCTAATTATGTGTATAAACTGTTGATAACTTTCAGGTTTTAGGATTATGTATAGATAACTTACTCCATGGATACTTATTGAAAATATCCAAATAACCCTAACAATTCATATACCCCACCCTACCCACCTAGTGGGGATTTTTTTAACAAATAAAATCTAAACTAAACGTTTTTTAAAGTTTTCTAAACGTTTTCTAAACGTTTTCTAAACGTTTTCTTAACGTTTTAAAGTTCAAAGCATTTAGAAGTCGAATTAAATATGCTTGAAAAACATTCAGAACGCAGTTTAAAAAAAAAAAAAATGCACGTTCAAAATATATTAGGCACAACTTTACGGTTTAGTTAATTGTCGGATATATTTTAAAATATTCTGTTAATTTCTTTAACAAAATATTTAAATTTTTGAGTCATTTGGGCATATGAGTTGTTGGGGGTTTAGAGATTGTTAACATGCCAAATTGATGACAATTTAATAAAACTTTTAGATTTCATTGTCAATACCTTTCATATAGTGAATTGGCAGAGCTATGTTGCAAACCATTCCTATGGGATAAAAGTAAATCCGCAAAGTAAGTGCGTTTTATTCCAAGTCAGGTTTAATTTACCTTTTTTTTTTTCTTTGTAGTTTTTACATTGTAATTAAAACAAAATCATTAACAAAATATTAACAAAATTTATTTATAATTTGTAGAAATATTGTCGACGTATTTTTAATAATCAATCAGTTGGGAACGTGTTCAATCTACATAATTTATGTTGCGAAAACAGTTGTTGAATTATCTGCAAGTAAAATGATTATTGATGCCAGACTAATTATTTTGATTTTGACTCCTTTAACCATTTTGATTTCGTTTGTGCGCAGTTTAGGAAAATTGGCTTATATTTCTACAATGGCTAATATGTTTTGTGTTTTTGGTCTTTTAATGATACTCCAGTTTCTTGGAAGAAATTTAAAAAACCCAGGAATCTACCCAACTTTTGTTGGGTTTGGCAGTCTTCCAACTTTTTTTAACATAGCTCTTTTTGGCTTTAATGGAATTGCTATTGTGAGTTTTTCCAATATTTATATTTTAGATATTAGTATCAAAATTTATTTTTAAAGAGTTTTTTGGTTTTGCATTTGGATTAGGTTCTTCCGCTTTATAATAAAGTAAAACATCCAGAAGATTTTCCTACTGTAATGAATATTAGTACTGTGTTTGTTGCAGGACTTAGTATCCTAATTGGATTTTTCGGGTATACTGCATTTGGTAATAATATACATGGAAGTGTTACTTTAAACTTACCAGATAATTGGTAGTTACTTCTTTGTTTTTTATTTTTTTATAATTTTTAAATTCAGGGATGTATGAATTTCTAGTAACAGCAGTAACTATAGCCAAAGCTTTGAAAACTGTGGCTTTACCACTCTGATTTAAAAAAATTTCAAAAACAATCTCTAGAAAAAAATTGTTAAAGTTACTAAAAATAACTTACTTATGATGACATAACTAACTTGAATAACTATTGTTTCCAAGGAAACTAAACTGGTTCTATTTTTATAGGTTTTACAATATTATAAAGTGTACCTATGCGGTTGGAACATTTTTTACAATTTTTATCAAAATTTATGTTATGATGGAAATAATGCTTCCATTTCTTCTATCGAAGTTTGATGAAAAAAAAGTAAATAAACTGGATTATCTATTAAGAGCAGTTTTGGTGGTGATCACATGTAAGTCATAAACTATTTAATTTTATGTTAAAATTATAAAAAAAACTTTTTTACACAAAATTCATTTTTTTCAAGAAGTCAGGTAAATAGGATTAGTTGATATATAGGGGTTAGGTTAGGAATATAGGCATGTATAAGTTGTGGAAATAGGTATGTAGGATTTAGGGATAAAGATATGTAGGGGTAAGAAATAAAGTTATGTATAAGTTATAGATATAGACATATAGCGGTTTCCTATTCGATATTCTCTTTTGTATTTTTAGGAATAATAAACACATATTTACTTACTCAATAATATTACGCGAACTTCAGTTTTAATTCTGAGGATATAAAGACAATTTTTTTATGTTGAAAACTTGTCCTCAAATGTGTATGATACTTGATTGTTTTATGGTTTAGTTCCAAAGTCATTTATATTAACTACCATAGTGAATATATATTAAATATATTTTTGTTTGAAAATATTAGTTTTCACAAATTTGGTTCTAATTAAAATAAAATCGGCAAAAAATAAAATTTTTTAAGTTTCATTTATTTTGTAAATTTTTTATTTTTTTTTGATAAAAGTTGATTTTTTAACACAACATTAATACATTTACTATTTATTAATGTAGTGTCAGAAAATCTACATTGTTACTATCATTGTTTACTATTTCCTCCTCTAAAAACTTTAAAATATTTTTTATAGTTGGCAACATGCAATTTTTATAATCTTTTATTTCACTTGACCAGAACTTTTAATGAAGTAATTTGTCCTCAAATTTTTATTTGTTACGTCATTAATGTATTCGCGTAGTGCAGTGTATGTAAGTTTACGTTCTTTTTTTGAGGTGCGGGTGATAGTGTTGCGGGTTCAAGTACTCTCAGGAAGATTTTTTTTCTTTTGTAATATTTAATATTTTCGTTCTAGAAGCTCCTCATAACATCGTCGCTCACATTATTTGTACGCTCGTAAAAATAACGTTTACACAAAACAAACCTTATTTGTATGCAAAAGAATATTTAAATGCTTTTTACCTTATTAATATAGAAGTGTAATCTTGTGGTTATATTTGGTGTATATTTGAAAATTTAAAAATATTTTTAAATGAACTTAAACACGATTTTAAAATTATATGTGTGATGGAAACTTGGTATAATTAAAATATAAAAAAGTTATTAAAGCGGTGAAACAAATTCTGAATTTGAACTAGTTAATTACATATGAATTCACCAACCAGGTGAATTTAATGTAGGTTGGGGCGTTAATATTTTTATCCACAATTCACTTAATTATATTTTACGTAACGACCTCTGTGTTAATGAAACAGATTGTGAATCATTATGCATTGAATTAGTAAATAAAACTGAAAAAAACATAATTATAAATAGTATTTATAGACCACCATCTTAAAACATTTCTAAACAAAATTAAAAAATCGAAGAAACATAATTATTTGGTCGGGGACTTTAACATCAACCTAATCAACTAATCTTCTAATTATTATACTAAGGACTTTATAAATACTCTTCTAGAAAATAACTTCCTTCCAAAAATAAACAAATCAACAAGAGTTACAAAAAAGCCTTCTACTCTACTTCATAATCTTCCTAACAAACAATTTTTATAATATTCCTCTTTATATAGGTATGATTCAGACTAATTTATCGGATCATTTTCCTACATTCTTAACAACCAATAACATTTTAATTAACAATATTGCCACAACATCCACAATATTTCGGCGACAGATCAATGAAAACTCCTTAATGCATTTTAAAAACTGTTTAAAATGATTATAATTTGTTTCATGGTCAATTTTGCATGCAATATGAAGTACCCAGCGAACATTGATATACGGGTACCGTACGGGGCCCATACGGGTTGTCAAGTGGTTAACAACGGTATCCCGCCGTCAACTGGGTAGACCAACGGTATCCCGCCGGATCTTGGCCGCGGTTTCCAAATGGGTATGCCCGCTGAGTATCCCGTATGGGTCACATTTGGGTTTGCAACTGCGACCCATATGGGAAACCCATTGGGAGCCCGCCGGATTTTGGCCGCGGTTTTCCTCTATGGCCCATATGGGTATGCCCGCGGGGTATCCCGTAAGGGTCCCACGAGGTTTACCCATTGCGAATCTTGAAAAACTACCTTCAAATGTTTAAAATTTACTGAAAAAGCAAATTTATATATAACTTAATTGTATTATTTAAAAAAAAAATATTACAGTCGAAATTAAACAAACTTTTAAACGATTCTTTATTCGAGTATCAAAAGCTTTTACGGTTATCTCGCGAAGTGGAAGCTTTTCCATTGTTGTTTTAACGACTTCTTTGAAAACCTTTTTACACAATATCTAGTTTCAACATGACCTGAAAAAAATTCAAGTTAACTGTTAGTCTTAAATTTTATAGGTAACATCAATTATTTTAAATATGTTTTAAAACTCTTACAATTTCTCCTAAAACTCTTCAGATAAAAAATGTAATTTTCAACATCAAAGGTTGAAAAATAAAATCTTTAATTTTATAATCGACATTTATTTAAACGTTTTAAAATGTACTTGTAATAAATAAGAACATGCTTGTGATTAATATAATCAATTGATAAAATCCCTTTAGTTACTGATAAATAACTTATATATAACTATTTTATAAATATAATTTTATATTTACATTGAATATAATTTGATATATACTGTATATATCTTTATATATATATATATATATCTTAGACTGCTGATTTAGGTAACATCATACTGAAATAGCCTGCTGCAGGAGGCTTATAATTTTTAAATCGAATCTTTAAAATAGAGAGAAACTTTTTTCATTTTACACTAAGGTTTCATAGATTAGGATTCATCAGAAATCTTATATAACAGTGCCGTGGCTGCAAAATCTAAACACACCCTCCCTTCAAAAGGACCCAAAATTCTTTTTAATATCTAATTAAGACCTTGGTTTTCTAGAAAAATATCTTGGAGTGTAACGACATATCTGGAATAATCCGTCAGATAAAGTATTGACTGTAATCTGAGACAGTTTACAACATATGGGCCATTTAACCATAAGTTTATAAGTCTTCGCATACCCCTAAGCATACTAGATGCATAAAGTCTAAAGGAAACTTTGTCACCATGTCAAAGTTTAATTTCATTTAACACACCACTAAGATGTTCAGAGTGCTTTTAATGACAAAAATCTGAATCAGTGTTTAAAATTGATGAAATATGTAGGAGTATTATCTTGCCACACCACTCTCCTTTCTGAACACAACGCTTACATCAGTTCTAACCATTGTGCCTCTAATACACTTAACAAATGCTCTAGCTGTTGCATCACATATAATAACAGCAAGATTAATTTCATACTCAATATTTTAACAGATAAAACTATCTTTTAGAAGAATTTTGAACTCTACCAAAAAATTATGTAGATAATCAAAAATGGAATTGGGTTTTTGGGCACCACATTTAAAACAAATCTCTAAAAATCCAATTTGAGTCCTAGGCCTAGGCTCTGACAGCAACATTTATAAACAGCAAAAATTTTTTTCAAATTTTATTTAAAATTTTTTACATGTATGTTTAAATTTTCTCATTATTTTAGATTTTCATTGAATAACTTCCTACATGTTTTTTTAATATAAAATATTTATGGAGTATTATTCTTTTTTACTATCAGGTACACACTAAAAATTAAAGGTAGAAATTTTTAGTTAAGGTAGGATATGTGATATACCCTTAGTAAGGTATAATTTTCTACCTTATAAGGTAGAAAATTATACCTTTAAGTTAGAAAATTGTATGACAAATAATTGTTTTTAATATAATTTTCTACCTTAAAAGGGAGAAAATTATACCTTACTTAGGGTATATCACATATCCTACCCTAAGGTAGAAATTTCTACCTTTTTTTTTTAGTGTGTATAACACTGATTAAACTGACTTGATCAGCCCTCAGCTTTAATTTGAAGCTAACGAGTTTAAAGCTGAAGCTAAAATATCAGCTGCAACCCCTAACTTACAGATGACATAATGTGATGTCATCTGTAAGTTATAAATACAGATGAATTAATGTGATGTACATACTTTATCATAATACATGTGTTTTTTTTATACTTGAATACTTATTTTTTTATTTTATAATACATGTTTTTTTTTAATATGTGTTTTTTTATAATATTTAATACTTAAGAAAATACTGATTTTTGCAGAATATTCTTTAGATAAAAATAATATTTTTTTACTCTAATCGTGGTAATAAACAAAAGTAATATTTACTCTAATTAATATATTTTCCCCCAAAGTTCATGGAGTCATAATTTATGTTAAAGTTATCAAGTTAAATTAGAGTTTTATAATAAAAGTTTGAATAAAAAAGTTTATATCAATAAAAATTTTATCAGTATCGTAAATATAAGGTAAGTATTATAAGTGTTTGCAAGTATAAGTATTGTAAGTATAAGTTATTATTAGTAATAATAAGTTACATATCAGTTTATATATAGTTGTGTAAATTATATTATATATAATAATTTTATCATATATAATATATTATTAGAATAGAATTGAAAAGATGCTGTACACACTTGAGGTGTGTTGAGTCTTATCTACGTAGAATTAAGAACGTGACAGCCGATTACACAATATAGTGTTCAGAAACCAAAATATTTGTCAATGCTGTTTTTAAAAAGGTTTAAGTTATCTTTATCTATTATTCATTGAAGAAGAGGATTCCAATGATTTGTAACTCTGTTTGTGACGAAATGGTGACGAATTCTCGAATTGATAAAATGTCTGCGTATTCTACAATTGTTACTTCTACTTGATCGTTCCAGCTCAAAATTTAATGGAGGGCGGTGAAAATTAACAATATCATTTCATTTTGAGATCATATACATTTGAATCAGATCACCTCTTCTTCTTTTATCATGCAAAGTTAGCAGTTCAAGCATTTTTAGTCTTTCTTCATATGATTTCCCCCTTAAATGTTTGAATCTTGTAGCCCTGCGTTGCACGAGTTCAAGATTGTCAATGTCCTTCTTCAAAAATGGACTCCAAACTGCTGCTACATATTCCATGAGGACGTACTAACGATTTGTATAGTAACTTTAATGAAAGTTTATCTAAATACTAAAAAGAGTTTTTGATCGTGCCTAATTTTCTGTTTGCTTTGCCTATTGCTGAAATAATATGATATTTTCACTCTAGATTATTTGAAATGAAAATCCCAAGATCTTTTTCTATTGTTGTTTCTGTTAAAACAGAGTTGTTTAATTAAATTCATATCTAGGATTCTTTTTACCAATATAAAGACTTTAAATTTTGATTTATTAAATTTAATTAAGCAATCTTCAGACCATTTTACTAACATGTTAATGTCCTCTTGTAATAATTTATTATCATCGTAACAATGATTGATTAAAATAACTTTGATATTGTCTGCATATAATTTAACGACTTTAATAATCCCTCTACATAAGTCATTAATGAAGATGACAAATAAAAGAGGTCAAAGTACTGAACCTTGCGGTACTCCACAAGTAAACATCTTCCAACTTGAAATATACTCTTCCATCACCACCCGCTGAGTTTGATCTGACAAAATGATTTACACCAACTTAACAAAGATAACCCAAATCCAAGTCTAAATAATTTTTTCATTAATTTCCTGTGAGAGACTGAATCAAATGCTTTTTTGAAATCCAAAAACAAAACCTCAACTGAATTGTCCTCTCATACGCATGCGTCATCAAATCTAATGTTTCCAACAGGTTTGTTATACAACTTTTGTTGTTAACAAAGCCATGTTGCTCTTTTGAAATTAAATTGTTTTCAATGAGAAACACCATCATACAATCTCTAATACTTCGCTCCATAATTTTACAAACAATTGATGTTAATGAAAGCGGTCTATAATTTCTTGGATCTAATTTATTACCCTTTTTGAATAATGGAACAACGTTTGCACATGACCATTACTTTGGAATAGTTCCTGTACTAAAAGATTTATAAAATATTAATGCTAAACAACTCGACAAAAATTCTGAACATACCCTTAAAACTTTTGGGTAAAATTATCAGGACCTAATGATTTGTACATGTTAAAATTACTTAAATATTTTGGAATAATAGGAATACTAAAATATGGATCAGGACATTTTTTTGAAAGATTGCTGCCTAAAACTTGATGAATCATCTTGTATAAAAACAGATGCAAAAAATTCATTAAGAGTGTTTACTATCTCTTGATTATCAGTAGTTATAACACCATCGTGTAGCTTTATTACTTTGATAGAGTCTTTAAATCTTGTTATGTTATTTATATATGCATTGACACTTTTAGGATTGCTTTTTGAATTAAGTACCGAGTTTCCTTCACAATTGCAAATACTTTTTTTGACAAGTTTTTTATATCTTTATTTAATTTTTTATACTTATTGACTTCTAAAATACTTTTAAAACCCGAGTTTCTGTTTCTAAACCAACTTTTTTGTTTTTCTCTACAAATACTTCTAAGATCACTTGTCATTCACAGTGAGTTGTTTTTGTGTTGAAAAAAGTTTTTATCTAAATTCATTATTGGAATTTATTTTTCACACCCTATTTCATATTTTCTAAGCCATTTTTCGTATCATTCATTAACACCAAGCCCTTCAAATTCTTGTACCCAGTTTATGTAATTAAAATAAAAGTTTAATGCTTTATAGTTTCCCTTTTTCCATAAAAATGTTTTGTTCCTTATGGTTTGTTATGATATTATTAAGTTAGACCTGTTTTCATATCCAAACCTAAACTTCAAAATATGATGGCCATGATCGATGCCACCTAACGGCAGAAAATGCTTCAGAATATAAACTCTGCAGCTATTATCTGTTAAAATGAGGCCTAAAATGTTAGTATCTATATCAAACTTGAAAACCGCTATGGATAACATTTTTGTGCAGGTAACAGTCATGTAACGACTCAATAAATATACTTGCTGTTGTATTGCACTCATTTATAATTTCACTAAAGTTTTTGTCGTTCAACTTGATATTTGCATAGTTAAAATCACCGGATGTTAAAATTACAGAGCATTTGTTATTTTGTTTAAGTACATATGCCTGCTTTAATGATTTTATCATGTCGACACATTTATCATTATTACTAAGACCTGTCCGGTAAATACAACATAAAATTTTCTCTTCGCCAAGTTCAATCAAACACCATACATGCTCAATATTTTCATTTATTATTGTTCATTTATTTCATAAAATTTAATCTTATCTTGTATATAAATACATACTCCACCACCACGACAAAACTGACGATCCTTTCTAAACAGATTATAACCCGGAATATTAGTAGTAAACATTACTGACCACAAAGTCTCATAGACAAATATAATTTGAGCCTTAGATCTGGATATATCATCAATGAATTCATCAAATTTATTATTTAAAGAGGTTGCATTTGTATACCAACCTGTTAAATAATCAATGTTTTTTGTTTTTAAACCTTTTTTAAGTTCTTGATTCATTTCATTTACCAGCAGTGTATTAGCACTTGAATCCGAATGCTTTCCTCTTTCAGTGACTGTATCAGGGTCACTTAATTGGTAGTATTTGTTATATAAATATTGACAAGGAATATGTATGGAATTTCTATAATTATATGTGTCATGGAATGTCTATAATTATATGTGTCATGGAATGTCTATAATTATATGTGACTTGAACAACAATTGCTATTTGTTTATTAACACCACTTGTTTATTTTTAATTACGTGATAGCTTTTAACTTTATCCCAATCGACTTTCAGGTTTAGTGGTTTATTTAATTCTCTACATTTATCTCTGAGTTGTTTATCCAAGTTTCTCTGGGCATCGGTTAAATTAGGATTTACATAAATATTCTTAAACTTACGGTATGATTTTTTTATAAAGTAATTTCTTGTTTCTTTATTTCTTAACTCGACAATTACTGGTATAATGCCCTTTTTAAAATTTTAATTTAAACACACGAATCAAATGATGTATCAAAATGAATCAAAAAATTCTTTAATTTCATTTGAAACCGTATTAATAATATCAATCTGAGATTGAGATTTATTCGGAGCAGGAACAATAACATTTACAAATTTTTTGCTTAAATCTTCATTCTTTTTAGCTAAATCCGCAACTGTTATTACTATTATTATCTTATACTACTGTTATTACTGTTATTATCTTTTTATTCAAATCTGTTACAGCATTATTAATTTTTAATTCATATTCAATTCTCAGTTTACTCTGCAGAGCGTCTTTGAATTCTTTTGCATTAGCCATAAAATATTAGTTATAAAATACTATTTATTATATACTTACTACACAGGGACTTATTAACAAAAATACTCATTACACAGGGACTAAAAAGTTTCAGTATATATTTTTTTACGTTATTACATTACATATAATATATTAATTATATTATTTATAATAATATATAATTATACATAAATAACTTGTATATAAATAATTTATAACTTATACATAATAATATTCTTTATATTATGATATTATTGTTAATATTACAAGCGCACAATTTTAAACCAAAGTCAAAAAATATTAATGCTTAAAAAATAAGGTAGATGCATAACAATAAAACCATATTTTGCATTTATATGTAAACACTTAATATTTATATCTCACGGTGGGTAAACTACGTTAACATCAGTCATTTTGCTTGCATAAAATATAGAAAAATCAATGGAAAAGAGTGGATCTGTAAAAACGAATCAAAAGCTTTAAATTCCCTAAATATAACCTATCCATCACAACATTCGCCTGTTTGCTCTTTTTAAATGTTTCTCACTAAACCTAAGTTTTGATTAAACTCAAAGCAGTTATTACCGTCAACATTTATGTTAAACTTTGTAAATTTATTTTTAAAAAATTTAAAAAAATTCTTTAATAATGGTACCAAATGAAATTTTAAAACAACGCCTTTTTAATGGAGTTTCACAGTGAAAAAATATATCGAAAAAAAATTCCCTTTTAATTCCAATGTAAATATAATGTACACAAAAAACATAAATGCATAAATGTTATATTTTTAAATTTATTTCACGCACAATACGATTCTGGCAATTCAGCTCTGATAAAAACCAGATAAAACACAATCAAGCAAATTTGCTTTATTTTTAACCATATGGGGCCCATCCAGAAACAAAAACACTTACCCGTTAAAATCCCATTCCCGTTAGCCCAGACAAAAATCATACGGTACCCATCTGTCAATGTTAGCTGGGTAGCGTTTCCAGAAAAAAAAAAGATCATAAAAACCAAATCAGCCCCTGGATGTCGAAAGGCTTACTAAAATCTTCAAAAAAAGAAAGAAAAATTATAGATAAATCTTAAAAAAAAATCTTATAAAAATGAAAAAAGTTGTAAAAATTACAAAAATAAATTCGAAAAAACAAAAGGATACTCAAAAAAGTTTTATTATGTTCAGTTATTAAAAAGACCAACGGAAACACTAAAAAGGTATGGAATGTAATTAAGGATTTAAATAAAAAAAATTATTAAAAAAAAAAATTCACTCTGCCAAAAAGTCTTTTATTTAATGGAAAATTAGTCTACGATGAATTAATTATAGCTGAAGAACTAAACAACTACTTTGTTAATATTGACCCAAAATTGACTGCTAAAATTCCACCTAACTCCACTCCTTTTGATTCATATTTCAAAACTTATGATAAACTGTTGGACAAAACTTGTTTAAAACATAGCGAGCTGAGAGCTACATTTAGCAGTCTCAAGATTAAAAAAGGTTTTGGTTTGATAAAATTAGTGTTGATATTGTCAAATCAGTATTTGACATTATTGAACCTTCTTTATTTCGTGTTTTGATCTGTCATTTTAGACAGGTATTGTTCCTGACAAACTAAAAATTGCCCGTATAACACCAATTTTTAAGTCTGGAGATTTTAAATCACAGATAATATTTTAAATTACAGACCTATATCTATATTACCATGTTTTTCAAAATTCTTTGAGAGAATATGTATAATAGGCTATATAATCATCTAACTGAGAACGACATGCTGTATTGCAGGCAATTTGGTTTAAAAAAAAAATTCCACTGAACACGCATTAGTTGAACTTTCCAATCAAATGTCTAAAGCCTTTGATAATGACTGTTTTAAATCAGGAGTTTTTTATTGACCTGTCGAAAGCTTTTGATACGGTAAACTACTATATACTAATAAAAAACTAGAAAATTACGGAGTGAAAAAGGCAAACTTACTTTATTTCAAAGGTTATTTGAGAAACCGAAAGCAATTTTTATACTATGATCAAACTATCACAATTCTATATTCCATATCTTGCGGGGTTCCACAGGACTCAATTGTACATAAACGACTTATACTTAGCAAAAAATGTTTTAGATCTAATTTTGTTTGCTGATGATTCCAATCTTTTTTGTTCTCACAGAAATATTAAAACACTTTTTAAAATAGTCAATGAACAGCTATCTTAAGAAATGGTTTGTAAGTAACACTTACAAACCATTTCACTTAAGGTGGATAAAACTAAATATATACTTTTGTAGTGAAAGTTGGTTTGTAAGTAACACTTACAAACCAACTTTCACTTAAGGTGGATAAAACTAAATATATACTTTTCCATAAACTAAATAAATCAGAAAACATTCCTCTTAAACTACCAAATCTTATAATTAATAATACTCATATTAAAAGGGAAACATACGTAGACTTTTTAGGAGTAAAACTGGATGAAAATATACTGTGGCATTCACATATAAATAGTATTGAAACGTATTGAAAAATATCGCAACGGTGTTTAATGCTTAACATTTTCTAAATGTAACATCCCTGAAAAAATTAAATTTCGCCTTAACTCACAGTTATTTTTCTTACTGCAATAGTGTGTGGGCTAGTACTGGCTATCTACAATAAATATAATATAATATAATATAAAAAATAAGTATATATAGTATAATATTAAAAACAGACAATAAACAAAAACATACGTGCAGAATATATGCTTGGATATAGATTTTGGAATAGTGTTAGGAGCCTATAGAAATACTCCTTGCGAACCACTTTTACGAGCGCTCGGTGCTTTATATGTGTTTAAACTCAATTTACACAAAGTTTTATTGTTTATGTTTAAAATAAAATTGGGATTGTCCCCAAAAATTATTCAAAATGATTTTAATAAAATTAATCATAAGTATTCAACAAAGTTTCCAGATAACAACTTTGTTCTTCTCAAATATAATTTAAAATTAACCTCCTGTTCAATTAAACACCTTGAACCTTGTTATTTGAAAAAATTTCCAGATATTGTCAACAGAAATAAGACTAGTTTAGAGCAATATAAGAATGAATCAAAAAGTTTATTACTGTTCAGGGATCCTAATTTATCCAACTTTAAATGTTTCTTTTAAAGTAAGCTCAAAACAGATTTATTTATATCATCGAAGTTTAAGTGATGATGTTAAAAATTCATATAGTGATTATGTTAATTATGAAGTTTTATATTATTTTTTTATTCAAAAATTTTTGTTTAAGTGTTCTTATACATTTTAGCGGTTGTAAGCATTTTAACACTTCTTAATTATTTGCTAATTTGAATTTCTTTAGTTTCTAGTTATTTACTGTTTTAATTCTGATTTATGTCTTTTTATATATTTATGTGTTATGGTTATGTAGAATTTGTTTTAAATAAATGGGGCTCGGCGATATGGCAAAATGTGTATTCTTCTTGCCTCAGTCATTAATTTTGATATATGTATATGCAATGTAAACATTTTTTAACGGCGAAATAAATAGCACACACACACACACACACACACACACACACACACACACACACACACACACACACACACACACACATAAAACCCACCTATGGGCAAGTTTTGCAAAATCGGTTAGGAAGGAGGCGTGAACATTCAATTAAATGCTTATCCGCGGTGCGAACACTTTGTCTGTTTGCACAATCTTCGTGGCATCCAGCTAAGTTTTTTACTCAAGCCAGTCAACGTACATACGTTGTATTTCCTTCAACTTGGATCTTATATCTTCCTCTGGTTCATCGATAAAAGTCCCGTCCAGGATCTTATTAACAGACTCAGTTCGCTTTTCTCTATAGCATTCCTGAAGGAATCTAAACTTTCTCCTCAAATTTCTGTTAGGTTTGAAATCTTCTTGGAACAATCTGTTCTTTCCAACAAGACTGACGCGGTTAACGTGGCACGATAGATTTACACCACGAAATAATACATGAAAGGTTCCACCATGTACCGGAGTTTAGATCTATGAGGGAAACATTTGTAATAAATTGGTCTGGTAATCTGGCGCCGCTCTTGAGCCAAATGCATCTTAATACTCATTTGAGTTATCAATTTTGGTAAGACATAGGGTGATTCTAAGTAAAATCAAAATCACCATGATAATTGCAATGAGAAACTACGTTTTGCGACATCGGTTAGGATGGAGGCATGAGCTTCCAATTAAATGCTAATCTGCGGTGCTCTGTTATAAGATTGTAAGGACTACTTAGGGTACCTAAATAAAATTAATTAACCAAAAAAAAAGAAAAAAGAGGAAGTATTTGATCTTGAAGCAAAAAAGAGAATCATAGCGTATTACTTTTATAAAAAATAAGCCGCCCTGCCTATGGACCCTGTCAGTTTTCAGATATTTGAGTTTTTGCATTGAGTTAAAAATAGATGGAATGCCTAATTTAAACCTAATAGAAAAAAACAATTTTTTTCGCAAATCGTTGGTGGAAATGTTAAAATTTCAATTCGATGTGTTAGTGAAATTTTTAGAAGTGAGGCTTTTCGTTTACGGTTATGTAAAAATTTGTAGTCAAATCAAATCCCTGTGGTTAAATCAAATTTTTTAATGCGAGTCCTGCCCGATGGAAGGAATTTTACCGCATAAACATTCTATGATGGAGATTTAGTAACGATGAAGCTTTCGTAGTGGTTTTTACAAGACAGAGCTTTAGTAACGGGGCAATAAAACCACTTGCAAAGAGGCCGGTATAAATGTTATGGCAGCTCTTAAACGTACCATAAAAAACCTGGACCTGAACAGTGAGCTCAGCTTGGCTGAATCTAATCAAATTACAGATCAAATTACGACTTGGTACAAAATCCTTACTCCTAATGACAATGTTAGGGGTTTTCTGCAATCTGAAACTGTCACCATTGACGGCGAGCTACGTTTGATTGTACAGCTGCTGAAAATCTTAAACAAATTAGCACTCAATCAAACCTTCAAAAGAAAACTAGAACGCCTCTTTCCGTACATTTGCATTATGCTCCGAATTGACATTTTATAATTTCTTGGTTTAAAATAGTGAAGCCCTCTCCATCTATAATCTGGGTGCCATTGGCGCTCTCAATAGGTCTTGAATCGAAATAATTCAAACATCCACGCGTAGCTAGGGATGCGGGCTGCATTGAGTGACATCATCAAGACCTGGCTCTGAGAGGTGACAGCAGAATGAATAAAAAGCAAACATGCCAGAACTGTATGTATGTATGTATGTATGTATGTATGTATGTATGTATGTATGTATGTATGTATGTATGTATGTATGTATGTATGTATGTATGTATGTATGTATGTATGTATGTATGTATGTATGTATGTATGTATGTATGTATGTATGTATGTATGTATGTATGTATGTATGTATGTATGTATGTATGTATGTATGTATGTATGTATGTATGTATGTATGTATGTATGTATGTATGTATGTATGTATGTATGTATGTATGTATGTATGTATGTATGTATGTATGTATGCGTGGGTGTGTGTGTCCTTGCCGCAGATTATGAGAACTATCAAGTTTCTGTTAAAGCTATTTTTTAGTAAACTTAGTATGTGTAAAACAGCCTATACTTAACTTACTACTAAATATACAATAAAAATAAAACCACTATTTATTTATTTAAATTTGGCTATGATAAATTTTGTTAAGTCTTTGTTTCTTAAATCTTAAAAAAAGTTTTACTGTTTTATTTTACTATTTTGATTTGATTTAGACATGCTTACGTAATGTTGAAAATTTGTTTATTTAGGTTTGTTTGCAATTGCGGTACCACAAATTGAAAATTTTATATCACTAGTTGGTGCTATAAGTGAATCTATTATAGGAATCATCATTCCTGCCATCATTCATAGCCTTACGTTTCATAATGACGGTCTTTCAAAGTTAGCTTTGGGAAAAAACTTGTTTTTAATACTGATCGGAATAGCTTTTCTTGTTATTGGCACATATTCTTCTATAATAGCAATCGTAATTGGATTTCGGTCTTCTAACAACACCTATATTTGATACCTTAAAATAAAAAAAAATGCTATACTTTTAGAAGTAGAACTATTAGTTAAAGTTTTTAAAAAAAATTTGTACAGTACTCTTAATGAAGTAAATATAATAGATGGTTTCACTTGATCATATTTCACGTGGTTTTACTCGCACGTTAGGGTTGGCTCTTTTACTTATTTTAAAACAAAAATGTGATTTGTTCTTAACCGTGAATTACTTTACATAGAGTAGGGTGGGGTAATCTGAGTCTATTTTTACCTATTTCTGACTTAGAGCAAAAACAAATATGGCAAAATAATTGTTTGAAGAAAATCGTAAAATCATGATTAGACATCATATTTAGTAAACAAAACAAAATATGTTTATACATAAAAATTACAGATGTCTAAGGAGCACTATTTTGAGTTGTATTCTATAAACCCACATTACGCCGTTTGGTGGGGTAATGTGGGTGTAAGTTACATTTTTATCTTTTTTCAATGAAATATACCAATTTATAGGAAAATATGACTGAGGTCATTAGTAGGGTATTATATTTAAGTTATTTGATCAAAAGTTTAAACATAATAGTACTTTAATAGATGTTTTAGATGCAAAAAAAACTTTACTTGTTTAAAGTGCTAAATTTGAAACCCAAAATGAATATTTTTTTCTATTTCTGTTAGCTAATTTCCAAGAAATGCAGAGCATTCTCGTCGTTCAGTTTCGATAGGTTTTTTTTTTTACAATTTTTCTTAATATATAGAATAAATCATATTATAATTCTCCTAATTGAATAAATGATATTCAAGTTTAAAAGTCAAAGTACTTATAAAAGTCAAAGTATCATGAAATTATGCTTAAGGAAGACTTTAGGCGAAAACCTAATTAAAAATTAACCCAAATTTTTGTGTGTTATATATTAGAAATTCAGTATCCTAGAAAAACGGCATGTTTATATAATAAAAATTCAATGTGCAATCCTTCAAAATTGCTACACTGCGTTATCTACTAGATTTAATTTAGAACACGATACCCTTACATCTTTAATGATCATCTAAAGGAATCCATTGCAACATGACTCCAGAAAAATGAATCCAGAAACATAATTAGACTTCTAATTTATACTAATTTTCATTTTCAAGGTATTTATTGTTGTATAAGCATTTGATTCTTAACAGCACAAAACTCATTGACGTATAGACCCACCTAAACCCACCTAAAAATGCTGCTTATTTCAAAAGACTATGCATCATTCAGTCTTAAAACTAATTGAACCTAATTATCTGGTAATTTTTGCTCTATATGAAACATCCTCTTCGTTTTAGACCCCGTTTTTAACATCCTTTTTCTGAGGTTTAAGGTTTTCGATACAAAAAAATCTCTTTTTAAATGTATGCGCCATTTTGAATAGATAATATATATAAGAATTTGCCTAGTAAGCTGATAATTAAAATTTAGAGAGCTGTTTTAACCATCTATAATATACAGAAAAAAAACTACTACCTATAACTTTTCTTTTGAAAAACTGACAAATGTTTATTATCCCTTAGACCCACATTACCCCACCCTACTCTAACTCATAAATTGTAAAGAACTTAACATAAAGTATTAAATTTGTTTACATTTGCAACTCATTCTTTTTTTTTTAATAACATATTACATGTGAAATTTAATAACATAAATTTAATTTTATAAATCCGTAACTTTTACTTGAAAGTATTTAACAATAAAAAGTTGGTTACTTTTACTTACGTGTAAAAGTATATTATTTTAAGAAGTAGTTTAGATTTTACTTTTGCCTGAAGTATATATCTCGGTGTTTTATTATTACATTTGCCAGTAGTATGATCTTGATGTTTTTTTTATCTTTAACTGCACCGAGTTGGTGCCGTTAAAGATATTAAAACACCAAGATCGATCGTTTTAAAGCTTTTGAATTATCATGATAAAAATAAAATATTAAGCTCAGTAAATAAACTTAAAGGAACCGGCATTTACATTAATGAAGATTATGCAAAAGTAGCGATGTTAGAAAGAAAGAAGCTTTGGGAAGAAGTTAAATGGTTACGCAACGAAGGTAAATTTGCAGTTATTAAATTTGATAAAATTTATTGTAGAGATTTTAGAAAGTAAACGCGAGAAGTTTTATTATACGAAGCGCTATTTTAACGACTTCAAATAGAGACTAACTTAACAATAGATTTTGAAAAATTGCACTTTAATGTTTTCAATTCAGCAAATGTTTTACTTAATGATATTTCTGACGCCGATTTGCATTTTTTTTGTAATTTTAGTTCATCCTTTTTTGAAATAAAAGCTTTTAAAAGTGAACTATAAACCTTAAAGAGTAATTTTACTGTGATACACATTAACATAAGAAGTATAAATAGCAACATAGATAAGCTAAAACATTTTCTTATCGAAAGCGATTATTTATTCAGTTTGATATGCCTAACAGAAACGTGGTGTTCTGACGAATCATGCAGAATAAATTCAAGTTTAGAAATTTCTAACTACAAGTTATTATCATCTGAAAGAAAAACTAACAAAAGGGGAGGTGGAATTATAACTTATATTAGGAATGATCAAATTACCAAAGTAAGAGATGACCATTCGACCTCAGATGCTGATAGTGAGGTTTTTACAATTGAAATAACTAGCAACAAATCAAAAAACATACTGGTCTCCACATGTTACCGGCCACCTGAAGGTGATTTATTTAAATTTTCCAATCATTCAAAGCAAATTTTTATAAAAAAACCAAAAACGAGCAAAAAAAATATTCTGTATTGGAGACATAAACATAGATTGTTTACAATGTGATAAACATGCCAATACAAAACTTTTTTTTGATGAAATGCTTCAACATTACATCTTCCCATTTATTAACAAGCCAACTCGAGTAACTCCAACTTCAATCACTGCAATAGATAATATATTAACTAATTCATTCTTTGATACTTCTCTTAAGGCAGGAATAATAAAGGCAGATATATCTGATCATTTTCCTATTTTCTTCTCCTTGACACAAGATATAAAATCTAATAATAGTTGTAAAATCAAAACTTACACAAAAAAAAAAAATCAACAAATTTGCTATTCAACAATTTAAAAACTCACTGTTGGCAGAAGAGTGGGATAAGGTATAATATGAATGCAATCTTGGGCACACTAACTCTGCTTATAATAACTTTGAAAAAATTTTCTTAAAAAACTATAATATGCACTTCCCAATTAAAGTAAAATTAATAAAAGAAAAACACTTAAAATGTCCATGGATCACCAATTGTATTAAAAAATCCTCAAAAAAAAAACACAAAAAATTTATATTAAATACTTAAAAATAGAATTGAGGCGCACCTTAATGTTTACAAACAGTAGAAAAACTTGTTTAAAAAAATTTAAAAAAATTCAAAGAAAAACTATTACTCAAAGAAAATAAAAAACACAAATGGTGATATTAAGAAAACTTGGGATATCATGAAAGAAATAATTGGGATAAAAACCTGCAAAATAAATTGTTTACCTGCTCAAATTGTCATAGATAAAAAAGAGTATGACAATAATAATGCAATTTAAGAAAAATTTAATAGTTTTTTTGTCAACATATACCCAAATCTAGCTTCAAAAGTCAATTGTCCAAACAACTCAATTGAAACTTATCTAACTAGTGTCAACAACGAATTAATATTTAAAGAACTAAAAATTGATGAACTCGAAAATGCAATAAACTCTCTTAAAACAAACAAGTCCCCAGGTATAGATGACATTTGCAGTAATATCGTCGTTAATGTCTTTTCGGAGATACGCAACCCTTTTTTCGAAATATTTAAATCATCAATTATAACTGGAACTGTACCAGATAAATTAAAAGTAGCTAAAATTGTACATATTTTTAAAACATTTGAAACGGTGAAACATTTCTAATAAACAATTACAGACTAATCTCAATACTTTCAACCTTTTCTAAAATCCTTGAACGAATAATCTACAATAGATTATATGAATACCTAATTCAAAATAATTTCTTAAATAAAAAACATTTCGGCTTTCAAGCACAGCACTCAACAGAACATGCAATTTTAGATTTTGTAAATAGCATAAGTGATTCTTTTAATAAAAAGCAATTTGTATTAGGAACTTTCATAGACCTATCCAAAGCATTTGACACAATTAATCATGATATCTTACTAAAGAAAATGGAAAAATACGGAATAAAAATTAATAGCCTAGATTGGTTTAAAAGTTATCTGTGCAACAGACAACAATGTGTTATTTCGAACGATAATAAATATTCTAATTTACAAAAAATAAAATGCGGAGTTCCCCAAGGTTTCATTTTTGGTCCTCTTTTATTTTTAATTTATATTAACGATCTTCCACAATCACTAAAAATACTCGATGCAATAATGTTTGCTGATGACACAAATTTATTTTGTTCATCAGCATCAATTGAAAATCTCTTTGAACCTGCGAACGATGACCTTGAGAGTCTAAACATTTGGTTTAAAGTAAATAAATTATCTTTAAATCAAGAAAAAACAAAATACATCTTGTTTCATTCCAGCCAGCAAAAAAACAAAATACCAAGCATGCTACCATTACTATAAATTGATAACATAAACATCGAAAGAACTGAAACTATTAAATTTCTTGGGATAATTATTGACAAAACGATTTCTTGGAAAGCCCATATAAAAACATTAAATACAAAAATATCAAAAAGTATCGGCATACTTTACAAAGTCAAAGCTATACTTTCCCAGGAGAATCTGAAAATTCTCTACTATTCTTATATACAAAGTTATCTAACATACGGTAATATTGCCTGGGAAAGTCAAATAAATCTAAATTAAGTTCTCTATATACACACCAAAAACACGCATCAAGATTGATTTATAATAAAAATAAATTCACTCATGCCGATCCATTACTTAAAAACTTGAATGCTTCTAATATCTAACCATGGGCGAGAACTCGTCTCGTTCTCGTTTCTCGTGAGAAATGGGACTTCTCGTGAGAAACGAGAAATAGAAAATCTCGCGAGAAGTATAACGAGACTTAAATATTATGTTCATTTCCAAATTAAAAATTATTATAACTTACAAAATGCTTAATAATTTGTTTTTTTAATTAATTAATATTTTGACTCTAATTTTGATTTTAATTAAATTTTTAATTTGATTATTTAATTAGATTTTTTTAAAAAAACTTTCAAACAACAAAAGAATTTGTGAGGTCAGCCTCACAGGTTAAGGATAATATTGAGTGCCAACCTGTTGCCAGAGTCCTTTCAGCAGATTTGTCCCCTAATTCAAAACTGAAGCGCAAGTTAAACGTCAGACTTGAAACACAAGAGCCAACATCTGAACTGAATCCTATTTTGAGCGAAATGTGCCAGTATGAATATCTCTCTGATGCCAAAAAAGACTTTCCGATTCTTGATTGGTGGAAATTGCATTCAAATACATTGCCAGAACTCTCTTCATTAGCTAGACAAATTTTAGCTATTCCAGCAAGTTCAACTAAATCAGAGAGAGTTTTTAGCTCAGATGGAAATGTCGTCCGATCATCCAGACACAACTTACACCCAGAAAAAGTAGAACAAATCATTTAATCAGAGAAAACAATGTTTTGTTGGAAAAGTTTGGCAAAAAAATTCTGAATAATTATTTGAAAAAGTTGTTTACATTTGACAAATGTCGTTTGTGTCTATTTGTCAAAACCATGTTTACAATTTTTTTTTTTTTACTTGGATTTTAATAAATTTGTTTTCAAAAATTGTTAAATTTCTCGTCTCGTCTCGTTCTCAGTCTCACGAGAAGTACTAACTTCTCGTCTCGGTCTCGTCTCGGTTTGAAAAAACCTAGTCTCGCTCATGGTTACAAATATCTATCAAATTAACATCTACCAAAATGTTTTATTTATGCTCAAATATAAGCTCGAACTTATCCCAACTCATTTTACTAATAACTTTTTTCAAACCAACGCCAACAGATATATCACACGGGGAACCGGTAACTTAACACTGCCCATAAAAAAAACAAAATTTTCGAGATTTTCAATTGTATACCGTAGTCCCTATTTATATAACAAAACAATACCTCAAAATATAGAACTTACTAAATTGGATATTCTTATTGCCCTGAAGAAAAAACTAAAAGATTTCATAATTAACAAAACCAATTTTATCGATATGTATTAAATATAAAAGAACAATTAATATAATAAAATGTAAAAAGAACAATTTAAGCTATAAAAATAAATAAATAAAAAAGAAAAAAAACACAAACTTAAAAAAAAAAAATTGCTAGCAACTATACATAGTAAAATATTACTGAACAGTAGACCTCAAAAATTAATGTGTGTTTTATAGATTTACTCTTTAAATTTTTAGTTTATTTTGTATTTTAAAGGTTCTCTATGAAAAGACATTTTTTAGTCTTCTGGGAGTTTCCTTACAACTACATAGTACTACTAATATATGTTAATATATATTTTCAACAAATAATATATATTTTCAACGACAACGACAACCAAGTCCAAGTAGCCCTGTGGTGCGACGGACTTGCGTATATTTTTTAAATGCATGGGTTAATAGCCAGCAGTTTATATTATAAACCGAGAATTTTTAAGTTTATTATTTTAACTCGCAGGAGTTAAAATGTCAAACTCGCATGCGTAAAACAGCATTGTTAATGCCCTTTAGACATTGTAAATATTTGTGGTGGACATTTATATAAACTGGAGACATATAAATATTATTTGTTTTTGAAATATATAATAATGACTTTTGTAATAAAATATATATATATATATATATATATATATATATATATATATATATATATATATATATATATATATATATATATATATATATATATTTGTGTACATTAATATAAAAAATAAATTACATATATACAGTGATATAAATGTAATTTATTTTTTTTATATCATATTTCAAAAATGTTACACTTTAAAAAGTGAAAGAAAACTGCATTGTAAAAAGAGATTACTTTTTGGTGTGAAAGTAAATGATTTGTTACTTTTACAGAAAAAGTTATTCGGAGCCAAGTCGTCTAGAAAAAATTTTTTTTTCTTTTTTTTCTTTAAGTAGAAGTAGATTATTGGCCCTAATGACTCTTTTGTGTGTGGGGTGGGTGGGATAGTGAGGGGGCATAATTTTTTGATACGCCTTTGTATGCTACCCACACATGCAAACCTTGATTACATCACTGTTTCAATAAAGCGCAGTTTTTTAAATTCCTTTATAAATATTTTTTTTGATCAAATTTTTTTATGGTAATATCACGCAATATAAAACATGTTTAGTTTTCGAAGACATATTGACAGCTGAAACATGTTTAGTGTCGGGGGAGACATCGACAGCTGAAACAGTTTTGAATAAGTTATAAATCAAGTAAGTATAAACTATCTGATATAAAACGATATCCGTTTTGGGCCAAATAAGCCGGTCAATTTACTTCTAAACGTTGTGTGCACTTCACCTTTTTTTTAGTTGGTTAGGTGTCCAATTTTATTCAATTAAAAGAGGTTTAGCATAAACTTATAATTTTATATTTTTTTGTTGGTAGGAAGTAGGTTAGTGGTAAAATGGCCCAGAAGTAAATTAGCAATAGTGGGGCAAGCGTTTTTTTTTTGCTATGCTGCTTCAATTAGAACGTTTTAGATTACAATTTTATGAATAAGTTCTAAAAAATAAACAAAGAAGTAACTTAATTTTCATTTTTAACTAATTTTTTTCAACCATTTTTAATCCAATTGTTAATCTATGTAATCCACCATAAAGTTTACTAAGAGAAATGCAATAGTATGCCAATCACCACAAAATTTAGTATAGTGAAATTGACATTTTTCAACTTTGCGTTTAAAAAATGATTTTGCTTCATTTATCTTCATGCTAATGTTGTTGAGGTTACAAAGATCAGGACCGTCCCGAAGGGGAGGTGTAGGGTGCAAAAAATACTTACAACACCTTTCCCTTCCCCCCCTACCTCATGGAAGACCTTGTCGAGACGGCCCTGACAAAGATGCATACTTTTTAACACATCAGACTTTATAAGTGAGAGCAATGCCGGGATCCTAACATTTTTCAAAATCCCGAAATCGCGGGATTATCCAATATCAATTTTGGGGTTCTCTGTCAGATCGAAAAAAAACACATGAAAAAGTAATGAAAAAAATTAATATAGTAATAACATAAGTTATGTGCAGCAATAAAATAATTTTTATTTAGTTTAAAATTATAGAAAATAATTGGTTTTTGTACTATTAAAAATTTCTCAAAAAAGTTTGATTTTAAGAAAAAAATGTCTTGCAAATCTATACAAGTTGTCATGTCGGTTAGCATATACACTATTTAAAAGTGTAACTCACTATCTTCTTCAAAAAAGATGTTTTTAAGGTTTATAGGTATAATGAAAAAATATTATTTTAACAAATTTGTGGTACTCGAGTTACTTTTTATACAATACCACAAAAACTAGTCGTATTTGTGGTATTATATAAAAAAAATTAGATATAGGTAGTACAGAGAATTTAGACAAATGTAATCGGATGCGTAACGAAAGTTTAGTGGAACCGAAGGTTTAAACCAAGACTTTTAATCTGCAGTTCATAAACAACTTTTAATAAATGTTTTAGTTAAACTTTTTAATATCAAAATAAAGTTGTTTTGAATAAAAACTCTCTAGTTCGATAGAATACATTTTCATATTTTGTCTTCGTTATATTTCCAACTTGAGTTATTAGAACTCGAGAAAATCAATCGAAATTAATTCAATCTATCAAAGCAGGAGTCGAAGCTCCGTAACATCTTTTTTATATACTTATTTTGCTATATAAAAGTTTGATTCCAATAAAGTAAATTTAAAACTGTCGTTGCACCTCCGTTACATTCTTAATTTAGATGTTACAAATCTTTAGATCTTGATTTATGTGAAAAACTTATTTTATTATAAAATAGTAATTAATTTGTATAATTGCAAACTATAATTAGAGCCTACGACACGGCAGAGCACGTGCCCCTTCCCCCTCCCCCCCCCTCCACACACACACTTTTTTCTAAAGGACTTTTATTTTTTTATTTAAGAATATTCTGGATAAAGAGGACTTTTTTAAAAACTGACGATTATGCCCCTCCACTTCGAAACCCGTGCCGTGTCGAAGTTCTGATGATATAGCAGAGAAATTCAATAGTTTTGAGTAAAAACTGGGGAAAAGATAGCTGTTAAAAAACACCTGCAAAAACAGGTTTTAAATCACATTTTGAAAAAAAGAAGCACTTTGTAATAAATGAGCTTAAAATAACTCCTACTAAGGCTAATAAAGTATTAAATTCGAATACATTTATAAATTATAGATGACTTTAAAAAGTATTTAACATAATATTTTAGTATTTTTTGACCAGCTAAGGTTAGCAAAAACTGTTTTCAAATTTAAAAATATATATAATTCTTTTAGTTTTAACTTGTTTTTAGTTCTCTGAGCGTGATATTTATTATATAAAATGTTCTCTGAGTGTGGTTTTTATTTTATAAAATGTTCTCTGAGTGTGGTTTTTATTTTATAAAATGTTCTCGGAGTGTGGTATTTATTTTATAAAAAGTTCTCTGTGCGCGGTCTTAAATTTTCGAGTAACATTTCAGTACTGCATCATGTGAATTTTTGTTTGAACAATTTGTTTTGAAAAGGAAAATACAGCGGAGAAAATAGAATTAGCCTCACCTTTATTTTTTGTTCTAATTTAACAAAAATTGCAGGTAAACAATTATGAAATCTACTTTATTTCTTGTTACTTCTACTACAACTAAAAAGTTTATAAATTGGTATGCTTAATTAATTCCAAATGGAAAAAAAATTAAAAATATTCAATTTGTGGAGAAAATAGAATTAGCCTCATTAGCGTTATATACAAAAAATAAAGAAAATATTTTGTTTTTTTGCTCATTTAGTATTTAGTATAGCTTCCTGAATTTTTAATGACTTCAAATATGCGGTTTGACATACTAGTCACAAGATTTTGGATAGTTTCTATAGATATTTCATTCCAAGCTTCTCTGATACGAGTTTTCAGCTCCAAAGTGCATTCAAATTGCTTACCATTTTCATAAACCTTTCTAGAAAGTATTCCCCATAGATTTTCAATTGGGTTAAGGTCTGGACTACGTGCGGGCCATTCCATTACGTGAATATTTTTTTCTCTAAACCAAGCTTTTGTAAGCTTTGAATTATGGATAGTAGCATTATCTTGTTGGAAAGTGAAAGTTTCACCCATCAATTCCTCACCATGTTCAAGTAAACTTATTTCTAATAAGTCAATGTAGTCCTGTGAATTCATTTTTGTTGAAATCCATGCCAGTGGAAGTTTTCCAGCAAAGGAAAAAGCCCCCCAAACCATAACATTTCCACCCCCAAAGTTACGACTCATCCGAGTTTCTTTCTCTTTTCGAAGATCGTGCCAGTAATATTGATAGCCATCAGGACCATTTAGATTGAACTTTTTTTCATCACTGAAGAGAACTTGATGCCACTCTTCTTGCCAAGACATGTGTTCTTTCGCAAATTGTAATCTAACTTTTTTATGACGAGCAGTAAGTTTTGGTTTTGGTTTACGCTTTTTCCAAACTGTGTTTGGATCTTCATGTAAGATTTGTCTCACACGTTGAACAGATACAGGTAATTGTAAATCAGCACGAATTTGAGATGCAGTCATGTGCTGAGCAGCAGCACGACGTACAATAACTCGTTTAGTACGATTATCAATTTTACGTTTGCCACCACTTCCCTTATAGGCTCCATAATTAACGCCAATCTTGAAGTAATTGTTAACCACTTTTGGAGATCTTTTAATTTTCTTTGCAATTTCCCGATTAGATAAGCCTGTATCTTTGTATGCTTTGATTACTGCTAATTCTTCATTTGTTAAACGCTTACCACGTCCCATTTCAAATAAAGGTATCAAAAACCAAATGTTAAAAACTTTATGAGCACTGATTTCACAGTCTTTGTTTAACTTACAAATAATAATAAAAAACTAACTCACAAATGCGTATCACCAGATCAAAATATACAAGTAAACTGAAAATAATTATTGATGAGGCTAATTCTATTTGTTACCGCAAATATCAAGTATTATACATTTTATGGTTTTATCAAATGTTCCGCAATTTAATTATGCTATATTATAATCTAAAAAGTTGTTGTTTGTAACAGTAATTATATGTGTGTGGATACAAAAGTTGTACCGCACAAACTTGTTTACAGATTTACAAAATATTGGATCAGCACATGGTGAGGCTAATTCTATTTTCTCCGCTGTACAAGAAATCACAAAATGCGCATTTAAAAGTTATGAAATAAAATACATTTACATATTGCATCAACGTATTTCAAACACATTGGCTTTACATAGTATATCTTTTGGGTCAGTATAATAAAAGTATCAAAGTAAAAACATATTTCAAAAGCGATAGATGTTAAAGATAAAGCGTTAATATGTATAAAATATTTAATAAAAATTAAATTATTTTTTCTCAGTAAAGTTAATCTGTACTTATCTTCTTCTAGTCCCAAATATCTATTTATATATTTTTGCAAATTTAATCTTTTAAACTTTTCTTAACGGAAGATTACATTATAACAATTAAAAAAAAATATCCTACCTGTTTTTATTTTTTGTAGGTTGCACTTAACTTCGATAGATGAGCCTTTACCCAGAATATGTTTTTAGGTTAAACTTAACTTCGATAGTTTAAAATAGCAGTATAATTATTCATTTTGTCAAAATATATTTTAAATAATATTTTTTTATTTGACGAACGACGATCTTTTGCAATGACTTTGCAATTTCATTGTTCTAAAGCTTAAAAGTTTGTTCGAAAGGCTTTTCAATTGGCACTACCACATCAATCTCAAATAAGACATTTGTACACCAAAAGTACCAGCCAAACCTGGATTCACCAAAGCTGCTTTTATTGCTCTGCAAGCTGCTGTATGTGCCTCAAAAAAGGTCGTGAGATTTTGTGCTCTCTTATGCTTGATGAGATGGCAATAAAGAAGCAGGTACAGTGGGATGGAAAGAAATTTAGAGGATTTGTTGATCTTGGAAATGGGATTGAAAATGATGATTCTTTACCATTGGCAAGAGATGCACTTGTTCTAATGGTGGTTTTAATAAATTGTAATTAAAAGTACCATGTGGTTATTTTTATATTGATGGACTTAATGGAGCGGAACGTGCCATTTTAGTTGGAAATTGTTTGAAGAAACTTTTTGATGTTGGTGTTAAAGTTGTTTCGCTAACTTGTGATGGTCCATCATACAACTTTGCAATGCTTTCTGAACTTGGTGCAATTTTAAAACCAAGTAATTTATTACCCAGTTTTCCAAATCCAGGTAAGTCATGTGAAAAGTGTATGTATTGTTAGATGCATATCATATTATTATTGTGGACAGCAATAATAATAGAATCAGGAGGTATTACTTAGTAGAACTTAAAAAATTGCAATCCAAAGAAGGAATTAGAATGGGAAACAAGTTGAAATTAGCCCATATAGCAGTCAGGCAGCAAAAAATGAAAGTAAACCTAGCTGCTCAAATATTCAATTCAAGTGTTGCTGATGCTTTACTTTTTTGCTCAGAAAATTTTAAATTGTCACAGTTTGGAGGCTGTGGTGCTGCCGTTGAGTTTAATCGCATAATAGATCGATTATATGACATATTAAAATCAAGAAACCCATTTGCCAAAGGGTACAAGTAACAAGGCACTTTGGTTTCCATTTCTTGACATGGCATTTAATTATACCATTAGTCTTAAAGATATTCTGGTACGCAAATGATTTTGTCTAGTAGAAAAGCTGGTTTTATTAGATTTTTGGTAGCAATTAAATCTGTTCAAGGTATACTTCTTGACTGGGTTGAAAAAGAAGGCTCACCACTAAATTATTTGTTAACATATAAGCTCAGTCAAGACCATCTAGAGATTTTTTTTGGTGCTGTAAGATCTGCAGGAATGTTCAACAACAATCCCAATTGCCAACAATTCACAGCCACATATAAACGACTCTTGATGCGAAGTAGCATTCAATGTTCAAATGGTAACTGCAACATCAGAGATAAAACACATATAATAAATGTTTTAGACGATTCTTTTGCTGACTCCAGTACTAAAATATCTATGACCGAAATTGAATTAATTAGAAAAAACGATTTGATAGAGAGAGAAAACCAACAATTAGTGATCATGATAATGCAGATATTCCAAATTTCAGCTTTAATTTCATATATTGCTTGATATGTAGCTAAAATGACTTAAAAAAAATTATCTGCATTAAATGTCAAAATGCACTAGCATTCCTTTTTCATTTTGAACAAAATAGCTTTTTAAAATTCAAAGACAGAGGAGGTTTGATTAAGCCAACCATAAGTGTTATTATCATATGCGAAAAAACTGAAAAGTGTTTCCAAAGATTGCTTGCTTCAACAGATGGCCATCTTCCAAATAAAATAAGTATTTAAAAAGCTATTGCAAGTGCTGTTTTGAGGTCTGTGGATTTCTCTAAAATTTTCACTGAACTAGCTTCTCATATGTTTGACTCAGCAATAAGTGATAACCATTTATTTTTGCTGGTTTAACTCATTTCAGAAAATATGCAAAAAGACGCCTTTATCAACTTGGAAAAGAACAAACTGCCAAACTAACTAGAAAAAACCTTCGGAAGCAATTGACAAAACTTGTCTTATTTAAAAATCAATAATGTCTTTTTATTAATGATTTTATATTTATATATATATATATATATATATATATATATATATATATATATATATATATATATATACATATATATATATACATATATATATATACATATATATATATATAATATATATATATATATATATATATATATATATATATATATATATATATATATATATATATATATATATATATATATATATATATATATATATATATATATATATATATATATATATATATACAGTATTGTGAAAAAGTTAAGAACCACAAAAAAAACAAATCATAATTTATTTTTATTTTTAAATTTTTTTTTAACCGAATATATTTTTCTGGTAAAAAGAATTAAAATAATAAATTTTAGAAAATAGACAAACAAAATAAAAAATAATAATAGTGATAAAAACTTTTAAACAAATATAAAAAATGTATTTAAATTTTTATAGGTAATTTTTATTTTAAAAAAATTGTGAAAAAGTTAAGAACCACAGAATAAAAAACGATAATTTTTACCACCTAATACCGCGTAATTCTACCATGAATTTTTAAGCACTCATTTATACGATTTGGCATTGAGATTTCCAAGTATTGCTGGTAAAATATTGCGCAACTCCTCAAGGCTCCTTGGTGCTTTCTTGGCAATCTCTTTATCAAGCCAACTCCAAAGATTTTTAATGCAATTTAGATCTGGGCTATTTGGTGGCCAAGTTAGACGCTCAATATTTTTACTTTCGAACCATTCAGAGACAACTTTAGCCCTGTGACATGGTGCATTGTCTTGCTGAAAAATGAACGAAACGCTTTGCTCAAGTGCATCAATTGACGGTAACAAGTTGTTATTTAAAGTATCGACATAATAAGTAGAGTTGAGTCGACCATCAAATAATTTAAACATACCGAGACCATAATATGTCATGCAGCACCATATTCCAACCGACCCGCTACCTTGTTTTGTTCTTTGAACAATACAATCGT
The DNA here is from genome assembly GCF_038396675.1 of Hydra vulgaris. Taxonomy (NCBI): domain Eukaryota; kingdom Metazoa; phylum Cnidaria; class Hydrozoa; order Anthoathecata; family Hydridae; genus Hydra; species Hydra vulgaris. The sequence continues at coordinate 58,264,766 of NC_088931.1, read as the reverse complement.
GATTACATTTTTCTGAAGGCTGTCTGCGAATCATAATTCGGTTTTTTCGGTTATCAACCTCGATATTCATCTCATCACTGAGCATTACTGTCCTCCATTTTTGTTTAGACCATTCTTTGACGCTTTGGCAAAATTCTTTTCGCTTTTTTATATGTCGTTTGGTAAGTCGCGGTTTTAAAACAGCTTTTTTCCATAACATATTATTAGCTAATAGTTTCCTACGCACAAGTGATGCCGAGGCTTGACGTCCATTTGAAAGCTTCCATTCCCTTCTTAATTCATGCGACGGCATGGTTCGATTTTTCTTTGCCAACCTGATAAAAAGGCGATCATCATTGGGTGTCGTCAAACGCGGTCTTCCAGAACGATGGCGATCAACGTAAGATTTCATCTCTTTGAATCTTTTGATGATTGTTAGCACCGAACTATGTGATCGCTTTACTATTCTTCCAATTTCGCGAGCGGATTCACCTTCCTGGTGAAAATGCACCACTTTTACACGATCTTTATAGGTAATAGCTTTTCTGCTCATTTTTTCAAAAGGAAAGAATTTTTTTTTGTTTGAAATTAAATACTTTTTTAAAAAGTATTTAAAAAAATTAATTTTTTTCAAATGTTTTTATTGGTTCTTTGGTAATAACTCAGGTCATTAAAAGAATATTTTAAAAAAATGGGAAAAATAAATTTCTAAAGAGTTCTGAGAGACTGTAACTTTTGCTAATTTAAAGCAAATTTAATTTTTTTTGATCGGTTGGACGTGTTATTGTTTGGAGAAATTCCAATACAGAGTTAGAAGAGCGAAATATTGTAGCAACAATCAAACATGGTGAGGGTGTTGTCATGGTTTGGGGCTGTATGGCGGCTTCTGGGGTTGGTAAATTACATTTTATAGAAACTACCATGAACGCCCGTGTTTATATTGATGTCCTCAATTAAAACTTAAACCAAAGTGCTGAAAAATTGGGGTTGACTGGTGTATATAAGTACAACAAGGACAACGATTCGAAGCATAGTGCTTTTGATACATGTTTCTGGATGCTCTACAACTGTCCTGGAGTGATCAAAACACCAGCTCAAAGTCCAGATCTCAACCCAATTGAGCACTTATGGTCAGAATTGGAACTTAAACTGTGTACAATTCAATTCACTAACAAACCACAGATGAAAGTGGTCTTAGAGAGTGCATGGAATTGTTTAAGTCATGAAATCACAAAAAAACTGGTTTATTCTATGCCAGATCGATTGAGTGCTGTTACAAAAAGCAAGGGAAAAGCAACACGTTATTGAAATTTAGTTTTTTGATACCATTCTTAATACTCCTTTCTGCTTTTCTGAAAGATTTTTATATCGTAGGAAAACTTTTGTAATATTTTAAGCAAGACCTTTTTTATGTGTCTAAGTTTTTCGAAGGAATTTTCTAAAAATAGAATATTTTTCTTTCCATTTCGCATTAATTTTGGTCTATAAAATATATTTTGTACATAATTTCACCGAAAAAACCTGAAAAAATATATAAAAAATGACTAAATTTATTTAATAATTCACTGTACGATTACTTTTGTAACTCTCTGTATATCAGGTGGCATATCGGAATTTTGTAAATTTTGAACAAATTGGAGCAACTGATGCAATTGTTGTAAACATTTTAAAAAATTGATTGGTTATTTAAAAACATTCTTTATCTTATTTGAAATATTTTTGTCTTTTTTTGCGGAAGGTTTGTAGTAACTGTCGCAATTGCTATTTTAATACAAACCGATTAGTTTAATTTGTTTTTTAACCAATCATTTATGATTTAAAGTATAATTGCATCACTTGCTACAAAGTGATAGGAAAAACTTGTAAAAATGTAGAAATATTATTGCTTAAAGCCTAAAATATTTATTCTATAACTAATAACATTTGTATTTAGTGAAGAACAATTGCATTAGTTGCTCAAAAACGCAGGAAATTTTGTCTAAACAACGAATGTATAATTAAAGAGATCAAATAAAATTGACTTTAGATTTAATAATTTTTTTCGAGTTAAAACAAATTTTACCATTTTTTTGAATATCAGATTCTAAATTCAACGTTAATTTTTTATTATGAAAGAAAAAAATGAAAAAGAGATACACATAAGCTTAACGGTGCAAATAGACTGATGCACGCGCATCAGTGGCGACACCCAAGATCCGCCCCGGGACTGGCATTTTCTTATAAAACTTTAAACAAATTTAAAAATATGCTTATTGCTGAAATTTAATTATTATGAGCCTATACCTAACGGAAACAAGGCTACTTATTTAACGATAGATTTAACCCAACTAGTGGAAGCTTTACGCTATATCTGTGCATGCGCCACGCTTGCGCAGAACTGATTGTCTACATATTTAACAATCTACTTATTTAACGTGACACCGATAATACTCTATTTGATATCAGTACAATGGCGTACCATAAAACTGCAGATGAAGTCTCTCAAAGGTACGAATATAATTATAAAGATCTTTAAATTATACAATCACGAACTGTTTAGACTAGCCAATGCTTAATACTTAGTTCTATATACTTAATATATTATAACTGTTAATATTGTTATTATTATTATGTATATATAATATTTAATAATTTAGAAACTTAAAGGAACTAGAAGTTTACATTCAATTACAACATAATCTTCAATTCAACTACTCTGAATCTCAATCACAATTATACTGATAAAAATGATGATTTCCATAATCAAACTGATTCGAACAGAGATGCTCGGGAAAGTAGCAGAAAACACAGGAAAACAGGAATATATATTACACGCAAACAAAAACGAGACCCTACCTCCTGGAAAAAAGAAATAAGAAAAAAACTTAAATCGAATGGTTCAAGTTTTTTTGGTGGTAATACATAGCCTGTAAACGGTAAAATACGACGGGGTAAATTTATAAAAGACTGTAAAAGAGACCACACACATGTCGTTTTAAATGTAAATTAAAAATTAGCGTTGTTGATCAAGAAACTTTTTAACAGTCACTTTTGTTACAAAAGTACAAGCAAAAAGTACATTTTAAGAAAATCTGAATATGACCATTTTGTTTGAGAAATATTGTGAAAAATATGTTTCTGACAACGTTATTCCTGCAAAAAATATGTATAAATCAATATTTAACACAGAGTTTAATATTGAAGTTCATTATTTAAAACCTAACTTCACCTAACTCAAATGAAAGAATAGAATATGAAATTCATGAAGTAATAAAGACTAATTGTGATTAGTTTGATAAAAGCAAGTGTGTTATTTGCTTCGGTATGAAAAATGTTTTCAGCCTACCAACAGCAAACGTTTCCAACTTTTTTTACAAATGAAAATGACTGTTTTTAATTCGACTGCACTATGGTCAATTACAAAAAAAAAAAAAATTGTAGTTCAGTCTGGACAGAACTTCTATTGGCCGAACAGGAAATGATATAGCTAGTGCTCTTTTTGTTATACTTGATCTAATAGTTGCAGATGAATCTCATAACTGAAATTTGTTTATGGAGCAACTCTTGTGCATCGCAGAAGTGTTTTCAAGGAGATTGACAGGTTACATAGTATTATTGAAAGAAATATGGAAGAAGCTATAGCTTAGAGTCCAATTAGCCTTGTAAGAATTCTAAAATACATACCGTGAAAGAATCCAATCATGTTGATTCAAATTAAAGAAGAGCATATGATGGACGTTCAAACAGTTGCTAAGAATTATTGATGGCTTATTAATGTTCCATATATCTAAAGTAAAGATAAAGTAAAATACTCAGCAGATAAGTAAAGGAGTTTTCAATACAAAACTGAGTTTAGTTCTGAATGTAAGTTGGAAAGTATTCTCAACTATAACACCAGACACCAAAATTCAAATTATAAAAAAATTGCAAACAATATAAAGTTTGTGCAACCGAAGGTGCTTGAAAAAAAAAATCTCAAAAGAAAACAATCTTAAATCAATGTTAAAACTTATGGCACTTCAAGACAAAGAATATATGTCATAGGTCTTAAAAAGATTCAACAAGTCTAATGTTAACTGCTATCAATTTTTGTTTTCGGCAATTTTCAGCTTTATTGACAACATGGTTCTGCATCAATTTTTTTTGAACATTTTTTATGAACTTTTGATCAAATAGAAAAAATTATTTTATAAATTTTAATTTGCAAGGTGTTGTATTTCACAAAAATTGTAACTAACAAATTAAGTATATATATTTTTTGTAATTCTGAAGCTAATTTTGTATTATTTATTATTTATATAGTGTTTGCATCAACATAACTAACTCTTACAAACAAAAAATTATGTTTTGCAATCTTTTTTGCTTTTATACTTTTCAAAACTGTATTAAAATATTTAAGAAATAATTTACCATGCCTTCATGGTAAATTATTTTTAAAGTATTTTAATTGGCTAACAACTTGAAACAGGACAAAAATCCAGTCCAGGTCTCACCGACACTGGAAAAGCAAATTAAGTCCAATTTTAAGAAATTACTTCCTTTTAGACGCTTAAAACACGGAAGAGGACGTTTATTATAAAAATATATATCATCGACCTTTAAAAAGTATTGTAATTTTCGATTTGTCAAATTTAAGTTTATCTTTGTTTCCCAACATAGTATAAAACTTATAAAAGCATACTAAATTCTATTGAATTATAATAAAACAGCTGTTTAAAAATGCGCATTTGAAGGCAAGTCACTTATTATCAGAGATGTAGTCAACACAGTAAAAGCCAAGAGCAAGATTAAGACAAAGACATTTGGGTTCAAGACCAAGACCAAGGCTTTGAAAGTTTTTAAAAGATCGGGATCAAGACCTTGGTTCTAATAAGTCAAAAACAATAAAACTCATGCTCACACATGTAACGGGTAAACAGGTTCTATTTGTTGACCAGCTTCGCACCCCTTCTTTATTTATCAGACTGGCGTAGATGTATTTATAATACACTGTTTCCAGTTTAGAATGTTGAATGCTGGATCTTTTTAACTAATTGCATGAGTTTTGCTTGTGTCTCTGTTTTTACGACTAGAAATCTAATTTTTTTTATCTTTTAACGAGGATACAGCTATAGAACTCAGTTTTATGGTTCTAAGGCCAACTGCTAGTTGGGTTTACCGACCTCTCACGAAGCTCTCAGAGAGACCGATTCTATCAACAACTGTTTTTATGACTAAAAAACTCATTCTATTATCTCTTAATCAGGGTACAGCTATAAAACTCAGTTTTATGGTTTTAAGGCTGGCTGGTTGTCAGATTTTCCTACTTTGTCGTAGCTCTTAGATAAATTGATTCTATCAACAGCTATAAAATATTTGAGTACTAACGGTGCTATGTTGCGCATAGATGGTGTCCCGGTTTGAACTTTTAGTGTGTATTGTTGAGGCTTCATTTGGAGCTTTAGGCATTTACATTCGTAAAAGTTCACTTATTAGTTGGGAAAATAAGTTTGAACCCACAGACTCAAAACAAGTTTCCTAGGTTTAAATCTGTGGAACAAACCTAATTTTCCTATTCTTTTAGCTGCTTTTCTTTATCTCCACTTCACTTTGTCAACTTATACTATGTTCTATATCGCTCTCCTTCATCTCAAAACTGAACAATTTTTGATATAATTTCTGATCAAATTAATTAAGCCCTCTCTTTATCCTTCAGGCAATATCGTTGTTGTTGGTGAATTTATTGATCATCACACTGAATGGCTTGGTTCTAGTGTCAGTGACTCTGCAGATATTTTGGCCCACAACTTTTGTCTTTCTCAACCTCTGACACAAGTAGTCAACTTTCTAATTTGCCTTTCAAACGATCTGAATCATTTATCCTCTCTATTCAAAATATGTCTTGTTTCTGATCCTTGTCAGTGCTCAGTTTCTACACATTCTTGTTTCTGATCCTAGTCAGCGCTTATTTTCTTCACATTAACCCTTAGGTGCTTCGGATCACGATTTGATCTCTCTGAAACTGTTATCTCATTCTTCTTCATCATCAGAGCCCCCTATCATCATATCTCTTACAACTATTTTGAAGCTGACTGGAACACTTTTCGTGATGTTCTTTGTAATGGCCTTTGCGTAGAAATCTTTCGTCTTTCTGCTGACAAATATGCTAGTTATGAAACTTCTTGGATTTAGACTGGCATGGAACCTTTTATTTCCTCTCAACAATTCCAAGTCAAGCCTCACTCTACTCCATGGTTTTCCTCTCATTATGCTGCTTTAATTTCAAATCGTAACCATTACTTCCATATCTATCACCAGAACAATTGTCAAGAAAACAAACGCCTGATTACTATTGCTAGAAACTACTGTAAAAAAGTTTTATCTGACGCCAAAGCCCGCTATTTTCATGTCACGAAACCTTGTGTTTTGTCTTAAAAATTAGACTCCTAAGACTTCCGGAGAATCTTTAACAGTATCTATAATAACGACAAATCTGTATTTTCACCTCTCTTACATGGTTCAGATTTTCTTACTCCACCAAAAGACAAAGCTGAGCTGTTTGCTAAACACTATTCATCAATCTCATATCTTGATTCCACTAATCACATAAAAAAATTTCATTTTTGGTCTCCATTTTAATTTTAGAGTGGTCATGACCACACAAGTAGTTATGTTATGAGTTGTCAATGGTGGTAGTGGGGTTCTTCGATGGTTTTTAAATTAGATGGGCCATTTTGCATATCTAAATATAGGTAGCTGCTGTCAGGGAATTCAAATTCTGGCATATTCTGTCTTTAGAAGTGGTCATAACCGCTTAAATGGTCATTTTAGTGATCCTGATCCAAGGGTGGTCCTGAGACAACCCGATGCTTTTCAATTAGATGGGACATGTTGTATATCTAAATATAGGTAATTTTAAACTGGGCATACTCGGTCTTTAAGGGTGGTCATGACCGCTCAGGTGATCATTTTAGGGGTGGTCACGTGTGGTCCTGGAATATTCTGATGGTTTTTCAATTAGATGGTACATGTTGTATCTCTAAATATAGGTAATTAATGCCGGGGAAATTAAATCTGGCCACATTTTGTCGATGGGAGTGGTTATATTCGCACAGGTAAGTGTGGCTATTGCTTTTCAAGCATTTCAAGTCGTTTTATTAAAAAACACTTCGAAAAAAGTAAGCATAAAAAAGAAATTTTCATATTTCTTCTTCTTATTTCAAAATAAGATTTTTTTAGAGATGTATTTTTTTAAGATGTATTTTACAAATAGAGTGCTTACTGTTCTTAAAGAACAGAGCAATAATAAATAAGTAAAAAACACTTATCTAACTTATATATATATATATATATATATATATATATATATATATATATATATATATATATATATATATATATATATATATATATATATATATATATATATATATATATATATATATATATATATATATATATATATATATATATATATATAAGTATAAATGTGTGTTCAGATAAGCACTGCAACTTTACGCTTACATAGCCTGCTATTGGAGGCTTCAGTACATTGACTATCAAATAGCCTGTTGCTGCGAAGGAGCACCACTACATCAACTGAGTGTTTGGCATGGGGCAGCAATCTTTTCTATGATTATTCTTGATTTTTTTCTTATTTTTTTTTGAAAAAACTATAAAAATAAGTAAAGCTAGTAAGCTAATAAGTAAGTAATGTAATGTAATAATTAAGATAAAAAATGTCAACTTTGTGGTATGTGTATATATGATTCACTATTTATGTTTATACAATTTTATATAATTTATGATTAAGAGTTTCTTATTATTGTATATTTTATATTACTGTATGTTTCTGACATTAATTTTGTACTATGTCTTAGCATTTTAGAGCCCACAGTTGTTTTGGGACTACCATTTTATGCATAGATTTATTTGTCAATTTTGCTCGCAACAATTAGTGAATTTTGCTATATATTTAAGTGCTGTAATTAAGCACCACTAGAAAGATATATTAAAAAATAATCTATAAATAAATTAACTTTTAATCAAGTTTATGTGTCTGTCTTTGTTGTAAAGTTATTATGGATTTAAGCCTAATTTTCATAAAGTGATCCTAGGTACAATTCAAAAAAAGCTTATCGCATTTAGGACCACTAATTTTTAAACCTATCTACTTTAAAGACTTTTATAGTTTAAGTCAATATACTTTGATTGACTTTTATAGTTTAAGTCAATATACTTAAACTAATACAAAGTAATTAGTATAGAGACGCGATCATATCAGTTTCACAAGTCTGGGCCTTGATTTTGTCTTAATTTGAGCCTAAGTACATTAACTTCCCCCAGACCTTATTGGACATCCTGCCCTCACAAAACTTGGAAAAAAAAAATTATTACAGCTACTGATCGTGGAAGTGAAAACATTGAAAAGTTAGCTGTTTATGTTTCTGCTTTATTTAATAGATTTTTGGTACTCTTTTTTCAGAAAGTTATAGTATTATGCAAATGAATATTGTTAGAAAATCATATTGGGTGCTTCAAATTAATGATTTCCAATGTTGTTTTACATTCGAAGTGTGTTTTATGATTCACTTTTTAATTGTTTAATTTAAGATGATGCACCATTGTTATTGCATAGAGTTGCACATTAAAAATGATTGTGATCTTTTCGTAAAAGGAAATGCAACAGCTTTGTGTAGCGGTATGAACATAAGTTTAATTATATGAAAAGATAACAATATGAGGCAACATTACCTGAACTGTATTGAGAATGGTAAATTAGGTATGTTTCCTTTTGTTATTGTGGTAGACTGTCATAAAAGGTGCGTCTCTAGTAATATCATTGTTGTGAATCTATTCTGTTATTTCTGCTGTTTTTTGTTTTGTTTTTATGACTTATTTGAATATTTAAATTCAATCAATATACTTAAACAAGGTTTTTTATTTTTTATTGATGGTTTGTTTATGTACCTTATGTTTTAGTTAATAATTTACTTTCATAAGTTTATTATTTTTATAAGTTCATTATTTACTTCATTTTTATAAGTGTCTTATAGATGTTTAAAGTTATATAATTGGCTAATTAAGGTCAACTATTGCCTGTTCTTTATCTCGTTATTGGCATGATGATTTATATTGCTTACTTTGTAGTTATTTATTTCTTACTGTCATCAGTTATTCATTTTATTAACTAGAGTTATCGATATAAGATATAGTTAATAGGTACAGATATTTTAGTCAGTTCTTGGTTTACAGACTTTTGTTGCAGTTGCAGTTAACTATCGCTATTTAAAAATATACTAATCAATGTATTTATTAAGTACTCTACTGGCACAAAAGCAGGAATTTTATTTTTTCATTGCGATTTTATGATACTATTTATGTTATACTACATTTCTATACTATATAGGCTTGTAATGCTATGTGGAAAAATCGAATTTCTTCCAAAAATGCCCAAGTTTAAACCAAAATAAATTTTTTCAATAGGACTTAGAAACCATGTTACTTTATTTTGTTTTTTATATTGTGCAATGATATTTTGATATTATTTTCAAAATAAAGTAGAGCGCAAACCTCATAATCGAGAAGTTCTAATTTCGATCACCATCACGTCCCTAGTAGTATCGCACTCGTCTTGTTTCTCCGCACAGCGGCCTTGTTCGTCATGATTTGTTTTTCGAAGGTATAGAGTTGAGAGAGGGTCGTAACCACAACTAAAGTAGCCTCCTCGATATAGTGGCATTCTCGGCATGGGGGGAGGGTAAATTAGTATTAAAAAAAAGAGGCTAGACATAAATTAATAAATGATAATAAAATAATAATAATTTACATGACAAAGTAAACGATTTTAGTTCGGTTAACGAATGTATCGTTCATCTGGCTTAACAAAAAATGCCTTGACTGTTCAATTTGTCTACTTATTTAACTATCTACTTATTTAACGTGGCTTGTTACGTTAAGCATCCGTAAACTAACGCATGCGCAGAATATCATTTTCTCTAATTTAACCATCTAGTTATTTGACGTGAACACCGTTCGTGCTGTACGAACGGTGTTCACGTCAAATTGAACATTGGATGCTCAATGCTCAATATTAAAACTAAAATATTAGCTCCAATATCCAGCTAAAATATTATTTAATATCAAAAGATCAATTACTTCGTAAAATTGACAAAGAAGGAAGTATTATCAAAAACAAGGTATAGTCACCAAAGTCAAAATTTCATTATGTCTGTGCGAAACCGGTATGATTGAAACATTTTATATATATATATATATATATATATATATATATATATATATGTATTTGTATATATATATATATATATATATATATATATATATATATATATATATATATATATATATATATATATATATATATATATATATATATATATATATATATATATATATATATATATGTATTTGTATATATATATATATATATATATATTTACACTAATATACTTATATATATATATATATATATATATATATATATATATATATATATATATATATATATATATATACATATATATATATATATATATACACTAAGGCATATTCGTTTAGACGCATCAATTTTTTTCTCTTGGTCTTAATTTTTTCTATGAATTGTCAACTGATATGCATGCAAGTTATATCAAAAAAAATTGTTGTGTTGTGCGCTAATAAAAATCACACAAAAATTTTTTCTATGTGTCTTTATTAACATGAGAGTATGTTTGATATACAAAAGTACATTTTTTAATTGGAATATATCTATAGACGCAGTCATATTTTTGACATTAAAAGATGGAAATTAGTAATGCGTATGTCCTCCATTACACTGGAGTAATGCGTATGTCCTCCATTACACCATTTACACATGTCCTCCATTACACCTCAAAAATTCTGCCTTTCATTGACTCCACTAGTCGTTGAGGTGTATTTTGATCCAGCTCGGACCATGATTCAAGGATTTTATACTTTAACTCAGTAACATTTTTAAATTGGTGTCCGGCTGCTTTAGCGTCATAAACTTTTCTTGATAGCATTCCCCACACGTTCTCGATTAAATTTAAGTCCGGGCTACAAGCTGGCCATTCGAGAACTGGGATGTTGTGGTCTTTAAACCATTTCATAGAATGCCTAGATGTGTGAGTTGCAGCATTATCTTGCTGAAATATAGCATTATAGTCCATGTTTTCATCCATATTAGTTATGGGAGCATCATCCAACATTTCTGTATACTTTATCGAGTTCATTTTAGGTAAACCACAACACAGAGTCAATTTTCCTGAATAAGAAAATCCACACCATTAAACTTCCTCCTCCATAATTTCGTTTTGTTTGTGGGTTATTTATTCCTCCTAGATCATGCCAATAACAACTGTAAGAGTCCGGACCATCTAAATTAAACTTTTTTTCATCTGAAAATATTACGTTTTGCCACTCATGAGTTCAATGCATATGGAAATTAGCAAACTGTAATCTAGTAATTTTATGGTGTTTTTTTAACATTGGTTTTTGGTGTGGTTTCTTTCACTTTACGTTTGGTGTTGTACGTAGAATATGTGCAACATGTTTATTGGTGACAGGCAATAATAATTTATCCTTTATTTGTGTTGCATTCAATTTATTTTTGGTTGCCTCGAAGCGAATTTGATTAATTTGCCGATTTGTTAATACTTTGTTGCCGTTTGTTGCTTTTTTTACACCGTAATTGTCACCTTTTGCAATGTAGTTTTGTACAACATGGTCAGGTCTTCCAATTTTTCTTGCTATTTCTCGGAAAGAAAGTGCTGGTGAGATTTCTGAGCCACGATATAAATTAATTTGTATTTTTTCAGCATCTTTCAAATACTTTCTTTTAGGCATTTCGTAAAATGCAATAAAAATGATACTGGCAGAACAAAAGATCAAATTACACTAAAATTTATCAATTTATTTGTGTAAAAGTTATTAAAAATCAATAATTACCGTTATTAACCTGATTGCGTCTATAGATATATTCCAATTTAAAAATGTGCTTTTGTCAAACATACTCTTATGTTAATAAAGACACATAGAAAAAATTTTTTTGTGGTTTTTATTAGCCCACAACACACAATTTTTTTGATAATAACTTGCATGCATATCAGTTGACAATACACAGAAAAAAGTTAAGATAAAGAGAAAAAAATTGATGCGTCTAAACAAATATGCCTCAGTGTATATATATATATATATATATATATATATATATATATATATATATATATATATATATATATATATATATATATATATATTTATATATACATATATTTTCGATCAGATTTGTCCTCGTAGTATTTTTAATTTTCGAGAATGTCTCTTCTCAAGGATTTAGAAAATGGTATTGGGGTAAAAAACGAATTTCATATGGACATCTATCATTAAAATCTGATTATGAATTACGAAATAAATATGAAGTTTCGTGTAATTTTTGGTGCAAACCCTCCTAATATTCCCTTAACTAATGGTTTTGTTTTGATCCAGCATGCAGCTGAGTTAATTAGCTCTTCATGTCCAGCTAAACCAGAAGAATCTGAATTAATTATGATGGTTGGTCTTCCTGGAAGTGGTAAATTTGCTAGTGATCATAAAAAAAAAAAATACTGCATTTTGGGCACTTTGATACTTCCATTCTATCAATTTTATTATTGATAGAATAAAAGAATCAAATTTGGGAAAAAAACGAAATTATCACGGTTGTTGGGAAGAGCTTATTAAGCGAGCATCTGCTATTTTGAACAAGTTGTTTGATGTAGCCAAAACAAGACCAAGGAACTACATGCTTGATCAAAGTGATGTGTATTTTACAGCAAGACGTAGAAAAATGGAAGCATTTCGTGGTTACAAACGCATTGCAGCTGTACTCATCAATAGGCCAGCAGTCCTTTTAGACAAGATTATCCAGTTAATCAGCATGGAAATGTTTATGATGGACCTGTACATCTTAAAAATAACCTTAAAAGATGCCCTGAAGAAACAATTACCCGGTTAATGTCAAGGGAAAAATATAGAAAGTTGCTAAACTCAGTAGCATATAATCAAAGAGTAGCAGAAGCAGATGTAGCTGTAAACTTTAGAGAAGAACGGTATACTGATGGTAGAGTGGCTGACTATCATGATGTAAAAAGATCTTCTTTATTCCAGGACTCTGAAGTTTATCGTAAAAACCAAAGCAATCTTCAAAACAATGATTTTGTTGGTGGGTATGATTCTTCAATGCAGTTGAAATCTCGACAGGCACAAGTCCAAGATTTTTTTCCATCTAAATACCAGTCTGATGTTAACACTAGAGACAGCCTATATAAAAGACTTCCAACAGAACGATATGAAACTTGTATCTTTGTTGTCATATACTGTAACTCGTGCTAGAGAAAATTTACAAGATAAACAATTACGAAACGAAAATGCTCGATATAGTTCTGCCTTTGATTACCATAAAGATCAGCAAGGTCAAAAACAAATTCACAAACCATTAAATGATGCTTCATCACCTCAGAGCTATCAAACACAGATGACAACTTCTACTGCTAATTATCAGCCTGTGAAATATGTTGGAACATCTTTATCTTCCCAAAATTATCGTGAGCAAAGTTTTATGAAACCAAATGAATCATTAAACCAGTCTGCATATTATCAGTATATACCGCAAGCTAACTCATTGCCTACAAGTATGCCCCAAAGACCAAATACAGAAGCATTACCAGGAAGTCAGAACTATAAACAACAGCAGCAGGATTATCAAAAAGCTTACAGTCAATGCTATGCTAATTATGCTCAAGCATTTGCTTAACTGGCATAGCAGAACGTAAAATAAATTTAGTAATTAGGGGATTAAACATTTATGAAAGTCACATAAGTAGATGAAACGTCTAGTGCATTTTTATTCATATATTAATTTTTATATGATTTTAATTACTGGATATACTATTTCCTTCTTTAAAAAATAGTAGTACGCTTTAAAGCTTTTTTATATTATTGCATTTTAAACATTATGAGACCATAAAGAGATGTTGTAGAGATTGTTCTTTGTTAAAGTTTGCAATTTTTGATTTTAATAACCATTTGTTTGATTTGAAACATTTGCAAAGATTACTTAGAAATAAAATAAGTGTTATTTGTTTTTAAAGATATATTTATTTGATTCTTTTTATTTGATATTGTTTTCAATGTACAAGCTAAAAATTTTGATTAAGAAAAGTGTACTCATTGTAATTTACCTTTTTTACTGGCTTTCAAATTTATTTGAAAATTTTAATATTTATCTTTAATTGCAGTTATTAATTCATTATAATTTAATTATAAGAAACTCTTAGATAATATTGTTCCACAAGGCTTCTTGAGTTAAGGTAGAATAAAAATATAAATATTCCTACGGGCCCTGAATGGTTAAAAAATAAAGCAATTTTGCTTGATTGGGTTTTATCTGGTTTTTATCAGGGCCGAAGGATCTTAGGATTAGACGGGTTTCCCTTAAGTATAATAAGGTTCCCAAAAGGTTTAAACTGATAATTAAAAAAATTATAACAAAATTTACTCGATGGCTTATAATTCGTATTGTGCGTGAAATAAATTTAAAAATTTAACTTTTATGCATTATATTTTTTGTATACATTATATTTACATTGTAATGAAAGAGATAATTTTTTTCGATGTATTTTTTCACTGTGAAACTCCATTAAAAAGACATTGTTTTAAAATTTAATTTATTATCATTATTAAAGAGTTGTTTTATATTTTTTTAAAATAAGTTTACGAAATTCAACATATGTTTAACATATGTTTTAGTAACTATTAAACATGAAGTAACTATTCCATTGAGACACTGTTTGCATTTTTAAAATGATCAAAATATAAAGTTTTATTTCTGCTAGTGATGGTAATAATTGCTTTGAGTTTAATCAAAACTTTGGTTTAGTCTGAAACATTTCAAAAGAGCAAACATGCGAATGTTGTGATGGATAGGTTATATTCAGGGAATTTAAAGCTTTTAAATCGTTTTTACAGATCCACTATTTTCCTTTGATTTTTCTATATTTTATGCAAGCAAAATGATTGATGTTAACGAAGTTTACCCACCGTGAGATATAAATATTAAGTGTTTTATATATAAATGTAAAAAATGGCTTTATTGTTATGCTTAAACTTATGTTTACAATACTGATAAAATTTTTATTGATATGAACTTTTGCATTCAAACTTCAATTATAAAACTTTAATTAAACTTTATAACTTTAACATAAATAACGATAACTAAAAAAAATTATTATATAGATCATGACCATATGCTTATTTATTATAACTGAGTTATAGTAAATTGAACACTGTTTTTGTTTTCCATAACTTAATTTCAATAAAAATGTTGGGAAAAAAATATTAAGTTCCAGGTCATAGGTTTTATATGATATGTATCTTATATATATCTTAATTTGCAGAATGTTTAAGAATATTAATGCTTGGTGCACTCTGACTGTTAACAATATTTGCATACTGATATGAGTATAATTGACTTAAACAATCAGAATGTACTTTTGATAAATATTAGTAACAGATAACTGTTAGTATATAAGATAACTGTTAGATAAAATGTTAGTAACAGATAACAGAAAAATGTTAGTAACAGACTTTTGATAAATGTTAGTAACATGACAGGTTAGTTAATATAATTATAATGATAACGGTAATAACTTTTATTTCTTAAAATTAGTGAGATACTTATGTATGATAGAAATGCATGAACTTTGGGGGACAAACATAATGATTGGAGTAAATATTACCTTTGTTTATTACCACGATTAGAATAAGAAAATATTATTTTTATTTAAAGAATATTCCGAAAAAATCAATATTTTCTTAAGTATTAAATATTATAAAAAAACACATATTAAAAAAAAAAACATGTATTATAAAATAAAAAAATAAGTATTCAAGTATAAAAAAAACACATGTATTATAATAACGTATATACATCACATTAACTATGTTATCTGTAAGTTAGGGGTTGCAGCTGATATTTCAGCTTCAGCTTTAAACTCGTTTGCTTCAAATTAAAGCTGAAGCTGATCAAGTCAGTTTAATCAGTGTTATAGCTGATAGTAAAAAAGAATAATACTATATAAATATTTTATATTAAAAAAACATGTAGGAAGTTATTCAATGAAAATCTAAAATAGTAACAAAATTTAAACATACATGTAAAAAATTTTAAATAAAATTTGAAAAAAGTTTTTGCTGTTTATAAATGTTGCTGTCAGAGCCTAGGCCTAGGACTCAAATTGGATTTTTAGAGATTTGTTTCACACGTGGTTCCCAAAAACCCAATTCCATTTTTGATTATCTACATAATTTTTTGGTAAAGTTCAAAATTCTTCCAAAAGATGGTTTTATCTGTTAAAATATTGAGTATGAAATCAATCTTGCTGTTATCATATGTGATGCACCTGCTAGAGCATTTGTTATGGTCTATATATCTATATATTTAACAATATAAGATATTGTTAAATATATAGATATTTAACAATATCTTTTACAACATAAAATTCAGATATATCTGAATTTTATGTTGTAAAAGATATTGTTAAAGTCTTTTTTAGGGCAATAATAAATTTATATTTTATTTATTTATTTTTTTGTACCTGGAGGGTTCATGGTCTTAAGAGTAGGAGGGAGTAATTTACCATTTTACCAACCCTTCTTTTTTTTTATTTTTTTTTTATTTGTTTAAAACATAAAGAATTGTGACTAGGAGAGTTTCGTGGCCAAATTGTGCCAATTACACATACTCCCATAAGTTTGTATTTTAACTGAATTTGAAAAAATAAGATACAAATATAAAAATAATAATGCATTAGAAGTTTTTCTATGAATCTTTTTTATTTTTTTCAATAGTTTGTATATTTATGCAATATATTTTTCACAAAAAAAGTTAGCTTTAATAAATAAAAGTATTTTTTCTAATTATTGCTCCATAAAGCCTCCAAAACTTTCAATTTTAGAAAACTTTTTAATTTGGAAAATCTAACTAATTTTATAATTGACATAATTTTTTTTTGAGGAACGGCAAGTTTTTTTTGAGGAACGGCAAGTTGAGGGGGGAAGGATAAATGCCTTTTTGCCCCCTCCTTCTCCCCATACTCTAAGCCTACCCTAGAGACCAAAAACAAAATAATAATTAAGTATAAATTAATTGTTATCCTCAAAAAGACTTTAACAATATCTTTTTACAGCATAAAATTAAGATATAGCTAATTTTGTCATAAATAAGTTAGCAACAAAATTTACGCTGACTCAGCATATATATAAAAAATAATTGAATCCTGAATATCTCAAGCACCGTAAGGGGTTGGAGGTTCCAAAATTTTAGGTTTACTTAATTTTTATAAACCCAATAACATATAAAAAAATTAGCAAAATCCAAAACATAGGGTTACGAAGATGCCTAAATAAGTAAGGGTTAGATTGCTATGTTGCTGCTCGAAAACTACTTATGCGTATCTCAGATCGCCTAAAAAGATTAAAGTGGTGTAGAGAAAGATTTCACTGGTATGTAGGAGACTAGGCCAAAGTTATTTTCAGCGACGAATCCAATTTTGAGGTGATAAATCGTAAGTCATTAATTAATTAATCATTAAGAGGCTGGTTGGTGAAAAGTTCAAAAGTCTTTTTGTGTACCAAGCATACAAGGCGGAGGAGGATCGGTTGGAATATGGGGATGCTTCTCCCATAAAGGAATAGGGTCATGCAACATTTATACCGGCAGAATTAACCAGTACAACTACAAAAAGATCTTCGAAAGTAAACTTTTACCAACAGCCAGAGTTTTTTACGGAAGACGACAACAATGGATTTTTCAGCACGATGGCGCTACGGCTCACACTGCAATCTTGATTAAAGAGTGGCTTGATTGAAAAAACATTACGGTCATGCCTTGGCCAGCTTGTTTTTCAGATCTCAATCCCGTCGAGAACATTTTCGTTTGGATAGACAAGAGATTTGTCAAAGAGAGCATAGCCAGTGTTGCGCAATTACAGCAGACGTTAGAAAAGCTTTCGAAAGAATATATAAACAGGGTGTAAACCGGGAGTAAATTTGATTCAGTGTTTTGACGAAATTAGGAATTTGTCAAAATATTTCCTATTTTCACCACTTTCTCCTCCCCCACCCTCTCCCAACCCCTGCCAATGATTAAAATGTGTTTGTGAGGTCTTTTTATTCTCTTCTTTCTTTTTCTACTCCAAATAAAAAATACTGTAACATTTATCTATGATGAATACGAAATCAACACAAAATTAAATTGGCTTCACAATGACACGGCTAATTAAACTTTTTTTATTAAGACATATGTTTACATTATTTTAATCGGTATTTATCAATTATTATCAAGAATTGTATATTTGATTTGATTTTAACTCTAATATATCATTGCTGCTTTCATTTTAAGAGTATTCTTTTCAACATATATTTCTTTTTTTACCGGTGGGCATTCCTGTACATGGATTTCTCTTTATACAAGCGAGCAGTTAAGTAAAAGAATCTATTTTCTTTGTAAATAAATTTTTAGTACCTGTTAGTTATGATCATAAAACATTTTTTGTATTTAACTTATATTTCAGCAGCGTTTTTTTAAAAATGTCGAGAAAAAATAGTTGATAGGTAAAAAAAGAATTTAGTCAATGCCGATTAGTAAAAAAAAAAAATAGTCGATGTGAATACTATATTCAGTTGATACAAACTACCAAGCAAAAAACGAAAAACAATAGCTAAAAGACTTACCCTAATACTCGCATTAATCAAAATTTTGTAAGGATCTGACGCAAACGGCTTCTCAATATTTTGAAAAACTTATTTGACAAAGCACATGTACTACTTGAAATAGACTTTGCAGTAAGACTTAATAAGCAGGACCAACATCACCACCACTTTTTTTCTAAAAGACTTTTTTTTTTTAATTTTATGAGCATTAGCGAATACAACATTCGATTGGACTCTACAGGGCTAGTTTACACCCTCATATACACACACACACACACACACACACACACACACATATATATATATATATATATATATATATATATATATATATATATATATATATATATATATATATACATACATATATATATACTTAAATTTTAGAAAAAACAACTTTTAATGGTACTAAACGGTACTTAAAGTTTCATGCCTATCGGCAATCATCAGCCATGAAGTACAAAATCAAAAATATAAAAAACCGTTTAAAAATTACAAACTACGGTAGAATGAGTTCTGACGTTATAGTACGAGAAGACATAATGGAAAACTAATCTCCGCTATCAAACAATAAAAAGAGAAATTTATTTTTGTGCCTGCATTTAGAGACTAATTCGCCTCTTTTGTTTAGCAGATTGTTTTCTTTGTAAAATAATATTTCGAATTTCTCATTTAAACAAAGCAAACAAATTTTTGACGCAGGATTGTATGATTTACAGCGTTTAATAATACTCCATTTGATTGAAGTTGTGAAATTTTTTTCTTTTAATTCCTATACTTCCTTAGACAACTCAGTGTCGTTTTTGTATCTTTTTAAGTTAAAAGATTTTTGATGGTTCGCATAACTTAGCCTAAATGAGGTTTCGCTTATCCCAATGTATACTTTATCATTGTATTGAGGTTTATTTGACCTTACGGTGGCTTGTTGAACAATGTTGTTAGACAAGCAATTGTTGTTCAGTGGACAAAGGGATTTTTTAATGCATTTGAAGGCTTTTTCTGATAATTTTACATCACCATATAAAATATTTTTGTTGTGTGAGTTGATGATAGATTTTATGTTTGGCATACAGGAGTAGCTTATCTTAATTATGTTTCTGTTAAATATTTTGCCTAGTTTGCGGTTTTTAGGAGAATACTTGTCAATTAGGGTTAAAAAGCGTTGACCAGTTTTGGTAGTAACATTTTTACTAAATGGAGGATTGTACCAGATTATGTTTTATTTGTAGTTATTTTTTGGAACATTTTTTGTGCTTGGTTTATATGTCAACTTATAAGTGTATCCCGATTGCTTTAATGAGTCTTCATAAAGGTGTGTTGATTTAT
Organism: Hydra vulgaris; assembly: GCF_038396675.1. NCBI lineage: Eukaryota > Metazoa > Cnidaria > Hydrozoa > Anthoathecata > Hydridae > Hydra > Hydra vulgaris. The sequence goes on along the minus strand of NC_088931.1, from coordinate 58,244,732 downwards.
TAAAAATAACTTCACTTGATGAGTTGGCAGACAATCTTAGTTCGATATTTTTTGGAAGATTATTTATTATGCTAGATGGATGGTTAGAATCAGCATGCACACGACTTAGGTTATTTTTAGGCTTGCAGTGTGGTTGAAAAGAAATTTGAGTAAGATTAAAAGTTAAATCAAGGTAGTTAACAATTTTAAGATTGCAATTGATAGAGATGTTGAGATTGTTACGTTTGAAAACTTGCACGACATGCTTTTTTATTTGTTCCATTTGATGGCCATTTTTGTTCTTAAAAAGAGCTAACCCGTCATCTCGGTATAAACCAATATTATTTTTGTTGTAAAACTGCGAAAGTTGATCTAAAAGATCAACTATATATATATATATATATATATATATATATATATATATATATATATATATATATATATATATATATATATATATATATATATATATATATATATATATATATATATATATATATATATAATATATACATACATATATATATATATATATATATATATATATATATATGTATATATATATATATATATATATATATATATATATATATATATATATATATATATATATATATATATATATATATATATTTAAAAAAAAGATTAGCGTGACGTCATCAGTACCTAGTAAAGGCCCAAATTTAAGCACTTTTAGAATTGCTCGTAAGTTTTTCTCAAGATGTTGTTATTAATTTTAGGTTTTTTCAAGAGGTTATCTAACAATTGACGTAAATATTTATTTTTTAGTTTCATAAAAAAAAAATTATTAGCGTGATGTCATCAGTACCAAATAAGGGCCCAAATTTGACCCTTTAAGCACTTTCAGAAAGGCACGTAAAGTTTTTCTCACTCAAGACATCAAACTTAAACTATTTAATTAGTTTTTTTCATTTCCATTTCATTTCCAAGAAAAAATTACACGCACTGTCTAGACTATTACACCGACGGAGATTTTGTAAAACAAAATCTTTTTGAAGTGATCTCAGTTTTAGATCTTAATAATAGCAAAATTCAAAGGTTAATTTCAAATATTATCGACATACAGCTAAAAGAAGAATATCTGAGATTAGTGCCGAAGTTGAACAGTATTTGTTAAATGATATAAAAAGTTGTCAAACATTCAGTTTAGCATTGGATGAATCAACAGATATTTAAGATAAACCTCAAATGGCAGTATTCGTTAGATATGTAACATCATCTGTACTTGTGAAAGAAGAGTTGCTAGATTTAGCAGAGCTAAAAGACACAACTCGTAGAATTGATTTAAAGGAAGCCCTTGACACTAAGAACAAGCTTGTTAGTGTTACTACAGATGGTGCAACAGCAATGGTTGGAAAACACATTGGGCTTATGGGTTTACTAAATAGTGATCCTACGTATCCAGAGTTTATCCTAGTTTATTGTGTGGTTCCTCGAAAACATTTAGCAGCAAAAAATTTTAATTTTTCAATTGTTTTTAAATCAGTGCTGGAAATTGTAAATTATATTCAACCTAATGCAAAAAATCACAGACCGTTTAAAAATGTCATTAGTGAATTAGATCTTGCTGACAAATCAAGTGACTTGCCGTTTTACTGTGCTGTAAGTTGGCTTTCAAGTAGTGACGTTTTTTATAGATTTGTGGAACTATTAGAACCAATTAAATGTTTTTTGCTTGAAAAGCAGAAGACATTTGAAATTTTTGACGATGTGAATTTTTTGCATAATCTTTCATTTTTAACTGATGTAATGCAACATTTACAAAATCTGAACTTGTTGCTTCAGGGAAAAGAAAAAAATATATCTGATCTTGCTCAGACTATATTTAGTTTTCAAAATTGCTCTATTTCAGAAAGATCTTACCTTTTAATCCTCGAATGAACAAGATGATTCATAATCCTAATCCTTCAATTCAGTATGATGATCATAAGATTGAATCATACCGGGAAAAGCTACAGAATTTATTTGAAGACTTTCAAAACACGTTTAAAGATTTGTATGCCTTAAAATCATCATTAGCATTTTTAGTAAACCGTTTTTTAATTGATATTATTAGTGGTGGTTGTCCAATACCAGAAAATATACTTGAAGAAACATCTCAATTTGAAATAGAATTACTAAATCTCCAAGAAGATCAAAGTTTTTAAATGCTGCATAAAACACTAGCTTTATTAGATTTTTGGAAAATGGTTCCTGAAGTTAAGTATCCTCAACTAAAAAGGATTAGTATAAAACTTATTTTAATTTTTGGTTCAACATGTACATGTGAATCGTTTTTTTCGACAATGAAATTTGTTAAATCAAGGTATCGTACTAATCTAACTAGTGAAAATTTGTTACAGTTGCTTAGAATATCAACTACAAGCTTGAAACCAGATGTTAAAAAACTTACCAGTAGTGTTGAAAATCTTAGTGCCTAATAAATTTATGGTAAATTATGCAAGTTATACAAAAAATAATTGGTGTTATAAAAAGAATTGTCTTTGTTATGTCTAATTTTTTGCTGAATGGTGAAAGATATTTTTCAATTGCAAAAATAAAAGTAATTAAAACTTAATTGAAGTTCATTGAAATTTTTTTTTTATTTTCGTTTATTTATTTCATATTTTGCAGTTTTTAGTAACTTATGTTATTAAGTGGTTATAAGCAAGTTCAATTCGAATAAAAGCAAGTTTAATTCTAATACATTCAAAATAATTTTTTTTCTCAAAGAAATCTTTTTATCTTTAGATTTGTATATCTTGCTTACAATTATTTTTATTAGAACATTTATGGTTGTTGTACTTGTGTTAATTCAAAAAAAAAAAAATTATGATTTAGAGATGCTTTCTTAATTTTTTCTGCAAATGCTTTTCTAGTGTGAATAAAAAGGAATCAGATTTTATGTAGCCAAGTTTATATTTAAAGAATAGCGTTTAGTTTCTTTATTGTAAAAAAAAAAGTAAATACTAAATATAAATTGTGTACATACTAAGTTTATTTATAAAAGTACAATTTCAAAAAATCGAAATATTGATGTATAGAAAATCTAAATTTACATTCGCCAATTAGTTTTTTTAAAGATGAAGTTGGCATAGCAACATATTTATTGCGGTTCTTCGGCACACGTCATTATTTATATGCGGCTCTCGCGTCTAATGTTCTCGCCAGCGCTGGTTAAGCGTAATTAAAAGAAATCGTTAAGAAAAGTAATTTCTTTTTTTTTAGGTTATTTACGTGCTCCCAGAAGTCCTTGCGGTCATATCACGGAGCACCGCGGAAGAGCATTTAACTTGAAGTTCACGCCTCCTTCATTACCAATGTCGCTTATTGAGCTAGAGCCGGCGTAGAACCTAGGACCTCTGGGTTCTGAGCCAGAACTCTAACCACTGCGCCATGGCTGCTCAAAATTAATTATAACAAACAAAAAACAAAAAACTTTTTTAGCGTAAATAAATAAAATCGCTCTTGAATAATAATAACAAAAAACGTTCTTGACCTAAAATTGATAGATTTTTTACTGTAAAAAACGTTCTTGACCTAAAATTGATAGATTTTTTACTGTAAAAAACGTTCTTGACCTAAAATTGATAGATTTTTTACTGTAAAAAACGTTCTTGACCTAAAATTGATAGATTTTTTACTGTAAAAAACGTTCTTGACCTAAAATTGATAGATTTTTTACTGTAAAAAACGTTCTTGACCTAAAATTGATAGATTTTTTACTGTAAAAAACGTTCTTGACCTAAAATTGATTTTTTACAGTAAAAAAGTAAGTAGTGCTTTAGTAATTAAAAATGATAATTAAAGTTTATAAAGTAAATAAGTAAAAAAGAATATCTTATCAATGTGAAATATAAAAATGAAAGCTGGAACCTGAAGTCGATTGATTAGCTTGTCTTGCTTAAGATAGAACGGAAAATTCGAACTAGAGCAAATGAATCAGCTGAACAACGAGCCTCTCGGCTAAAAACACGATGAGAACGATATATAAAGACAAGGGTGACTGAAACAGAAAAAAGGTAGAGGCAGACGTATTGCTAAACAAAAAGAATATCGAAAACGTCTCCTCTTTATCTGATGAAATTACCCATCCCATCAACAGATATAAAAGAAAATTGTTATTGAAAAGTTCAAAACAATAAATATATAAAATGCATGAATTCATTTGCTTTGCATTGATAAAAATGGTTAATATATGTTTGATAAATAAAATTGTGTGTTCAATTAATTTTTGTTATTACTACTACATTCACTACTACTCAATGTGCTCCAGTCCACTCCCCATCGGTCCATGGAATTTATAAGTAGTAGTACTATTTATAAATTTCATGGACCAATAATAGTTATAACTCAAACTAAAGAAACCAATGCCCTGGTTTCTATCATAAAATATATTTTTAATTTTATATTTAATTATGTTTCAAGTGAAATAAAGGAAAAAAAAAGAAAGAGGAAACATGGAAATATGGAACAACATGGAAATACAAAACTGGTTCTGAAAAAAAGCTCAAAAACGACAACATGAATTGAAAACAGCTGGTAATGATTCAAAACAATTAAAGTTAACTGCAGGTCTCGCGTCAATGCAAGTGCCATAAATACAGAGAAAAGCTGGAACATCCTTTACAGCAACAGAGAATGTAGAATGAACATCAACATCCATTGTGAATATCACAAGTGAGCCTATTATTAAAACCTAGCCAATACCAGAGATTAGTGACCAATCATCTGTACAAGAAACAGACAATAATCAAGATGTCATAATTGCAGCAGATAACGGAGCAGAACTACAATATTTAGAAACATTTAGAAACTGAAACATTACTGAAACTGAGTGAGTGACTGTGGAAATGGGTAATTATTAAGTGCGTGTAACTGCAGCGGTGGATCTAACTCTAGCAGAAAAGATTATCAGAAGCAAATAGACAATGTTGTAAATGTCAATGAAAATGATCCAGCTAAATCTCTAGAGCTGAAAAATGCAAAGATGATTGATAAAAAACAATTTGTTGTATTAAGGCCAAATCAGCCAACAAAACATTCAAGGTTATCTAAGTATTACACTGAATCAGTTAAAGTTAATGACATTGAAGTTGTGCAGAAAAGATCATGGCTAACCTACTCTCTGTCACTAGATAAAATTTTTTGGATTGTTTGTTTAAGCTTTGGATTAAGAGAGGACATAAATTCTTTACGTGAGAGTATTTCTTTAGGTGAAAATGAGGAAGCCAACTTTTACAATGACTCTAAAAAAAGTGAAGTCTTTCAATGTGGTGCGGGTAAATTTCTAAATTTGTTTAATTTACTCAGTCAGTATGATGAGGTGCTGAATGAAAAATATTCAAATAATCGTAGTACTCTAAAACAATCTGCTGGAAAGGGTGCTAGAATTACGTTTCTTTCTAATACAAAAAACAAGCTAATTCATACTATGAAACAGATGGTCAGGAAGGATATTTCAAAAGATGTAAATAATTCAGTATTCTTTTCACTATCAGCTGATGGTACCACTGACATTACACTCTGTGAGCAAACTTCTATTGTACTGCTTTATATTACGCTTGCTGCAGAAGAGGCCGTTGTAAAGGAACATCTGATTTTAATAGTTGAAACAGAAACAACTACTGGTTGTAGTTGTTTCAAACTAAGTGAGTAGGTATGTCTTTTGATGGTGCGAGCAATATGCAAGGAATAAACAAAGGAGTTGCAACATATTTGAAGCAGTGTTCTCCCATGGCAATAAATATTTTTTGTGGATCTCATGGAACAAATCTGGTTATGAAAGCTTGTGCAAAATCTTCTGTTGTTTCTGTTAACCTTTTAGGAATAGAAAACAAGCCTGGTGATGTGCAGAAAATAAAGACTTTTCTATACGGAAACTCAAGGAAACGAAATAATATATTTAAGAAGTGCAAATATTTCTTGAGAATGTGAATCAGTCTCTTGAACTGGCTATCCACAGTGTTTGTTTCAGTGCTTTACAAAATGCTACAAACCGACTGCTGACACTTAACCCTGCAATAATCGATTGCCTTAAACAAATTTCAAGTGACATGGAATCTAAAATGAATATTCCAAGTGAAGCACAAAATCTTTATCCCGATTTCAGTCATATGAAACAGTTGTGACATTATGTTTCTTCAAAAAAATTTTACTATCTTGGGTTCCCTAAATAAAAATTTTCAATGAGAAACATTTGATTTTTTCATTGCTATAATGTCTGTCAATGTATCACTGGAAAAGCTTCAAATACTAAGGGACAGTGCTGGGCAAAATGCTATTTTATCTGCTGTTAAAATTGCAACTGAAGCTCCACTTGAACAGCAAACGTTTTATACTGTAGTGGATTCAGCAGCTGCAATTTTTGTTGACAAACTTTCTTCACAGCGGAAATTTTAGAAAGCATCGACCTCTTTTTGTTGAAGAATATTAGTGAAGATATTAGTCATAATTTTTATAACTCTAATTTACAAAAAAAAAATTTAATTAGTGTTTGATTAAATTGGTATCAGTTTAAATGAATTCACTACTGAAACGATTGATTTTGTGGAAATCTACAGAAAGGCTGCTGAGTACATGCATACATGCATACATGCATACATGCATACATGCATACATGCATACATGCATACATGCATACATGCATACATGCATACATGCATACATGCATACATGCATACATGCATACATGCATACATGCATACATGCATACATGCATACATGCATACATGCATACATGCATACATGCATACATGCATACATGCATACATGCATACATGCATACATGCATACATGCATACATGCATACATGCATACATGCATACATGCATACATGCATACATGCATACATGCATACATGCATACATGCATACATGCATACATGCATACATGCATACATGCATACACACTTAAGCAATTCCACCTAGAAAAACTTTTTGAAAACAAAAGTTGGTATGGGTGTGGAAATCTTTTATGCGAAATCAAACACATTTTTCCAAAGTGTAATTTAAAAAGTATATAAAATTAATTCTGGCTTTAACATTTAAAAACTGACATAATTGGGGATTAAGAGTGCAAACATATATACTTCACAATTGAATATAGGATATTGCAAAAATCGGCTAAGATGTAAAAAATTAATACAAATATAAAAGCTTAAATGTTTTTGGCGCTAAAAAAAACAAACTATCAGATCAATACTTGATTAAAAAAAGTGTAAACTTTATGGAGTTTATGGTGCTGGTCGAAAAAAAACAAAATAACCGTTTGAGAATTTTTAAATTATCAATCAATTTATCATTTTCTTGGGATAAAAATGATTGGTTTTGTTAACATTTCTGAATTTTTTTTTCTACTTTGATTTTTAGTACGAATAACGTTGATTCTTTTTGTGAGACCATAAACTAGCTTAGATTTTATGATTTTTGCTTTGGTTACAGCACCTTTAGTTGATTGAGAGATGTTTGGATGATATTCAAATGGCAAAAACATTTCAATTTGTTTGTGTTTATGAAAGATCAACAGATGAAGAATTAATTGTAGTAAGAGGTTCCACCTCAATTTGAATTACTTGTACTAGTTCATTCCAACGCTTACAATCTTCATAACTGATTTGGGTTTAATCTTAGGAACAAATTTTTTTATTTTCTTTATTTTTATTTATTGAATATAGTTTATTACTCAAACTTGTGTTTTTGTAGGTTTTGCAAGATAAAAGTATATTTTTTAAACATAATTCTATTTAAATAAACTTTCTATGCTTCACCGTATACTCAACTTTATTTTATTATTTGTCATTATAGTGGTTTGTTTTGATCTATTCCTTGTTGCTGCTTGAATGATCATGTCCCGATATGGGGGTGGCGGCGATAGAGCTTTTTTACTAATATGTCTACGTCTTGAGTATGTGCTGGTCAACCTTAATGATGACCAGGTAATTCAATAGCGTGGGGTGATGCGGGGAATTGTCTAGGCAGCTCTCATCTGATATAGCTTGGTAAGGGTCCAGCTACATTCGACACGGTGGGAGGTAATGAAATAATCTTAGCTAAAATAGTTTGTTACCTCCACTGGTCAACTCAACCTTCATTGTTATGACTTAAACATAAACTTTTTCAATAATTGTTCAATTTCCCGTATTCTCTACTTTGCTGTGCTCTTTGCCATTATGATTGTTTTAATCTGGTCCTTGTTGCTAATTAAATGATCATGTCCCGTTAAGGGGGTAGCAGCGGTGGGGCTTTGTTGCTGATAGGTCGGTGTCTTGAAGAAGTGCTGGTTAATTTTTGTGATGTACCAGGTGATTCAAGAGTGATGGCTGATACGAGGAATCGCATTTGTTGCTGACGCCTTACAAATCTGGACAACGGTCTGTGTGCGCAATAGGCGTTAATGAAATGATTTTAAATATGATACTGGGCGACCTCTGCGGATCGACTCAACTTATTTAAATGACTTTAACATAAACTTATTTAATAACTGTTTCTTCTGGTTAATCAAGTTATGGAAAAAGCATGTTCATCTTTTTGATTCAGTATTTATTGTCATTAGGGTATGTAATGTACGTTCTATAAGTTGTTTATAGATTAGAGTTAACTAATATAAGTATACATTAGTATTATGCACTTACTAAGCTATTTGATATCATTTTTTAGATTTAGCCACTTAAGACTATCTCTTGCACAATAATTTCTACTAACTTTCCTAAAAGTATATCAGTGTGTATCTTTTTAAATGTGAGAGTTGGGGTGTTTAGCTTAACAGTAGTATGCCCTATCAAGTGTAACAACATAAAAATGCTTTGACGACGTAGGGGTGGGTTTTACTTGCTATTTTAAGGGTGACACCCCGACGGGCGTTTCTAGGAATGAGCATTAAAACATTCGAAGTTTTATATACCAGAGTATTGAATCCTTAAAAGGGTCAATACTATATCCATTTTTTAACAAGAATCTGGTATTATACTACATAGTTTTCCATTTTATTTAACGCTGATTTATTTTTATACTCTTTCTTCAAGTAAATATGCGCGCACTCTCCTTATTATAATATATGTTTTTGTTGTTTGTTGTAATACTGCTGCTTTATTGTTATGCTTCATGTCTAATAAACTGAGTAATGTTGTTATATTATTTTGATTAGGTTATCATATTACGCCTATCACAACAACAGTAATCCTTTATAATTGTATTGGCTTTTGTAAAATGTTTTTGTATATTTATCTTATATATCCTATAGTTTTAATTGAATGTTTCCTTTTTTTTTATCTGTGGCTGACAAGTTCGTGTTGCATGAATATAAAAAAGCTTATTCTATTTATCGCCGTTTGAGAGAATAAGCTAAATGTAAAACGAGTATTTCCACTAAAAAGGTGCATATTTTTATAAAACAAATAACTCCACTAAAGCAATCAAGTCCACTTAAACGGTATAAATTATAGTTAAGTCTGAACCAATTATAAAGCAAATAATTCCATGAAATCTGATTAAATATAAAGTAAGGATAAAACTAATATTTGCAGCAATAGGGTATTAATTAGAATAAAATATAAACTAAATACAACACAAACAACTCTACTGAAATGGTATACAATTTAAAACGAATAACTCCACTAAAACGGTATAAATCACAAGTTTATATTAATTAGGTGAGAAGGGGGCAGGTTTGAACAGGAACAGCTTTGAAAAATGAATTTGTGAAGCGTTTATGAATTTAAACTTAGTTTAATTAAATATTTTAGGAACATAATATTTACGGTTATAGCTGTCACTTATCTTTACTGAAATTTAATACATATTGGACAATCCATATGATTGGTTTGTTTTTGAGGACAAATTGTAAACGTTTTAGATTATTTTCTGATTAAATGTTAAAAATAGTTCGAAAATATAACAAAAAGAGAGAAACAGAAATTAAAGACGAATATATTAAAAATGCTGTTCTCCAAGTTGTAAATAGGTTTATCAAGCAGAACCAAGCTGCTAATAAATATAATATAAAACGTAATAATTTATATTACTGAATAAAGAAATATAAACAAGGTTTATTATCCAAGACCAAGCTAGGGTTCCCAACTAAGTATACTGTTTCACAAGTATTTAATAAAGATGAGGAGAAGATATCGAAAGACTACCTCATAAAAAATCTCTAAAATAAATTATGGTCTGACATACAAACAAGCAAGGGAATTAGCATTTCCATATGCTATGAAACTTAGCAAATGTTCGGTTATATGGAGAAAATATAAACAAGCAGGTATAGAGTGGTTAAAGGCTTTCATGAAAAGTCACAACAAACTTTCAATTCGTAAACCTGAAAATACAAGTTTGTCTCATTTAACAAGTTTTAATCAACACAATGTAAATTAAATTTTTGACAACTATAAAAAGATTTTAAAAAAACATAATTTCACTCCTAATATTATGAATTTATGATATTGATAAAACCAATAAAATGACAGTGCTAGAATTGCCTAATGTTATAGCACAAAGTGGAATTAAACAAGTGGGATAGTGTGTGTCTGCTGAATGTTGGCGGCTAATTACTATGTGTAGTATGGGAAATGCTATCGGAAACTTCACCAGTGTTTATATTTCCCAGAGCAAGGTTTCATGATACCATGATAAGAGAAGGGCTTCCTGGTTGTTAAGGATATGCAAACAGTCTAACCAGTGGCTGGATGACAGGGAAATTGTTTTTAAAAGTTTTAAAACACATAAATAAATTTGTTAAATGTTTAAAAAATGATCCAGTTTTATTCTTAATGGACAATCATGAAAGCCATTTTTCATTAGATGCTATCAATTATTGTTATGAAAATGGAATGGTAGTTTTAACATTTCCTCCCCACTGCACTCATTGCATGCCACGTTTAGACGTGGCAGTTAATGGTCCTTTTAAGCAAAAGTTGTCTACGTGTCTGAATGATTCGCTTTTTTTTAATCCGGGGAAAACAAAAAATAACAATACATGATTTCGTTGGCATATTGACACCAGCATATACCACTACATATATTGCCTGAAATATTATTTATGGTTTTTCTATAACTGAAATATATCCTTTTTCACAAAATACTTTCAGTGACAACGACTTTCTATGTGCTGAAGTAACTAATCTTTCTCTGACGGAAACATTTAGTAAATTTTTTACTTTGAGGAACTCATATCTGATGTCATAGTTATTCAATAAACGATCTTATGATTGGTAGCCGAAAAGAAAAAATTATTTTTAATGTCTTACAATTAAACCATACTATAACTCCTGAACCTGTAAGACCATTTCCAAAAGCTCTACCTCGCAAAAAAACAAATAAATGCAAAAAAAAATGTCGCAAATCTAACGTTATCACTTTCACTCCAGAGAGATAAGAAATAAAAAATATTTATCTTTTACGCTAGACAAAACTCCAAGAGAGCTTTAAAACAAGAAACTTCCAAAATCAAACTAGCTCTAAAAATACTTTGAACTATGTTGAATTGAATTAATTTAAATCATTTTGATTTTCATCACAGTATATTTGATAAAAATCAACTTCTGAATTTATAAAAGTTTTTAAAAAAGTTATAGAAATTTTTATTTTATTTTATCAAGTTATCAATTATTACTTTTACCAGCTTTAATAGTTTCACGTAAGTCTTGTTTGATTTATTTTTTAACATGATTATAACATTAGAGTGCTAGAAAAAGTGATCTAATTGATAACTTAATTAATAAAAGTTAAACTTAATGAAGTTAAAAAATATAGTAATCCTTTTTATCTAAATCTTTTTATATCTTAAACTTTATTTCTTAAACTTTAATTGTTTTCATTTGCTGGTAATGATTCAAAGCTTCCCCATGCTGGGGTAGCTTTGAAAATTTGAACGTATAAATCCTAATATCTTTCATGCGCATGCTTGAATCCTAATTATGCTACAGTGAATGATGAAAATGGTCAATTAGGGAAGGTCTATGTAATTTTTGGCCCTTTTTGATAAAAGGCTCTGAAGATAAACGCAGTTTGTCAACCTACTCTTGTTACTGCTAGCCTCAGTCTCCCTTACAATCTATATAAAATGTATTAAGAATCTCAATAGAGTTCGTTTTGATGATATTCATGACGTTAAATTGTTTGTTTGTCCGAAGATTAATCTTACAATTCCTAACGCTACCGAAAAATTTTTTTTTAAAAAAAACGCAAATTTTAACTATAAAATTAACATTTTTTGGTTTGATTTCTATAATTTTTTTGTCTATGCGTCACGTTTTTATTTTCAATACATAGGATTTATTTACATTTAAAGTTATTATATTGGATTTTATTTTTTAGTTTTTAGTTTTTAATTATAAAAAGATTATTTTAAATTTGATTTTTTAAAAGGATTTTTTCATGGTTAAAATAACACATGTTTTAATAAATTTTTTCATTACTTATGATAAAAATCAAACTTTGTAATATATAATAATTTATAATAATTATACTTATATATAATAGTATATAATAATTTCATATAAATAATTTCATATAAATAATTTCAATTAATATATTTAATGAATTAAAAACTAAGAAAAGCAAAAAAAAAAAATAAAAAAAATATGCATAATAGTTTTTTTTTGCTTTTACTCCACAAAGATTAATATATTTAATCATGTCACTGCAGAGACAGTTTTTTTGATTGATACTTATTTTATGCAACAGGTCAGCTTTTTATATGTAAAAAAAAAATATATATATATCTCTGTAGTAAGATACTTAAATTCATTTGTACGAGTGTGAACTGTATAGAGAACCGGCTCAGATTTTTCTGAAGGAAAATTCGTGAGGAATGGTATTATTATGCAAAAAAAAAAAAATCATATAATAAATAAAGATGCTAAATAATGATCAATAAAATAAATAATGTTTTATTTTATTAATTTTTATTTTTAATAGATATAATTTATTTACATTTATAGTTATAATATCAGGTGTCATTTACATTTCTTAAGGATTTTTTTCAATTTTACTTTTTAAATATGTTTTTACAATATTAGGTTATTAGTTTTTAATTATAAAACGATTATTTTTAGTTTGATTTTTAAAAATTTCAGGGTTAAAATAACACGTTTTGATAAATTTTAAACTGCTCATGATAAAAATTAAACTTTTCATTATACATAAATAATTTCAACTGATATATTAAATGAATTAAAAACTAAGAAAAGCAAAAAAAAAAAAAAAAATTAGCCGAATAGTTTTTTCTTGTTTAGCTCAGTCCACAAATATTAATGGATTGAATCATAATACTGCAGAGACAACCAGTTTTTTTATTTGATGCTATTTTATGCAACAAGTCGGCTTTTTATAGGGAAAAAAAAAATATACTTCTGTAGTAAGATGCTTAAATTCATTTGTACGTGTGTGAACTTTATAGAGAATCGACTCAGAATGTTCTGAAGAAAAATTCCTGAGGAATGTTATTGTTATGAAAAACAAAATCATGTAGTAAATAAAGATGTAAATAAATAATGATCAATAAAATAAATAATGAGCAATAAAATAAATAACGATCAATAAAATAAATAATGATCAATAAAATAAATTATCGGTTTACAACTCTTTATTAACTCTTAACAAAATTAATCCGGAAAAGAAGAAAAATCTCCGGGTTTCTAAATATTTGATTTTTTTCTTAAGTATGCACAAAATGACTTTCTAATATATCCTGTGTAAAAATTCTTTCAAAATATTCACTGTTCTTGGATTAATAAATTCTTTTTTTAACAGAACGCTTAGTGCATTCTGCTAAAAAAAGAAATTATTAATTAGCAGGACGTTTTATTTTTTCAACGACTTAAAAGAACTTCTGAGTTTGAACATGATGGTGAAAAAAGAAACTTAAAAAAAAATTGAAGAATCTAATGGTGAAAAAAGAAATTTCAAATAATTGGATATTTTATTTATTGTTCATTCTCAGAGGATTATCAATTTGCGGATCAGACGAAAGACTGGAATCGATACGCAACGGAAACTTTATTGAAAGTGTTGAGCTATTAGTAAAATTTGATCTTTTCCTCGCCCAATACTTGATAACTTATGGAAACAAAGGAAATGGTTGTACCTTGTACTTATCTAAAGACATTTGCAAAGAACTCATGCACTTAGTAGCTGCCGATGCTATGGAATTTATATGAAATATAATCATCTTTAAGTAACATGTTATAGTATAATTTTTTTATTTACTTCAAGCAAAATTTTCTTAGGTATCGAAATCAAGTTTGCGAAATGGCCACCGCTAATCGGGAGACAGAAGCCTCTGGCTGCCCCCGTCAGAAAATGTTTTGGAGGCATGATGATTTGGAAACCACCTCCATAGATTTCTGCCTCCCAACTAGCGGCGAAAACCATACTGAAGTTGGTATTTTAGTCTCCCACCGCCAGAAGAAATGAAAACAAAGGGTGTTGCCATGTTTTTCAATAAAGGAAAAGGAGCAGGAGTTTTTGATTTCTCATAAACTCTCGATTTTTAAAAGTGATAAAGAATTTGTTAAAACAATCGATAGCAAATGAAAAAACAGCTTGGTGTTCGTTTGAGGCTGTTGTGAAAAACTCTTTTAGAGATAAAAAAAGAAGAAAACTCTGCTGTTTAATTGTTAGAGAGTTGAAAGCCTTTTGTGCTCTTCGATGCAAAATAAGTATAAAACTTCGTTTTATAAATAGGCATCTTAAACAGTTTCTTGGTCAAGATGATTATTTAAAGGAGAGCGGTTCCACCAAGACCTTAAGAAAATGGATGATCGTTATCAAGGACGTTTGGAAAAACACATGATGGCAGACTACTGTCTAACAGTACTGTTCAACTTTCTTTTGTCAACTTGCATCAAGCAAGTTGACAAAAGAAAGAGCTACAAGCAAAAGTTTCTTTCCGATTGAGTATTTATGAGTAAACGATTTGTTTAAAATCCATTTCAAAATTAAAACTTACGTTACTTTTTTATAAATTTATAAAAGGTTTGACTTTGATAGGATAATGTTTATGCTATAAGTTGTTTATTTCAAACGTGTTATTGACTTTTTTTTCATCTTTTAATTTTATAAAAAACAAAATCTTTCAAAATATACCCTATTTTCCAAATTTCCAAATGAGTTTCAATTCAGAAATATATCGGAAAAAATCTGCTAACTACCTAAAATTTGCAAAAATTAAAAAATTCTATTCAAAAAATCTGATGTCAGATTTGAATTCAGCGTATCAAAATTAGGTAAGAACAAGTGTCAAAATTAATAATTTTTTTGTTTGCCTGCCATATTTCATAACAAAAGTTTTAAGACAAGATTTAGAATTTGGGTTTTCTCTTATATTCCATTTCAAAACAAGTGACATTAAATGGAATCCTTTTTTTTATTGCTTGTATTATAATATAATTCAAGCTTATTGGAAGAATAATATTACTTTGTAATATTGTAATAATAAACTTAAGATAGTAAACGAAAACTTTTTTTCGATACTCTTCAGTTAGTTATTCAGCAGCCATTGGCGTCCGCCTCCCCAAAAAACGAAAATCCTGAAAATTGTTTTATAAAATTAACTGCCAAATTTTGAGTATTTTAACAAAATTATGACTTTGTCAGAGATTGATTTTTTTCAAAAGCTATCGAATAAAATATTTTGGTACGATAAATTTTTAAAATTTTAAAATATTTTACAACCATTTTTCATTCGTAATTTTTTTTTTTTTTACATAAACTTAAATAAAATTCGATTTAATCATCGAAACAACTCAATTTTACTGAGTCTTCAAAGATTAGAGTTAAAGTTTGGGTTGTGTTTTATATTCCATTTTAAAACAAGTAACATTAAATAGATACTTTTTTTATATATATGATTAACGTAATAAAGAGAATTTGACTTTGTCAAGCAAATCCAAATTTTGTCTAACTACTAAAATCGCGATTAATATTTCATCTGAAAGGCGAGTTTTTAAATGGTTGAAGACCATAGCAAAGCTACTAAAATCTTGTTCAACTTTGATCTGAGAAAATGCAGCACCAAAAACAACTTGAGAAATATTGTAAAGTTGCTTCAAGTTATGATCATCGCGTTTTAAATGCCAATGTTCAAGAATATTAAAATTTTCATTCACACCAATACGTGGCTCACTATATACAATATTTGTTATTTATCAACAATTATTTATTTATCAACAAATAATTGATATCTTTTCTTTCTGATTATCGAGTCAATAAAAGTTGCAAAGTTTTTCAAACACTTAAAAAATAAAAACTTTTCTTTAAAATTTGACTCTTTGACTTTAAATAAATAAAAGATTAAACTATTTTCGTTTGATTTGGGAAGAAGAAAAAAATGGAAGGAATGAATAATACTCTATGATGACGAAAATCATTAATATCAAGTTATTGAGTAGTATTGAACTTTTATTGATACACAGTGTTATTTCAGCAAGAGTGGCTTCAAACTGCTCTGTTACGTCTTTTGCAGCTAATTGGCAAACATGCGCTCCATAAAACATTTTGGTACAGATTGCACCAATATTGTCTTCAAACACATTTACTTTTCTCTCTTGTTCCTGTGTATGTGATAGGCTTTCAATCCCATCGTCTGTATTTTCAGAATTTTCTACAAGTTCTTCTTCAAAATTGACCTGGTCAAGCAGATCGAAATCTTCAAAATCAAACTATTGTGTTTCCTCAACAAATTTATTACAAATGATCATTTGATTTTGCATTTCTCTGATAGCATCAGAAGCTTTGATCATATTTTTACCTTGATCCGAACAAGTTGAGTAAATATCATCTGCCCCTCTCCCTACTTTCGCAACCAGAGTAGTTAGCTGATCAGCTAAAACCGCTCCAAGTTGCCGTCTGTGCTGAGTGAGCATTCCCAAAGTTCGATCGTGCAATTTTCCATCTTTTGTATACCAAATACTTGCAGAAAAAACATTTGTATTGAAACGAGACGCTGAGTCAAACATTAATGATGGATATACATTTTCTATATCCTTTGCAATAATTTCATAAATTTGGTCAGCAGCTTTAAGAATAAATTCTTTTGCTTTTTGACGATTCCATCTCACACCAAAAGCTTGAAGTGCCTTTCTAATCATCTCATTCTTGCCCATGTCATCAGCGACTGCCATTGGCAAATTTCTCATCAGAATCGATTTTATGAAATCTCTTACTGTATTGTTTATATCGAAGTCAAATTTAACTTTTTTACGTAAAAGTTATTAATAAGGCAGCAGAAGAATTAACCATAACACAGACCAAAGAAAATGTCTATTCTTCTAACACTCGATTAAGCTCTCCAGTAAATTAATTGATTTTTGAATCAATTTTTTTCTCCTAACTACCTCTGTTATTACAATCTTTGTTGTTACTGTCTTTTCTTTAAAGATCTCTACATTAATGACCATGGCTCCCAATCAGCCAATGATAGCCAATAGAAACAACGAGCTCTCCTCCTCTTTCAAGTTCACCTGCTGCGCTCAATATGTGTGTTTCGAAGGTCTGTGGATTAGTGGGGTCTTCAAGCAATTCACCTGAAGCTGAGCAAAATGAATTTCTAAAAAGTGACTCACTAGAGTCAGATTGAGGAACTTCATCCAAAAGAGGAGAACGTGATGTGGTATAACTAATACTGAACTGAATTGGTAATAATTAATGCTGACCCCTCTATATGGCAAGGTGTTTTTAGTCAAAAAGATTGAGAGGTAATTACTTTAAAAAGACTCTCTTCACTCTCTTTAAAGCAAAGAAATTATCCGCATGAAGAGAATCCTTCTTTTAAATGTGTTTTATCATTCTTAATAGAGAAATGTAGAAAGAGATTTTTTTTTGTTTGTAACTTAACCATTAAAGCTCTCTACTGTTTCCCTGGTTCTCTTTCGGGCACCAAAGCAGTAATTAAAAGCGGGAAATCATCTCTTCTTTTTTAGAACGGAGGAGCTAGTAATAAATGGAGGAATCTCATAGATTGCGTAATGCAGCATCAAAACAGCCCATTTCATCAAAAGTTTTAGATAGAGGAATACATTCGTCTTACCAGCTCCGCTGTTTTGGATTTAGAAATCCAGAAGCAAATTAGTTCTGAGACAGCTATATAGATATAACTATATACAGTTCCCTGTAGCACTCAACTCCTGACTTTGGTTGGTGTGCACATAGTTAAATCAAATTTTTTAATGCAAGTCCTGCTTTTTTAATGCTGGTTTTAATAGTCTGATCCAGCCGATTGATTTAAGATTTAAGGCAAGCAAAGTGGTTGGCAATATGTTTTTATTTATCTGGTTTGATAACACTCATTTTTCCGTTTAAAATAAAGCTCGCAAACTTGCACGACAATCCCTCGAAAACAATTTTCAAGCACGAAAATTCACAGCAGCTACTCAATCAAACCTTTTAAAGAAAACTGGAACGTCTTTTTCTGTACATTTGTATTATGCTCCGAATTTACATTTTATAATATCTGTATGTATGTATGTATGTATGTATGTATGTATGTATGTATGTATGTATGTATGTATGTATGTATGTATGTATGTATGTATGTATGTATGTATGTATGTATGTATGTATGTATGTATGTATGTATGTATGTATGTATGTATGTATGTATGTATGTATGTATGTATGTATGTATGTATGTATGTTTGTTTGTATGTATGTATGTATGTATGTATGTATGTATGTATGTATGTATGTATGTATGTATGTATGTATGTATGTATGTATGTATGTATGTATGTATGTATGTATGTATGTATGTATGTATGTATGTATGTTTGTATGTATGTATGTATGTATGTATGCATGTATGCGTGGGTGTGTGTGTGCTTGCCACAGATTTTGAGAACTATAAAGTTTTTAATAAAACTATTTTTTTTGTAAACTTAGTATGTGTTTAACAGCCTTTACTTTACTTGCTACTAAATATAAAATAAAAATAAAACCATTAATTATTTATTTATTTAAATTTGATTATAATTAATTTTGTTAAGTCTTTGTTTTTTAAATCAAAAAAAACAGTCCTACTATTTTATTTTACTATTTTGATTTGATTTAGACATGTTTACGTATTGCTGAAAATTGGTTTATTTAGGTTTGTTAGCAATTGCGGTACCACAAATTGAGAATTTTAAATTACTAGTTGATGCCATAACTGGATCTGTTATAAGAATCATTTTTCCTGCTATCATTCATACCGTTACATTTTATAATGACGGTTTTTCAAAACTTACTTTTGGAAAAAACTTGTTTTTAATACTGATCGGAATAGCTGCTCTTTTTATTGGCACATATTCTTCTATAATAGCAATCATAATTGGATTTTGGTCTTTTAACAACATCTATATTTGATACGTTAAATTAAAAAAATAGACTATACTTTAAGAAAAAAAACAAATAGTTGAAATTTAAAAAAAAAAGTTGTACAACACTCTGAATGAAGTAAATAGAATAGATGGTTTCACTTGATCATATTTCACGTGGTTTTACTCGCACGCAAGGGTTGACTCTTTTACTTATTTTAAAATAAAAATGTAATTAGTTCTTAATCGTGAATTACTTTACATAGGGTAGGGTGGGGTAATCTGAGCCTATTTATACCTACTTCTGACTTTGAGCAAAAAATAAATGTAGCAAAACAATTTTTTTTAAAGAAAATCTTAAAATCATGATTAGACATCATATTTAGTAAACGAAAACAAAAAATGTTTATACATAAATATTAAAGATGTCTAAGGAGCACTATTTTGAGTTGTATTCTATAAACCCTCATTACCCCTTTTATTGGAGTAATGCAATGTGGGTGTAAGTTATATTTTTATCTTTTTTCAATGAAATATACCAATTTGTAGTAAAATAATACTGAGGTCATTAAATAGATATTATATTTAAATTATTTGATCAAAAGAATAAACTTAATAGTACTTTAAAAGATGTTTTAAATGCCAAAAAACTTTACTCGTTCAAAGTGCTAAATTCGAAACGAAAAATGAATATTTTTTTCTATTTCTGTTAGCCAATTTCCAAGCGATGCAGAGCATTCTCGTGGTTCAGTTTCCATAGATTTTTGTTTTTTTTTACAAATTTTCTTAACAGAAATAATAAATCTTTTTATAATTCTCCAAATTAAACAAATGATATTCAAGTTTAAAAGTCAAATATCATGAAATATACTTATAAAAGTCAAAGCATCATGAAATTATGTTTAAGGAAGAATTTGAGCAAAAACTTAATTAAAAATTTGTGTTATATATTAGAAATTCATTATCCTAGAAAAACGACATGCTTATATAATAAAAATCAAATGTGCAATCCTTCAAAACTGCTACGATGCGTTATTTACTAGATTTAATTATAAACATGATACCATTACATCTTAATGATCATCTAAAGGAATCCATGGCAACATGACTCCAAAAAAATGAATCTAGAAATATAGTCAGACTTCTAATTTATACTATTTTTCATTTTAAAGGTATTTATTGTTGTATAAGCATTTGATTCTTAACAGTTCAAAACACATTGACATTTAGACCCACATTAACTTACCAAAAAATGTTGCTTATTTCAAAAAACTATATATCATTCCGTCTTAAACCTAGTTGAACCTAATTAACTGGTAATTTTTGTTCCAGATAAAACATCTTCTATGCTTTAGACCCCGTTTTTAACATCCTTTTTCTGAGGTTCAAGGTTTTAAATGTATGTACCATTTTGAATAAAATATATATTTAAGAATTTGCCTAGTAAGCTGATAATTAAAATTTAGAGAGCTGTTCTAACCGTCTATAACATACAAAAAAAAAACATCTACCTAAAACTTTTTTTTTCAAAAATTGACAAATGTTGATTATCCCTTAGACCCACATTACCCCACCCTACACTAACTCATAAATTGTAAATTACCTTACATAAAGTATCAAATTTGTTTACATTTGCAAGTAATTCATTTAGTTTTTTTTATACCATATTAGATGTGAAATTTAATAACATAAATTTAATTTTATAAATTCGTAACTTTTACAGGCACGTAAAAGTTGGTTACTTTTACTTGCCTGTAAAAATATATTATTTTAAGAAGTAAATTAGATTTTACTTTTGCCAGTAGTATATATATATTTGTATACATATATATAAAAAATAAATTACATAAATACAGTGATATAAATGTAATATATTTTTATATATTATTTTTTTAAAAATGTAACACTTTAAAAGGTAAAACATCATAAAAAGAAATTATTTTTTTCTGTAAAAGTAATCAACAAAGTTAATTTGTTACTTTTACAGAAAAAGTTATTCGGAGCCAAGCCGTCTTTTTCGTTTTTAAGCGAAAGTAGATTATCGGCCCTAATGAAACTTTTGTGTGTGGGGTGAGTAGGAAAATGAGGGGGCATAATGTTTTGCGACGCCTCTGTATGCAACAATTGACTACATCAATGTTTCAATATAGCGCATCTTTTTAAAATTTTTATCTTTCTTTATATATCTCTTTTTGATCAAAATTTTTTATAGTAATATCACGCAATATAAAACATGTTTAGTGTCTGGGGAGACATCGACAGTTGAAACATGTTTAGTGTCTGGGAATTTGATAAAAAAATTAAATCCGTTTAGAGCCAAATAAACCAGTCAACTTACTGCTAAAGTTTGTGTGCAATTCACCTTTTTTTTTGTTGGTTAGGTGTCCAATTTTAATTCAATTAAAGGAGTATTTAGAATAAGGAGTTTAGAATAAACTTATAGTTTTATTTTTTTTGTTCGTAGGAAGTAGGTTAGTGGTAAAATGGCTCAGATAAAAATTAGCAATAGTAGGGGTAGGCGTTTTTTTTTGGTATGCTGCTTCGATTAGGACGATCCAGAATAAAATTTTATGAACAAGTTCTTAAAAATAAACAAAGAAATAACTTAATTTTCATTTTTAATTAAATGTTTTTAACCATTTTTAATCTAATTGTTAATCTATGTCATCCAACTTAAAATTTACTGAGAGAAATACAATAGTTTGCCAATCACCATAAAATTTAGTATAGTAAAATTGATATTTTTCAACTTTTCGTTTAAAAAATGGTTTTGTTTCATCAATCTTCATGCTAATGCTGTTGAAGTAACAAAGATCAGGGCCTTTCCGAAGGGGTGTTCCCCCCCTCCCCATCGTCAAAGCTGTCGTGCAAGCATTTGAGTTGGTGCACTGAGCAAGTTTTGAATTGTAGTTGGCAAATTGCAAATATTGAGGAATTTTTTTATTTTTTTATTTTTTATATATATTCGTCATTATTAATATAAGTTTGTACAACATTTTACCGTGAAATATATGACTGGAGCAGTAAAAGACAATAGTCTTATCATCTTGCCCCTTTTTTGTCGTTGACAAAATATAGCAAAAATATAAACCAAATACAAATATAATAAAATATTTTTAATACATATAATTTTTATTTTTTTTTACTTCTTTTACAATGAACATCATTAAATAACCAAGCAAGTAATATAATAGAATTTCAAGAAAAAGTGAAGATTTAAATTGAAAAAGGAAAAATTTTAAAAATAAGAGATTGTTTCATTAATGTTGAGGTCAAGTAGCTGTTGTTTTACAATTTAAAATGTTGGAATGAGTTTATCATTTTTATTTTGTTTGTTAGAAATGAGTTCCACAATTGGGGTCCTCTGCTGGATATTGAGAATTTAGATTGTCTTAAAGAGGTTTTCGGAATATAGTAGTTCTTGATAGAGTATTTTGCTTGATATTTGTGATTAATAAGGCAAAAAAAGTTATGGAAGACTTCAGGGACCAGATCATTTTTGAGTTTAAACATGAACTGAAGAATGCAATAGATATTTTGTTCGTAGATATTAGGAACTCTCAGTTCCTTCATTAAATGTTTAGAATTGGCATTTCTATTTGCGTTTGTTAATATACGGCATGCTTGTTTCTGTTTTTTGTATATTAATTCTAGTTTTGATTGGTAGGTACTAGCCCAGGCAATATTGCAGTAGTTAATATAGCTATGTATATATGCAAAATAAAAACTTTTAAGGCGTGCATTATTTAAAATATATCTGGTTTTATGCATAATTCCAATGTTTTTAGATATTTTGTTTTTTAATATATTAATGTGATCTTTCCAGCTAATATGTTCATCTAAGAATACCCCGAGAAATTTAACTGAGAACGCTCGATTTAGTCTAACTTTGTCTAATAGAATATCTGGAAGTTTTAATGGTAGTTTGTCTGATTGTATGGTTTTGTAAAAAAGATATAATTACTTTTCTTAATGTTGACAGAAAGTTTGTTTGCTTTGAACCAATCGCTCAACTCTTCAAGTTCCTGATTTACTGTATTAAAAAGTATGGTAGTGTTAGAGTGGGTATAGAAAGCTTGAGTGTCATCTGCGAAAAGAATGAAGTTCAATATATTGGAAGATAAAAATATGTCATTTATCTAGATTAGGAAAAGCAGAGGTCCTAGAATAGACCCCTGGGGAACACCACATTTGACAATTTCAAGGGGAGTGTATGTTTTATTGTAAAATAAGGCTTATTTACGGTTTTTTAGATAGCAACTGAACCATTTTAAATTTTTATTTTTTATACCATAATTATAAAGTTTGTATAGAAGGATCTCGTGGTCCACTGTATCGAAAGCCTTTGAAAGGTCGATAAATACTCCAAGGGTGTGTTTGTTTTTGTCGAAGCCACTTAAAATTTCGTTAACTAATTTTATTACAGCATGTTCAGTTGAGTGGCCTTTTTAAAATCCGTATTGGTTATTGTAGAGGATGTTATGATTTTGAAGGTATGTAAAGAGTTTATTATACATTATGCGCTCCAATATTTTTGAGAAACAAGGGAGTATGGAGATGGGTTTGTAGTTAGATAAAGTCGAGTCATCTCCGCTTTTAAATACTGGAACTACGCGTGTTAATTTTAGGCGGTCAGGAAAAACTGCATTTTTTAATGAGAGATTAAAGATATACATTAGGGGATACTCAATAACGTCATAAACGTTTTTAACAACTTTAGAGTCTATGTCATCAAGACCAGAACTTTTTCTGGACTGTATGGTTTCAAAAGCTCATCAGGAGATAAGTCATACTGATCAATTGTAAAGTCTACTTTTTTTAAGTGTGATTTAGAGTTTTTTACTTTGAGTTATTTTATTTGCTAACGTCTTTCCAATTTTTATAAAATAATTGTTAAAGCTTTTAGCAATTTCTTTTTTATCACTGATAAATATGTTTTTATCATTAGTATTTAAACGTTTAGGCAGTGTATTACCAGTCAATTCTTTTTTTTTCCTATTATTTCTTTTATAACATCCCATGTTTTTTTGTTATTTCCGATATTGTTTTGCAATAAATTGGAATAATAATTTTTTTTTGCTTGTTTTTTTATTTTTTCAAAGAGGTTTTTATAATTTTTGTATTTGTTTTCATTTTTGTAAGTTGTTTTTTTTAAGTATTTTTCATGGAGTCTTTTTTTTTTTTGGAAGATTTAATAAGACCTCCATGGACTTTGTAAGCTTTTAAGTTTAATTATTTTTTCTTGCTTTGGAAACGCTTTTTCATACGCATCACTGAACTCTAAGTTAAAATATTCATTAGCTTTACTTGCGTCTTTGTAGTTGATGAGTTGATCCCAATCTACCAATGATAGATAGTTACGAAAGGTTTCAATTTTTGCTGTCTCTAGTTGGCAATAAATACATACAACACCCCCCATGGAAGACCTCTTTGAGACTACCCTGACAAAGATGCGTACATTTTAACACTTTAAGTGCATCAGGCTACATAAGTGAGAACAATGCCGGGATCCTGATGGTTTTTAAAATCCCGAAATCGCGGGATTGTCCAATATTAATTTCGGGGTTCTCTGTCAGATCGAAAAAAAAAAACGTATGAAAAAGTAATTAAAAAATTAATATAATAATAACAACAAGTTATGTGTAGCAATAAAGTAATTTTTATTTAGTATAAAATTATAAAAAGTAATTGTTTTTTGTACTATTAAAAAGTTCTCAAAAAAGTTTTATTTAAAAAAAAAAAGTGTCTCGCAAATCTAGGCAAGTTGTCATGTTGGTTAGTATATACACTATTTAAAAGTGTAGCACACTATCTTCTTTAAAAAAGATGTTTTTAAGGTTTATAAGTATAATGAAAAAATGTTATTTTAACAAATTTGTGGTACTCGAATTACTTTTTATACAACACCACAAAAACTAGTCGAATTATTTTTTATTATGTATTTGTGGTATTGTATAAAAAAAAATAGATTTATATAGTACAGAGAATTTAGAAAAATATAATCGGAAGTGTAACTGAGGTTTAGTGAAACAGGTTGTTTTAACCAAAACTTTTAACCTACAGTTCATGAACAACTTTTAATAAATGTTTTAGTTTAACTTTTTAATATCAAAACAAAGTTGTTTTAAATAAAAACTCTCTAGTTCGAAAGAATACGTTTTCACATTTTGTCTTCGTTATAATTTCCAACTTGAGTTATCAGAACTCGAGAAAATCAATCGAAATTAATTCAACCTATCAAAGCAGGAGTCGAAGCTCAGTAACATTTTTTTTATATACGCATTTTGCTATATGATAGTTTGATTCCAATAAAGGAAATTTAAAACTTTCGTTACACCTCCGTTACATCCTTAATTTAGACGTTACAAATATTAAGATCTTTTTTAAAATTTGTTAAAAAACTTCTTTTATTATTTTATTATAAAATAGGAATTAATTTGTATAATTGCAAAATATGATCAGAGCCTACGACACGACGTGGCAGTTAATCCCCCCCCCCCCCACTTTTTTTCTAAAAGACCATTTTTTTTTGTTTTTATAGAATATTCTAGATAAAAAGCACGTTTTTAAAAATTGACGATTGTCCCCTTCCACTTCGAAACCCGTGTCATCGGCCCTGATGATATAGCAGAGAAATTTAATAGTTTTGAGTAAAAACTGGGGAAAAGATAGCTGTTAAAAAATTCCTGGAAAAACAAGTTTTAAATCACATTTCGAAAAAAGAAGCACTTTGTAATGAATGGGCTTAAATAACTCCTACTAAGGCTAATAAAGCATTAAATACGTATATATTTTTAATTATATATGACTTTAAAAAGTATTTAACATAATATTTTAGTATTTTTTGACCAGCTAAAGTTAGCAAAAACTGTTTCCAAATTTAAAAACAGATATAATTTTTTTGGTTTTAACTTTTTTTGGTTCTCTCAGCGTGATACTTATTTTATAAAATGTTCTCTGAGCGTAGTTTTTATTTTATAAAATGTTCTCTGAGCGTGGTCAATTTTTGAGTAATTTTTAGTACTGCATCATGTATATTTTTGTTTGAAAAATTTGTTTTGAAAACGAAAATACAAAAAAAACACAGAATGTGTAATTAAAAGTTATGAAACAAAATACATTTACCTATTGCATCTACGTATTTCAAACAAATTGGCTAAAACATTTTATATCTCTTGCGTCAGTATGATAAAAGTATTAAAGTGAAAACATATTTTAAAAGCGATAGCGGTTAAAGATAAAGCGTTAATATGTATAAAACATTAAATAAAAAAAAAATTTTTTTATCAGTAAAGTTTATCTGTACTTATCTTCTTCCAGTCCCAAATATCTTTTTATGTATTTTTGTAAATTTAATCTCGTAAACTTTTCTTTACAATAAATAAATAAGTAGGTATCATGAATTTAAACAAAAAAAAGTAATGAGCCGAAAACTGATCCTTGTGAACAAAGATCAATTTTTAAGCAATTTCTTTTTTTTTTTTAATTTATAATACCTACTTATTTATTTTTGACGACTTAAAAGTATTACTTGCAGGATTTCATGAAATCCTGCAACTAATATTCTTGAGTCGTGTCGTTTTGTGTATTGTTATAGCACAGTGCTTGTTTCCTATTAACAATGTTATATGAAATAAAACGTTATATTTCACGCTATAGGTAAGGAAGTAGGCGTGAACGTTAAATCCTCTTCCGCGGTGCTTTATGATAACACCGTTAGGTTTTCTTGGAACACCTAAAACAAAATTTAAAAGTTATAAATAATTATTTAAAAAGTAATTTAGTGATAGTTGTCCAAATTTAAAAGATAGTTGTCAAAATTTACTAAATAGTTGTCAAAAGTTACGGTAAAACAGAAATTGCTCTGAAATTTTTCCAGGCAAAACATTAATTTAGGAGAAAAAGATCAATAAGCATACTTATATAATAAAACTAAATAGCTTTAAATTAGCGATTCCTTACCTCCATCCATGTGGAATGAAATCAAACAAACCAGATAAAAGCAATGAGAATTTTTTATCTTGACTATAGCGACATCAATATATAATGTATCCGAACACCTGGTAAAAATTATACAAACGATACTTGATAAAAATGTATTAAGATTAAAAAATTCGTATGTGTTTGTCAAAAAAGCAAAGTCTAAAATATAACATCTACTGAGGTAAAAATGTCATTCATTTAAGAAGGCTAGATAACAATTTGGAAAGAACTCAGTAGATAACAATTTGGAAAGAACTCAGTAGATAACAATTTGGAGAGAACTCAGTAGATAACAATTTGGAAAAAACTCAGTAGATAACAATTTGGAAAGAACTCAGTAGATAACAATTTGGAAAGAACTCAGTAGATAACAATTTGGAAAGAACTCAGTAGATAACAATTTGGAAAGAACTCAGTAGATAACAATTTGGAAAGAACTCAGTAGATAACAATTTGGAAAGAACTCAGTAAATAACAATTTGGAAAGAACTCAGTAGATAACAATTTGGAAAGAACTCAGTGTTTGAATATTCTAATTAGTTGGTTACAAGCTCATAAATAAAAATTAAAAAAATCACCATGTTTTACTAACAGAAACAAAAAAGGTTTTTCATATTTTCAATAACCAAAAACAAATAAAAGTGAAAAATCACTTTAACATCAATTAACACGTAATAATAAAACTTTAAATAAGAATGAAACTTTTAAAATGGAAATATATGGCCATCAAAAATCAATTGCCGTATCTATTTGTGAAAAAAGGTTTTTTTTTTTTGAACTATTTGAGTAAAATGGGGTCAAACTAAACAGCGGGGAAAACTAAACCCTAATAAAAATATTTTTAATTTTGATTAAACTTGGTTATATACAATGAAGAAATTTATGCTCTATATAATGAAATAAAAATTAAAAAAAGTTTATTTAATTATATTTGTATCATAATCAAAAGTTTAAGCATGAGTATTAATTTTTTTAAATTTTATTAAAATACCGACGTAATAATCTCGGAACTAAAATTAAATAACATTAAAGTAAAAAGATATATTTGTAGTAAAAGTTACGCTATTCAAGAAAATTTTTTTTCGGAAATAAAATTGTTATTTCCTGAAAAAAGTTTTAAAGGAACTACGGAAAAATTTTTGCATAAAACTAAACAATAATCATTTTCACTCTTATTATTATTTTATTTATTTATTTAATTTTTCTTCTCCAGGTATACCATATAAAATATACATTTATTATCGTGAAAAAAAAAAAAAGAAAATATATATACAAAATTATTACGTACCAGATTGATAAAAATACATTAATATAATATTGATACGTTAATACAATATTGATGCAAACTTTAATATAAATTCTGGTATAATAACTGTTATATATATTTATTTTTTCAAAAATTTATTACCTAAAAAAAAAATATCAAAGATAAGTTTAGCATTTTTGGGTATAAAACTCTAAAAAAAATCTTTTTGCAGATTCCCTTAAGAGCGCCATTTGGCGTATATTTATGTCTATGTAAAAAGTTAATATAAGTAAATTTAGAAACAATTTTTTTAATTTAGAAATAATTTTTGTAATTAGCTTTGTAACTACTGTTTCTACTGTAATTATAAATTTTTTAATTTTATTTATCTTTAACTTTTTTTTTACTTTTCATATTTTTTATTTATTGCTATCATTTTTACAAACTAAGAACATGCAGCTTAACTTGCAGCTTAAACGACGATATTCCATTTAAGTCTTTTAATTTTTGACTTTTCAAGTTTTTACATATTTTGGTGCCTTGTGATATAATTGAAATTCAGAACCGGATTTTAGTTTTTTTAATTATAATAGTTTTGGAAGCTATTTGATCGCAGATTATAACTTTGAGAAAATGATGACGAAAATGTCTAAAAAAGAATTTGGTTGCATGTTATTTTTATATTTGAACTTAAAAATAAGGATCTGATATGTAATAAGTTTTTCAAAGTTTTTCAAGAATCTGATATGTAATAAGTTTTTCAAAGTTTTTCAAAGACTTTCATATTTGTCATCGTATTAAAAGGATTTTCCATTCTACATAGATAATAAATTGCTAAACAAGCATAGTTTTGCAAGCCTTTTAGTTTGATTGATTTTGTTTTGTGTGTATTAGCCCACACTATTTTAGCATATGTAAGATGACTATGAATGAGACTGAGGCAAAGTTTCTGTCTTGAATAGAAATCAAGAAACCTGCAAAATTTATATAAAATACCTATTGCAGATGGTATTTTTGATTCAATGTGTCCAATATGATTTCTTTATGATAAATTTTTATCAATTTGAACACCAAGAAACTTTGCGTATTTTTCTCGTTTTGTTGTTTTGTTGTTAATGAGCAACTCTGGAATTTTTAACGGTAAAGACATTGATTGACCTGTTTTTTGTTAAAGAAGATGTAGTTAGTTTTTTCACAGTTTAAGGATATTTTATTTGCTCTAGACCATAAATTAAAGTTTTCCAGTTCAGTGTTTATTGTTCCGAACATCGAATTTAAATTATTATGATTATTAAAACAAAGTTGTGTCATCAGCATACATTATTGAAGATAGTATAGATGATGCTTTATGCATATCATTGATGCAAATTAAAAACAATAATGGTCTTAAGATTGAGCCCTGAGGGACTCCATACTCAATATCAAGAACACTTGACTCTTTTCTTATTACAAACTGCTTTCTGTTACTCAGATAGTTTTTTACCCATTTATACATTAGTCCTTTGATATCTTAATGTTTTAATTTTGATAGTAAGATGTTGTGGTCAACTGTATCATATGCCTTTGACAGGTCTATTAATACTTCCAGTACAGGATCTCCTTTATCAAAATATTGAAATATATTAATTGGTAAGTTCAATGATGGTTTGCTCTGTTGAACAACTTTTTTGAAAACCATATTGATTTTCATATAAAAGTTTGTTTAACTTCAAGTAATTATAAATTCAATTATAGATTACTTTATCATAAACTTTAGAGAACACTGGTGGCAGGGAAATTGGACGGTAGTAAGACGTATTATTACAACTTCCATTTTTATAAACAGGATTGACTTTAGCAACTTTTAACATATCAGGAAAATTACTGTGTTCATAAAAAGATGACATTAGATGAAATAAGGGTTTTATAATACATTCAATGAATCTATTGCTACATTGCTAGCAATGTCATCATATCCGCATGACTTATTTCGCTTTAGCTCAGTTTTGTTAAATTCCTTATAGGATATTTATTTTCTTTGAGCTTTGTTAAAATCTTTATAGGAAATTTATTCTCCAATTTTTTGATAAACATGAAAGGTTTTTTTTTCAATAAATTCAAATCATCAAACTTTTTATTTGGCATCACTATTTTTGAAGCTAGACTGGGACCAAGATTTACAAAGTGTTTGTTAAGTTCATGATAAATATCTGATTCATTTGTAATGTAAATATTATCACAAAATATTCTTTGAGGTATGCTAAAGAATTTCTTTTTTTCTCTACCAGTTACTTCGTTTATAATCAACCATGTTGTTTTATGTCTTGTTTATTATTATTTAGCAGATTATAATATTACATTATTTTAGCTTGCCTTATATTTTTTTGAAAAAACTATTTATAGGCTTTGTATGTTTTTTCATTACCTTCATCCTTTGATTTCATAGATTTTGTATAAAGTTTTTGCTTTCTTTTAGACAATTTTATAAGATTACTCCATGGATTTTTTAACTCTTAAATTTTTACTTAAGATGTTATTATTGGACAGACAGTATCAAAAATAGTAAATAATAAAGTAAAAGAAGAAATAATGGAAATTGCATTGAAAAATATAGAGAAATTAATTACAAACAAACTCGAAGAACAAAAAAAGAGTATTTTAAAAGAAACGGATGTTAAAAGATCAATAAAAAATTTTTACTGGTATAATTAGTGCAAATTTAAAAATACTCACAAATCGATTAGATAAAATTGAAAAAAAAGTAGACACTAACAAATCGAAAGTCTTGAGCATAGAAAAAGACCTACGCGACTTTAAAGAAAGTCTTAACTTTCAAGAAATAAGCATCACAGAAAAATTTAATCAGATCACGAAGCGTTATGAAAAAGAAATAAACAATTTAAATAAAAAGGCATTAGATCTGGAAAACCGGTCTCGAAGGAATAATTTAAGAATAGATGGGATATATGAAAAACCAAATGAAAATTGGGCTGAGTGTTAAAATGTAGTAAAGAAAATGTTCAAAAAACAACTAAAAATTAAAAATGATATAGTTATAGAAAGTGCTCATAGAATAGGCCCACCTAAAGAAAATAAGAAACCAAGAACTATTGTCCTAAAGTTGTTAAATTTTCAAGACAAAACGAAAGTACTCATTGCTACAAAAAACTTGCGAGGAACAGTTGTTTATGTTAATGAGGATTTCGCTAAAGAAACGATTGAAAGCCGAAAAAATTTGTGGGATGAAGTCAAAAAGCTGCGACTCGAAGGTAAGTATGCAGTTTTAAAATTTGTTAAAATTTTTTCTAGAGAATTTCGGAAGTAAATGTGTTCGTTCTTAAAAAGAACTCTTTTTTAATTTATTTGTTATAACTTTTCATGGCATTTATAAGTGACTTTGAAACTCTTGACTTTAATTTTTTGGAAACGAAATTTTTTTCATTACACAAAAACTCCGACCCAGATATTAATTATTTTCATGATACAAAAATCGAATGTTCTTACTATTATCCAAATGAGTTAAAGGGAATTCTATTTAAGAATGTTAACAAAGAAACCAACGCTCAAATTAGAATTCTAGACGTAAATATCAGAAGCATTAATTGTAATTTTGAAAAGCTCCACAATTTACTAGAGGAAACTAAATACTTTTTTAATATTATTTGCTTAACTGAAACTTGGGCTACCTTAAACGACACTAATAAAAATTCTAATTTTTATCCTTCTCATTTTGAAATGATTTCTCTTGAAAGGCAAATAAATAAGCATGGTGGTGGAGTTCTAATTTACGTTTATGAAAATATTAGGCATTGCTGTAGAAATGATCTACGCGTTTCTGACGGCGATGGACAAATTTACAATTGGGATTATTAATGAACGAACAAAAAACATTTTAATTAGCTGTTGTTATCGACCGCCAGATGGCGTGAGCGAGAACTTGAGAATGTTTTTACAGCAAAAAGTTATTGCGAAAGGTAACAACGAAAAGAAAAAAACTTTCTAATTGGTGATTTTAATATGAATTGTTTTGACAACAATGACGATAGCAAAGTTAGAAATTTTTACGATGCAATTTTTGAATCTGGCGCAATTCCTTTAATAAATCGTCCAACTAGAATAACAAAAAATTCAGCAACCTTGCTGGATAATATTATTTTCACAGAGTTGTTCAACAGTGATATAAAATTGGGCATCTTAAAAACAGATATTTCAGACCACTTTCCTATTTTTCTAACCATAAACACTAGGCCGGATCATAACTTAAAAAAATTTGGAAAATTTCTTCGGGAATTTCCAGTAATTGGCTCTCAAATACGCTGAATGCAATGCTGCAAACCGTTTTTCGCTACTACTTTGCTATACTTTGTATTTTTACCTTTGAAGTTTTCAAATAAATTAACTTAAAAACCCTCATTTGTTACATAATTTATTGATTGAATTTATAATAAAATTCAAATTATTTGAACAGTCAAAACAATATATCATTAGCAAACGTTGATTAGAAACTATACTTAAATGTTCTTAAATTCAGATTTTGTGTCAAAGTGAGGCATCAACTTGCGGCGCTCCAGTTGAACGCGAATATAGCCATCACGATTTTCATGACCATAAACTTTGGATGCTGATTCAGTCACAATTTTAATCACACGTTCAACACTTTGATTGTGACATGGAAATGGCTCAATGTCAACAACTATGTCTTCAACTGAAGAAACCCATGCCAATATTTGTACAGTTGGGATATGTTTTGTCAGAACAGGTTCCAAGCGGGGCTGTGTTTGCCAGTCAATCAGTTCTTCAGACCTAGTCGCTTGAAATCGTATCTCAATGAGTTGAAATTTTCGATTTGGTATGTCATCTTCACAAACACAAAGAATTCTCTTCAACGCAAGCTTACGGATCACTTGCGGTTGTCTTTGAGCATAGCCAGAATAATGCTCTCGATATGAGCCGGGTAACTATTGCGCTTCAAAACTTGCTGAACAATTATTCGATAACGCACAGGAAGAAATCGTGATGTTTCTATCATTTTATAATAGTGTGGTGCAGCATTCCAGCAGTTTGAATGTTTCTTAATGTCAAACCAAACAACCGCATATGAATTCCCAATAAATTTAGCCAAAAGTATTAGTTCATTTGATGAATCTTCAGTAGATATATAGAGGCGTAGAACACGGTTTGCTAGTGTCAACCACCTTGCATGGTTTAGTCGCCCAGGTGTTCTAGAATTAAATCTATCTGGTACAACACCTGTCTTCACAGCATTAACAATTTCGAAAAAGTACAGTTGATCACTGCTTAACAACTGCTTATTGCATATAATAGGTTCACCAACAAATATGGCAAAGCTGACAATGGGTTTCTAAACGTCTGTTCAGAAACCCATAGTCAGCTTTGAAATTGAAATAGACTTGCCAATTGGTCCATTAAATGAATGGGATCCAGTTGTTGCACCATCTAAGGAGTGAAAAAGATGTCGCAAAGGAAGCACGTTCAGATGTAAAAGACAAATGGACCAGTGCAGTGGTCGACCAAGTTCAATTTCCATTCTGCGTATAACTCCATTGTTTAAACCAGTATTAACGTTAGTTGAATCAGAACCAATACAAACAAGGTTCGTGCAGTCAACAGTATCAATTATTGAATCTGCAATGGATTTGGCTGATCCACTTGTTGGCGTACAATGATCAACATACTTTGAATTTGGCTCTGATAAAATGGAAATATGTTCCTCAGAAATCACAGTCTGCCTATCCCCCTCAAGTTTTAAAGTCTGATCTTTCCTTCCATCAAAATACAATCCAGTAATTCTACAATCAGCATTTTTACAGGATGTTCTCAGTAGTTTTCGTTCTCTGCGAATTTTATTCCGATCCACTGGCCCCATATGTTCTATACCAAAATCAACCAGAGTTGCTGATACAATCGCGGGAACTGCTCTATCTGATATGCCAAAACCATCTGTTTGTAGAGCAATATTTTTTAAACAACGGTTTTTCAGACGAGTAGATGTGACTTCGGTATCGACATCTGATACGGAAGGAGAATAAGTTTCGGTGTCATAATTGTTGTCTGTTTCATTATCTGATTCATTATCAGATGCTTCAACGACTCTGGCACACTTAACTGCAGTCTCTTCCTTTGATAATGAAACAGATTTTCGTTTTAAACGACTCTCAGCACGTGCGGATTCCTTCTTGTCGATTCCAGCTATTCTGCCAACACGTATAGTGCGTTGATCAGTTAGGAAGTCATGCTCAATTGCTGGCACCTTCAGAACCATTGGACAGCAACAAGACGAAAGTTCTTTGCATTTACACGAACAAATGTCAAACAATGTGTCAAGATCTTTTTCTATTTTATCTTGTTTGACTGTTGCAGACTTTGATCGAATCACTTTCTGAACATTGCCTATGTACTTCTCCAGCTGTAATTCTATGCCTCGAAGACTTATAGTAGGAGCTGATGCTTTAATCCATATCTGAGTTTTTCTGCTAGTCTCTTACAAACAGACCGTAGTGGTCCAATTTCATAATTCTTCTCAGACAAGTATGGTTTGCCTACTTGCTTGTGGGTTGGCAAGCAAAAATTGGGTAATTCACAACCTTCTCCAAAAAGTATATGACGATTCTTTGAAGCTTTAGATCTTGAAATCATTATTGTTTTACAATTTTATAACATATCAGAACTTCAGTTAATTTCTAAAAATACAAGCTGAGACGGATAAATTCTGCAGTTAGTTGATAAAAGCAGAAATTAATAAACAATCATATAAAAATAGAATAATATAATAATAATAATATAAAGTTATAATAGCGTTGGAGTTAATCATATCATTAGGGTTAGTATAGGTTTGGTTCAATTTCATAACCTTGGGATTATATCTAGTATTAGGGTTAAATGCATGTTTCAGTTAATGCATGAACTAAAGTAAATATACTTAGCATATAAAACCTTAAAACTTAAAAATGCAAAGTATAATCAATTCTTTAGAAATATTTTTTTGTAAATATTAAACAACACTATATCACGCCACTTTTCACAAATTCTAAAAAAAATTAATTTTTATGATCCGGCCTAATAAACACTGACCAACCGCAACAAAAATTAAACAAAGTTGTAAAAAACGTTTATTTAAACCATCAAATATTGAGTCTTTCAAAAATCAGCTCTCATTATTACATTGGAAACACTTAAATTTTAATGAAAACGCAAACAAACTTTATGAAAAATTCTTTGAAACATTCACCTCTATTTACGAATCTAATTTCCTATTTGTTACAATTGCATTAAAAGCAAAACACTATAATAATCCCTGGATTACCGAAGGATTCAAAAAATCATCCAAAACAAAACAAAAGCTATACATAAAATATCTAAAAACATAAACACCAGCTAGCGAAAAAATTTACAAAGATTACAAAAATCTTTTTCGAAAAAATTCGAAAAAACTAAAAAAAATCTTACTATTCAAAATTAATTAATAAAGTTAAAAATGACTCGAAAAGCACTTGGAAAGTATTTTAAAAAAAAAGGAAAACAAAAAACATGCTCAAGCTCTTTGCCACAAATGCTGAAAGTCTATAACAATAGCTTGTATGAACCAAAAATAATAGCTCATGAATTCAATAAATATTTCACTGAAATTGAATCAACTCTGTCAAGAAAAATACTAAATACCCAAACCTCATTTCATGATTTTTTGGTACCTATTGACAAAGATATTTGCTTTGAAGAATTATCTGCCGAACTATCATTTGATGAGTTTAAAAAAGCTTTCAAATCCTTAAAAAAAAAATAAAGCACCTGGTGCAGATGAAATAAACGGAAATATTGTTATAGATTGCTACGAACAGTTAAAAAATATTCTTTTTAAAATTTTCAGAGCATCTATTCATCAAAGTATTTTTCCTAAACGTGTAAAACTTGCCAGGGTTACCCCTATCCATAAAGAAGGCGACAGATCCAATATTAGTAAACATCGTCCCATCTCTGTTCTTTCTGTATTTTCTAAAATTTTTGAAAGAATTATCTTCAACAGAGTATACATTTATTTTAATTACAACAACTTACTTCATAACAATCAGTTATGGTTTCAGAAAAGGGAGTTCAACTGAACATGCTATTATTCAATTTATGCATAACATCTCTGAATCTCTTAAAAAATCTCAATATACACTAGGCGTTTTTATTGACCTATCAAAAGCTTTTGATACGGTCGATCACTGCATTTTAATCGAAAAAATTAAACATTATGGTTTAAACAATCAAATCCTACAATGGTTTAAAAGCAATCTAACAAACCGAAAACTTCCCAGATAGCCTCCCGCTAGCAGCCCAATGCTGGCCCAGTTTTGCTTGCGACTACTTGCTTCGATCGTTTGCCACCACTGGCCCGGAATCGTTCGCCAGCACTGGCCTTTGATCGTTTGCCAGCACTGGCCCTGAATCGTTCACCTGCACTGCCCGCGATTGCTTGCCAGCACTAGCCCGTTATCTGTTACCAGTACTGATCCGTGATCATTTTCCGACATTCGTCCGTGGTCGCGTGTCAGCATTAAACCGTTACTAATTTACACACTAGCACTTTATTATTAGTCGTTTCTGTACAGATGTGTTATCGCACATAATTTAAACAAATAAGTATATTTCGAAACATAAATTGAGAAAAATAAATAAGTATTTTTGAAATTTATTGCTAACCAAAAAGTTGTTGATAGATAATAAATTTATTATTACAAAATGTAAAATAAATTAAATATTTATTTTTTTCAAGGAATTTTTTCGTTCCTCTCGAGCTTTACGTCCGCCATTTCTATCACCGGAAAGCTTTTCAGCCAACGTTTAACCTCTTCTGCTGATGCTCCTGAAGTTAAATGATTTATTTTTACAGCACCTAAAAAGTGTGAATACATTGTATATATAGGATATATTTACATATACATTAGTAAATAATTAAACTAATTCACACAAATACATATTTATATGTATGTAAGTTGATTCGTGATTCAATAAACAACGTTTTTTAAATAATGCTCAACCTTAAATGTGTTCTATATAATAAAATAACACTACATTTAAAGTGATTTTTTAACAAAATTTTTTTTAGAAGTTGCAAAAGAACCTAATTCATAATATTATCGAGAAAAAATCAAAATAATATCAAC
Organism: Hydra vulgaris; assembly: GCF_038396675.1. NCBI lineage: Eukaryota > Metazoa > Cnidaria > Hydrozoa > Anthoathecata > Hydridae > Hydra > Hydra vulgaris. The sequence goes on along the minus strand of NC_088931.1, from coordinate 58,207,090 downwards.
CTGGTACTTAAAAGATGCACAACTCAATAAAAAACATGTTAAAATTATTTTTTATCAACGCTAGATATAATAAATATGGAATAAAGATTAAATAATTAACATCAACCTTTTTACGTCAGTTAAAAAAACATTTTTTCATCTTTTTATGCAATAAATTTTGAAAAAACAATTTGCATATAGAATTATTACTATTTTTGTACCAGCCAAAAAATTTTAAATCTTGTGTTTTAGTATATAAAACACATTTAGGGTTGAGGAGCGGAATATATATAAAAAAAATCTGTTTTTTGAGTCACCCTAATATACATTTATACAAATGTTATATATAGAATGAAATTTCTTACCCAATAAAACTTATTTTAATGGCATCGCTTTCAAAGCCAGTTTATTGTGCGCACCGGACCAATTGATTTTCTTTTCTATATTGGGACCAATCACCATTGGAATTAAATTCCAAATAATTCCCTTAACTGTTGAGCCACCCTGGGATGCCAATTTTCTGCTCTAATATTTATATCATACATGATACATTACATGATAACCAAATGCTTTTAAATTTAATATAAAAGTAACAAATTTTAACAGACTTTCATCAATAATTTTATAAAATTTTATGGATTGTAAAATACTTAATACTGTAAATACTAAATAAAAATAATTTTAAAATGTTAAGTATGAAGAAATAAGAAAACAACGAATAAATTTATGGATCCCATTTACCAATGCATTCATTACTTTCTTGTCTGATTCAATGTCTTCATTTAATTTGAGCAAACTTGCCTCATCACTTACTGGAATCCCAAAATGTTCATCAACCTAAAACCGATTCACTTTTTTGTTTAAACATTCCGATAAGCTGACTTGTTAAAGCATTATTTGTATCTAACTTTTTATTCAGATTTTCTACTGAAATAAGCAGCTCTTTTTCAACTGCTGTAAAAATATCTAATATAAAATAAAATTTTTCAGTTATTGCATTTTAAAAATTTAAAGTTATAACTGAGCATTATAAAAATAACTCTAAGTTCAAATTATAAGCATACTACTAACCAGTGCAGTGAAGTGTTCCTTCGTTCACTTCGGTGAGTAACCGCCTCACAGATGAACATCCACTGGATGTCAAAGAAGATTCCAAAAACTATAATTATAAAAAAAAAATAAATGGAACAGTTTAATTTTGTTTAATAGATTAGCGTGTATTTAAATGTATAAATATATATATAACATATATATTTAGATCTTTTGGTCCCCTTGATATTAGGAACCATAAAATACCTATTCAGTTACTTAAAGCATTTATTTGATTGAAAATAACTTTGCAATGGACTTCATATATATATATATATATATATATATATATATATATATATATATATATATATATATATATATATATATATATATATATATATATATATATATATATATATGTATATATATACATTTATATATATATATATATATATATATATATATATATATATATATATATATATATATATGTATATATATACATTTATATATATATATATATATATATATATATATATATATATATATATATATATATATATATATATATATATATATATAAACAATTTTAAAATGCATTCTACAAAATAGAGTGCTCAATGTTCTTAAAAGAATGAAGCAATTATAATTTAGCAGAAAATCACTTTACAAAAATTTATCTCATTTTACACCGTGTTTCAATAAAGACCCATCAGAAATGAAAGATCAAATTAATAAAACTTCAATTTATACCAAAAATTAAATTACATGAAGTCGCAAATGTCTTAACTACTGTAAATTTTTACACATTTGTGGAATTTGCTGACACTATTATAAAAAGAAATCTTTGGAAATGATTACTTATGCTTTTTTAGAAAAATATTTCTTCAAATAGGGGGATTAAATGTAACTATTATTTGAGCTCATTTATTTTTATAGCTTTTTAGGAGAAACTTATTTTTGTGCCTGCATTAAGAAATTAATTTTTTGTTTTATAAACATTCTTGGTTTGCATGTGTAATTATTTCAAATTTTTCTTGTTGGCATAGTATACATTTTTTGGAAATATTGTTATATGCAGGCGCTGTTTCATGGATGAACCAATTCAGTATAAAATCATCAATATTTTAATCTTCTAATTCCCATATATATTTTGACAGCATGGTGTCTTTTGAATACTTTTTATTTTTAAAAGATTACTTATGATTGGGAAAACGTTTTTTCCATTCACTCTCAGTTATGCCAATATATTGTTTATCAGGTACATTCTTGGAGGAAACAACACATTTATATACCACATTTTTTGATAAACAACTTCCACCCATTGGACAATTGTTTTTTTTGTTTACAACTACAATTTTCTGTAGTTTTTTCATTTAGGGTTTCTTTTTTGTTTAACAATGCATTATTGTGACCTTTTGTAATTCTTTACATATTTTTTGTACAACTGAAGCTAACTTTAATTGTATTTCGATTAAAAATTTTATGTAACTTATTAGAGGGAGGGAACTGCTTATCGACCAATTTTAAAAACACTTTTCCTATGTTAGTGGAAACATTTTTGCTATGTGAGGGGTTGAACCAAATTATATTTCTAGTTCTATTTCGCTTTTTCGTATTCTTTTTTTCAGGGTCAAATTTTAGTTCAAAATCTTAAATGAAAGCTGTTAGTACCTATGGTTTAAGTAAGTTGATGTAAGCACACAAAAAAATTAAAATAATTACAACTCGCACAAGCAAATTCCTCATTAATAAAAACTGAAAATTTTTAGTCAATAAATCAAATTACCCTAGAATTGGATGCAGACAACTGATTACTTTCGCATAAAGTACCATTAAATACACTTGGTAAATTTTGATGCATGTTTGTGTTCTATTGACATAAACTATATGATAACTTCAGAACATTATGGAATTCAGTTACATTTAGATTAAAAAATATTCAAATGAAAATCATACCTCCTCTTCTAACATTTCCAAAACAAAACTTTGTCTTGAAAATTTATTTGATTGTAAACAATCTGGAGGATGAATAGCAGGTGCTGGAACAAGTGTCTTTTTTTTTTTATTAATAACTTTCTTTTGCTTTTTCTGTGGAGTGTCACTTTCTGAACTTAAATACTCAAGGTTATGATATGATATGTCTCTGTAAAATAATGAAAGAAAACCAGCATCATGATATGATGATCATTATCTAAATTATATATAATCATCATAATCACATTATGATCATGAGCATCACCTGATAGGACGAAGACTTTTCTGAATTTTGTTTTCTTCTGAATTTATTGGATCTTTACACTCCTTGTTTGAGAAAAAATCTGAAGAAACTTCTGCCATAGGTAACTTCTCTCTTGCTTTGTCATATGTCACTAAATAAATTGGAGTTTAAAAATCAATATTGAAAAATTTTCAAAAAGAAATAAAAAAATTCGAAAAAAACATAAACTTATAAAAATTTATGTAAAATAACTAACCAGAGTTATAAATGATACTTATATCATAATCAGTCCAATCATCTCCTGGAACTTCACATTTTTTAATGGCTCTGTTAAGGCGTTTGGGCTTATAGGAGCAGGGCCACCAACAAATACCATTTGTTACCCATTTTACGGGAACAACAGCCACCGAATCTTTTTCATCAATAAATTTAACAATATGATACAATTTATCCATTGTTCTTTTAGAAGAAAATTATAGACTAAATATAGCAGTATTATCGTTAATAATTATAGCCATTAATTATATTATCGTTAATAACTTTAGGCATTAACTGTATTGGTTGATAATCAAAATAACTTAAATTTGATAAATTTAAAAATATAGAACAATAAAAAATACCAAAAGTATTTAAAGAAATAAAATGTAATTAAAATTGAAAGCATTTAAAAACAAATACAAAAAACACATTACATAACATTTATGGAAAGTATTTTTATGATGTCATTTATACGATCAAAGTGATTTATTTAAATTATTAAATACCAAAGGTGTTATTATAAATAAAAAAAAAAATAATACTGTTAGTATTAGAAAATAGACACTTACAAAATAATAAAATAATTAACTTATTTTTTCATCAATGATAAAAGTAAATAAACTAATTACAAATTCCAACAAACTTAATTATAACAAGTGAACCAAGGGTGACACAACAAAACCATCATCAACTTGCAACAAGACACACTTGATAAACTTGTCATCTAAAATTGCAACATGTTCAACTTTATCTAAATGCGATACTAGAAATATTCCTAACAGACTTAAATCACAAGGATAAGTAAAAAATTTTATCTGCAGATATCTGTTTTTATCTGCAGATTTTTTATCTGCAGATATCTGCAGTTATCTGCAGATATTTTATAAGTGCTATATTCACTAAATTTGGCATGAGTACCAATATGAGATCACACTTCTTACAAAAGTGATAATTTTTTAAATTTAGTTGATATGGATACTTATATTGCTTAGTTACCGGATACTTTCCTTAGTTACAAAGTGGTAAATTGATATTTGAATATCTTATCGGATTTTTGACCCACCTATATTGAATAAAAATTGAGTATTTAGGTAAATAATGTTTTAGGAATAATAAAAGCAAAAAATAGTGCAAGAAAACGTTATCAACTTTAAATTACATCAAAAAATTATAAAACAATAATATCGTTTGAAGATTGTTTAAGTAATTGTAAAACATCTGAAGGAAATACTTTATGATTTGTTTGGTGTGATGTTGATTTACGCAATGATGAAATAACAGGATCACTGGAAACTAGGAGTCTATTGATAAGATCGGTATTTGTTGCTTTTCTGGATGTTTTTCGGCTGAAATTTTAGCGAAGGGATTTAAAGTCTTTATTTCTAGCCTCTTGAGCTTCCGCTGACATAAGTCCGATGGGTAATGTAAGGCTTTTACTTATGTTATGTAGACTGGAAAGGCCATATTTGAACTCTCTGTTAGTGTAATCTATATTAAGGATATCAAGACTATTCATATTTTTTGGAGAGACACCACACACTGAACAGCATTGGTATGAGTTATTTTTTTCAGATAATATTGTTTGAACCTTCCCATCAATCATTGTAAGTTCAATAATACAATTCACTTCAATAGAAGATCCGCAAACCTCTAATAAAATCAATCCCAAGCTTTCTATCTCACTTTTAATGTACTGATCTTCTTCAATCACAGATTCCTTGGATTCCATTTTGTATGCAAATCTTATGGGTCTACAATAGGTTGTGGAGGACGACTTTTGATTTCTCCAAATAGGCACCTTTTCGTTGCTGTTGTTAAATCCAGTCAAATCCAATGGGACAAGACAAGTAATAAATAATGATTCTTCACGCTTTAAATCTCTGTTAATGTCGGGTTCTGATAAAACTTGTTTATAAATGCTTTGGCCAGTAGCACCATCAAAACCAGCCTTACACGTTAGTGTCATTGTTTTTATTGCTTTGTCGTTCAATATCAAGTGCCTTAGCACAGGTTCCTGAGCTGCACAGATTCTTTGCAAAGTATGAGTCATTAAATCTTTTAAAGGAACCGAAGCTGAATAGTCCTCCACTGTTATGTTTGCAGGATAACATTTCAATTTTGCATCTCTGACATCATTGTAAGCGGGGTAGATGTTACATTCTTTCTCCAAGGCTCCGCTTCTAATCAATTGATAGGAAGCTTTTGTCAGACTTGCATCAATTATTAAAGCCAGTGCTTCGTCTGCTGAATATTTAGTTGCTTTATCTGTATTTGATATATTTAAAACATTCTTGGCAGCAATAACAACAGATTCATCTCTAAATTTTTTATTAGCAGCAAAAAATAATTCATTGGATGAATGAGATTCAATTAAACAAGATACACGCCGTTTTTTAGTTTTATTAGAACTATTATCAAATGCAACTGGTTTTCGACCACGTCTTCTTGCAGTTGGTTCATTGTCTTTTTTTCTGACAATTAAATATTCATTAAGCCAGTTCACAAACTTCTTTTCAAAATTTTTCACAGTATAGTTTGCAGATTTCCACTTTTTTTTATACAAGTAAACAAATCGTTGAACAGCATGTCTAAAATCAACGTCTTTAAAATCAGCAAATTTTGGCTGAATAAATTTTAATATATCTTCAGTAATATTTTGTTTTGAAATACTAAGATTGTTTTTTTGGAGAAAATTATGAATGTCTAAGTTTAACAAAACCATATCTAAATAATTATTGTAACAAGTATTTTGTATTTAAAAGTAAAATGTTATAATATATATGCCGCCTGGACTACTAATACTTGTTAGTAATTAAGTTACTACAAGTGTTAGTAATTAAAATTAAAAGTAATTAAATTACTGTCAGTGTTAGTAATTAAATTACTAACAACTACCGAAAATATGTTGTTGCTATGTTATGCAAAGTAAGGTATCCATAGTAACCAAAAAAAGTTAACCTCATAAGAATTCTGAATCTCATTTTAATACATACCCCCAATATTGTGTATTTAGCTCAAGTAAAATACTGTTAAAACAACGTTAATGTATAAATGAGTTGTTGCTATGCAAAATTTAGTACCATAGCAACCAAGTTAAAACATACATAAAATCTGAACGGGGATTTAAGGGGACGAGCAATCAATTAAAACTCGATTGAAGCATCATATAGCTCAAATAAATATAAAACAACACATGGCAAATTGTGGTAATTATTAGTTATTGTGCGGCAAAAAATAAGTTTCTTAAGAAATTTTTTTTTTAATCTGTGATTTTCAAAGTATAACTGAGATAACATGCTATAATAAATTTATTTCACACATTGGTTTTTCTTATCTCTAAATACTCTAGAATAACATGTACTAATTTTTTGTTTCAAAAACGTAGATGTAATTGAAATATAACACAACGTTGATGTCACCGTTAATTACTTATTTATAATTTTTATTTTTTTTTATTTTATCTCAATATTCAAATGCTTAGAGTCCTGGTAACTAAGGGATTTAATATAAATAAATTATCAATAGATTTCTCCTAATATATGTAGATACTAAAATTAAATAGGTTTTCAAGATTAGACAACTAAAATTTTTTCCATTTTGTCCACCTACTGGCCCACTGTGCAGTGCTGACCCATAATCAAATGCCGTCGCAGTGGCTTGCGACTACTCGCCAGAGTTCTGGCATTTCGTCGCACGCCGCTGCAACTCTTTGCGATGATTTACCATTCATAAAAAAGTTGCTTGAGTTGCTTGCCAGACTCGCGCCAGTAACGGCCCGTTCCTAATATAGTCGTAACGGTGTGCGACGATTCGCCAGAGTTCTGGCCCGGAGTCGTGTGTTGTCTGGGTTCTTGTGTATAATAATGATGGTCAGCAAAGTGAACCCCTGAGCATAACCTGTGGTGTTCCACAAGGTTCTATTCTGGGACCACTACTATTTTTAATCTATGTAAACGATGCTTCCAAATTGAAACAATGCTTCTAAATTGAAGCAATGCTTCCAAATTGAAAAGTATAATGTTCGCTGATGATACTAATCTTTTCTTATCCCATACTGATGTTTATGAACTCTTTTTAACTACAAACTAAGAACTCAATCTCATTTCTAATTGGTTCAAAGCTAATGAATTACCTTTAAATATTAACAAAACAAAATGGGTTATCTTTCGCTCTGCACAAAAAAACGTTTTTTACCAAGTAATATGCTTCAAATTTGTATTGATGAAACGATAATAAAAAGAGATACTGTTATAAAATTCTTAGGTCTTTATCTTGATGAGAATGCTATTTGGAGAAAACATATTGATCGTGTAAGCACAAAAATTTCCAAAAATATTGGCATTTTATACAAAGCCCGAAATTATCTAAATTAAAAAGACCTGAACTATATAAATTATGCAATCATCGCCTGGGGAAGTACGAATAAAAGTAAATTACAACATCTTTATCGCCTTGAGAAACATGCAGTAGGCGTAGTTAATTATGAGGATCGCTTTTCACATTCAAAATATTTTTTTGATTACATAAAGGTTCAAGATGTTTATAAACTGAAAATGTTTAATGTCTTATATTTTACTTTTATATGGAAAAACGATTTATTTTTATTTGTTTTTAACAACCTTTTTTCTTTATAATCAATAAATAAATACACATAATAGTTATAATCAATAAATAAATACATAATAAGAAATAATAGTTTTTTAAATGAACCTTTTTGTAGAACTAAGTTCAATCAATTTTGTATTTCAATTTTGTGCATCTTTGGAATAAAGTAGCATTACCAAACTTTGATCCTTCTATTACTCTTCCTGTTTTTAAAATTAAATTTAAAAAATTCATTATCTCTATAGAAAACATTCTAAAATTATACTAAAAATGTATGCAAAATGTATTTGTTAAATCTTCAGCTTATTATATATATTAAAATGTGTTGTACCTTTGCATAATGTAAATACATTAAATATTTAATACATATATGTTATAAATAAGTATTTTTACTTTTTAAGGTTCCGATGATAAGATCCTTATGACCTTCTTTTGGAAACCTAGCTTTATATTGTTAGTACGCTAAATTGTATTATTTGCTTAATTGTATTACGTATTATATTTATGTATTACTGCTTATGAATTATGTAACACGACTAACTTTGTAAACTTAAAAAAAAAAACATTTTCTTTGTAATGGCCTTTGCGAAGAAATCCTTCGTTTTCCTGCTGACAAATGTGATAGTTATTCTTGGATTCAGACTAGCATGGAACCTTTTATTTCCTTTTAACAATTCCAAGTCAAGCCTCACTCTACTCCATGGTTTTCCTCTCATTATGCTGCTTCAATTTCCAATCATAACCATTACTTCCATATCTATCACCAAAACAATTCTCCAGAAAACAGACGCCTGTTTGCTATTGCTAAAAACCACTGTAAAAAAGTCTCGTCTGATGCCATTGTCCGCTATTCTCATGTCACAAAATCTTTTATTTGTCTTAAAAATTAGACTTAGTATCTATAATAAGGACAAATCTGTAATTTCAACTCTCTGACATGGTTCAGATTTTGTTACTTCACCAAAAGACTAAGTTGAGCTGTTTGCTAAACACTATTCATTAATCTCATCTCTTGATTCCACTAATCGAAATGTTTTCCAAAGTTGTTTCACATTCGAAGTGTATTTTATGATTCACTCTTTAATAGTTTAAGTAAAGATGATGCACCATTGTTATTGCATAGAGTTGCACATTAAAAATAATTGTGATCGTTTCGTAAAAGGAAAAGCAACAGCTTTGTGTAGTGGTATCAATCCAAGTTTAATTATATGAAAAGATAACAATATGAGGCAACATTACCTGAACTGTATTAAGAATGGCAAATTAGAAATGTTTCTATTTGTTATTGTGGTAGACTGTCTTAAGGTCAACTATTGCTTGTTCTTGATTTCGTTATTGACATAATGATTTATTTTGCTTACTTTATAGTTATTTATTTCTTACTGTCATCAGTTATTCATTTTATTAACTAGAGTTATCAATATAAGATAGTTAATAGGTACATTTATTTATGTCAGTTCTTTATTTACAGACTTTTGTTGCAATTGCAGTTAACTATAGCTACAATTACAACAACAACAAAAGTAGTATTTAAAAATATATTAATCAATGCATTCACATAGTAAGAAATAGTAAACTAAGCTTAGGTCACATTTTATTATTATTGTGCTATATTCATAACACTGCTAAAATTTTCGAGTAACACCCGTCTAGGTTATTATATAACGGCAGTGCAATAGTGGTGTAGTGCTAGAACGCTAACCTCATAATCGAGAACTTCTGATTTCGATCGCCACCACTTCCCTGGTAGCACAGCGCTCAACTTATTTCTCTGCGCAGCGGCCTTGTTCATCATGGTTTGTATTTCGGAGGTATAGAGTTGAGAGAGGCTTTTTCTGTATTGAGGGGTAAATTAACATTAAAAACATCAAAAAAAGGCTAGACACGAATTAATAAATGACGAATAAATGTGTCTATATATATAAGGAAATATTGAACCGTGTACACATTTGCATTCAATCTGGCGGTTTTAAAACTTATATCAATTTTATAATGCATGTTATGAAATGCTTAAATAAATATTAATAAAAAATATTCCACATATTCCAGTTAAAAATAAATTTAGATATATAACAAGTAGTATAATCCAATAGCTTTGAGTAATAATAATAATAGTATTATTAATAATAATAACAATAATAATAACAATAATAATGCTAAGTGATTTTCCACAACTTTATATATATATATATATATATATATATATATATATATATATATATATATATATATATATATATATATATATATGTATATATATATATATATATATATATATATATATATATATATATATATATATATATATATATATATATATATATATATATATATATATATATATATATGTATTCAGCTTTTAATAAACCTGAAATACAATATTCGTCTTATAAAAAGCAGAATGTTGTTTTTTCCCTTTCAGTGGATTAAACATCGAAATGCTCCTCAACAGAAGTTAATAAAATACCATTTGTTTCCTCTTCATCTTCAACTAGTTTTAAAAAAAATCTCATTTAATGGAAAGTGAGCTTGAAAGTATTTATGATGAAAAAAAAATAGCCTACGAACTGAAATTAAAACATTATATGACAGACAGCAGTCAAATTGCATTTCTTCCTGTTCCTCCCAGGCCTTGTGAGCAAACACTCAAAATTGTATTATGTTGGTCTTAAAATTGAAGTTTTTTTTACATTTAATTGATTATTTTTGAAAAGGTTATGAAAATGATCAACTAACAAGCAAAAAAAATTTGAAGGACCAAGTAAAATTAACGATTGTTAAGTTACGCCATAATATTACTTTCAAAACATTAGCTCATATATAAAATTATTTGCAAAACTTCATTTATAAAATATTTTTGGAAGTGGTTAGATGTGATGGCAGAGAAATTATTATCTTTAAATAGAATGAAGTGCATGGAGCATAATTTGATACAATCCTACGCGTATGAAATTCAAAGTTTCCTTGATTTACTTGTGTCATTGACTGTTTTGAGATATATATTGAATCATCTGGGCCATTTTTCGGCCCAAAAGTTTATTGTTAAAGCAACTATAAAAAACACAGTACTTTAAAGGTATTTATTTAAAGGTATTTATTTAAAGGTATTTATTTAAAGGTATTTATTTAAAGGTATTTATTTAAAGGTATTTATTTAAAGGTATTTATTTAAAGGTATTTATTTAAAGGTATTTATTTAAAGGTATTTATTTAAAGGTATTTATTTAAAGGTATTTATTTGAAGGTATTTATTTAAAGGTATTAATTTCATGCACACTATTAGGTGTTATCAATTTTTTTCAAAATGTTGGAGTTGAAGAGATTCAGACAATCAGATTGTTCGTGAATCAAATTTTACATCTTTGAAATTGTCCGGGTGATAAAATTGTAGCTAACAGAGGTTTTACTCTACAAGTTGATTTTGCTGTAAATTCTATTTCTGAGCTTTAAATTCCAGCTTTCACAAAAAATAAACTACAACTATCTGCAGATAAAGTTGAAGCTTTTTAAAAACAGCATTAGTTAAAATACATATCAAGAGAGTAATTGGATGAAAAATTGGAGTATCTTGAAAGGCGTTTTGTCAATTAGCACTGTAAAAAATATAAAAGAGGAAGCGTTATGTTCGATTCAAGCAAGCTGTGATAAACTTGTATTGTTTTGTGCTGCTCTTAATAATTTGGGAGAAAGTATAATATTCAAATAATGTATTTACTTGTAACTATTATTTTAAATACTTTTTAATAAAAGTTGTTTTTAGTTATTATTTCAGTTTATGCAAGTCTTGTTTTTGAAATCCTTAAAATTAATCAATAAAAAAAACGAATATATATTTTTAATGAAAAAATGCGTTTGAAATATATATATATATATATATATATATATATATATATATATATATATATATATATATATATATATATATATATATATATATATATATATATATATATATATATATATATTTCAAACGCATTTTTTCATTATATATATTTCATATTTCATACGCAATCATACATATTTCAAACGCAAGTTCATTCTATAACATCTTTAATAATATTTGGCTATGAAAATAGCCGTTTTTAAAAGTTGCAATTAATAGCTCAGCATGCTTTTTGGTTTATGATCCATGGTATCCATTTATTAACTAAACAATTAAAAATAAAAAGAATTAATAGAGTTTAAAATTATGAAAATTTAATATAATAAAACTTTCTGAAAAAGTTCTGTGTTTTTTATAGTTGCTGTAACAATAAAAACTAAAAACGACTTTTATAAAAAAGTATTTTAAATAATAGTTACAAATAAATACATTATTTGAATATTATACTTTCTCCCAAATTAGTAAGAGCAGCACAAAACAATACAAGTTTATCACAGCTTGCTTGAATCGAACATAACGCTTCCTCTTTTATATTTTTTACAGTGCTAATTGGCAAAACGCCTTTTAAGATACTCCAATTTTTCATCCAATTACTCTCTTGATATGTATTTTAACTGATGCTGTTTTTAAAAAGCTTCAACTTTATCTGCAGATAGTTGTAGTTTATTTTTTGTGAAAGCTGGAATTTAAAGCTCAGAAAAAGAATTTGCAGCAAAATCAACTTGTAGAGTAAAACCTCTGTTAGCTACAATTTGATCACCCGGACAATTTCAAAGATGTAAAATATGATTCACGAACAATCTGATTGTCTGAATCTCTTTAACTCCAACATTTTGAAAAAAATTGATAACATCTAATAGTGTGCATGAAATTAATACCTTTAAATAAACACCTTTAAATAAATACCTTTAAAATAATACCTTTAAATAAATACCTTTAAATAAATACCTTTAAAGTTCTGTGTTTTTTATAGTTGCTGTAACAATAAACTTTTTATATATATATATATATATATATATATATATATATATATATATATATATATATATATATATATATATATATATATATATATATATTATAGAGTTTTTGAAAATCTTAAAATGTTAGGGACTTTCTTTTGTATGGGGTGTTTATATTCTTTTTAAAATCAGAAATGATCATAAACCTTTTATTTTGACTCTCTCTCCTTTGCCTATGTACTCTCACCTACCTAACTGAAGGGTGGTTGAATAGCTTTAGAGTGGTGTTATTGTTCTGATGGGCTGAGATATGTTTGAACTCGCGTAGATTTGGAGGAGGAGGGGGGGGGGAGAATAGTCAAAGATTTATAGTTTTTTGATAATTTGTTTCTTACTCATTGATTATTTATAGGTACCCTTTATTTATATATCCTATTTTCACTATTATATTGTTTAGAGTAAATAATATGCAGTAGAAACTTTTTTTATGCTAAATAAACAGAGATTTTAATAAACAAGAACTTTTCTAGAAATTTCGAAAATTTAATATAAAGGTGGTTTTTAAGGTAAAGGAAATCCTAAAACCATTTTACATTCCTTTAAAATCAATAAATGGGAAGCGGGTTCTTAAAAATGCAAGGTAAGGGTAATGCAATTTGTTTTTTTTTCTCTCTCCTTTTTTCATATACATTTTTAATTTTGGGAGATGGTGTCAATAGTTAGGATTGGATGTTATAATAAAATTGTAGATTGAGGGGATGGTAGTTAATTAGAGTCAAAATCTTTTACCAAAATTGGAGATTTATTTGCTATTAAGTAAAGCCACCTAAACTGAGGTTCCCAGGCCTATAACCCCCCACCAAAAAATCATTTTTTTTGAATCTTTTTGTTAAATTTTAACCTTCATGGAGACTCTAGAACATCAAGTTTAAAAAGTTTAAAGTACTTGGAAATATTTGATCAAATATGAGATCAATCAGTTATTTTCAAAAATTTATTTTTTACTATATATTATACTAAATATAAATTTACCAATAGGTTTAAAACTTCAAGTAATAAAAAAAGAGTCTGTAAGTGTTTAAATGTTATGTTTATGTAAAGTTTCCACTCTCATCAAAATCATATTGATCAAAACTTTCATTAAAATCAAAAATCAATGATTGAATTTGAATTTAGAATCATATAGTAAAAAAAAAGTTTATTAAGCCATTGCCCTCACATTTGAGGTATTCTTGTTCCTAGTTTCCAACCACTGCAACTTTTTGCATTCTTATATAAGCAGGAGCATATTTAAGTTTGGAGTTAGCATAATGCTTCTAAGTGTCATATCTAAAACATTTAGTCTAAAAAATCTTATTTTTGCCTACTTTTGCATGTTCTGAGATACCCTGCATCATAGCAAAATTATGGAATTATTTTTCTTAAATTTATTTAGGTATTATAAATAATTTATAACTAAAAGTAACAGCCCATTTAATATATATTTTTTTATTAATATGCTTTATTTTTAATCTTAAAAAGTTATTTGTGAAATTTAAAGTTTACCATACTAAGCTTTACCAACTAGATTTTAGGCTATATTGTTTTTAATAATACGTGGCTATGAAAATAACCTTTTTTTAGTAGTAGCGCAGCACCTTAGCATAAATCTTGATTTCTTTTCTTAGAATGCACTATCACATTGCTCATAAATTTGTTACTGAAATAAATTGTTAAGTAATCTTATAAAAAAAATCGTATAAAAAGTTGTATTAAAAACTACAAATAAATTTTAGAACTTGGACAAAATAATCATCAAAAGTTTAACTGATTTTTTTTTTTTTTATGTTCTAGAACAGTAGAATTCTTGTATAATTTAACAATATCATAACAAACTCTTAAAGAATTCTACTAGATGTCGTGAAAGAAATCTACTAAAATGTTACTGTTCAAATAAAATTTAAATAGTTATAGCATTCAAACTGTAAATAAAAATGTTAAAGGATAATATCACATTTATTAACCCTGCCATGCAATTAAGCATTTTTTATTTTAAAAAAGTGGCTATAAACTACTGATCTATTTTTGTAAGAGCAACCCATGTAGTATAAGGATAATTGTTGGTTTTGTAGGAGGGTTTTACTTCGCCTTTCAAAAGAACATAACTAAAATTTAAAACAATGTGATATAATGGGTGTACCCAACCAGAAACAAAGTACTTCTATGCTTCCAACGCCTTATAGTTTTCCAATGCTCCTGGATTAAAAAGTTTAGGACTCTTAATTAAATAGTGATACAAATCATGGTACTGTATAGAAGGCCACCCTGCTGGGTCAACTTTCTATTTGTCAGCAGCAAACTTGTTTGGGCACTGCTTTATACCAAGTACTTCCAACTTTTCTATATACCTTTCTGACGCCTTAAAATCTAGTTTATCACAATATTCATGTAGCGACATGCTATTGATTGCTTGTACAAAAAGCAAATACTCTTTGTGATTTTCAAAACCTTTCACGAATATCTTTCAGTGTTTTCAATATTTTAACGCCGAGTTAATGCCTAGAAAAAAACACGCTATTAACGCGTTTTGTTCGATGTTTTACCCTATGAAGATGTAACTCGTTTTGAAACGCAATCGTGACTTTAAGGATAATATATTCTAGATGAATAAAGTTAAGAAAACGAGTATTTTTTTTCCAATAAACACACTTGACGGAATTTTATGTGATTTGTGCAAACAGAATATTCCGTCAAATTAGTTAAGTGAGCGTGCCCAAATGAGACCATCTAGAGGTCATATCCTGTAGCCAATGCCTATATGCATAGGTTAAAAACAACGTGGAGCTCATAAGGACATCTTGGTTAGGTAATGGACACTTAAATTTAAAAATTTTTATTTTTATTTTTTATTTAAAAGCACATTTATAAACTTTAGCAATCATGAATCATTTATTAAAAAATTCACGAATGCAAATCCTTTGCTAAAACTCTACGAAATAGGACCTTAGTTTTGTGTTTTAAGTTTATGTTTGTTTACACTTTAGCCTTTTGCATATTTTCGCAACTCGACATTTTTTTGCGGCCGTTTTGATTTTTCTTAATCATTAATAAAGAGATGTATCTGTAATTTTAGTTTTTGACGCTAGAATTGCAATGGCAACTTCTCCTAAAATAGATGGATAGTTGCTATTAGGAGCTTAGAAGCAGTCTTAGCCAAAATCATTTGCATATTTATTTTTTACATTGTCAACACGTTAAATTACAAATCAAAGATGTTGCTGCTAATAGTAATATTCAAGTAACTAAAAATTTATTAACATTAAAAATTAAAGCAATTCTTTTATTTATAAACAAGTGCTTTAATAATAAATATTTATAAATAACTGCTGTACATTGTATATGAATATATATCTCCCAATTTACGATCTCTCTTGGATTAACCATAAGTTTGCTTCTATGATTATGAGTTTAGGCCTGTAATAAGAAATTTTACCTTTAATTTTTTAACTTACAGAATTTTTAGAAATATATTATTTTTACCTAAAGTAAGAATAAGATTAACATTTTCATTTTTTTTATTTCAAATTACTTAACATAAGTAATATTAACTAGTCAAAAATTCAAAATGCTTTGTAAAAAATTAAAATTCAACTGAAATATTTACTGCATTAGGCATGTTATTTTAAAATTTTTTACTGACTTTCTAAAATATATAAACTGTAACACATTTTTTGGATTTCTTAGTAGGATTATAGTTATTTAAAATGAATTAAGTTTACTTGAACGAAGAGTTTTTGTTTAACTTAAATTTTTGACAATTTTTTTGTTAAATTGAACTTAATTTAGCTACCGCTATTATTGTTAAATCGTAAATGCTACATAACTTCATTTCTCAACAAACGACGCTACGTTACTAGTATTGAGTTGTAGCCGTAATATTGTATATTATGTTAGATTATCCTATGTTTCTATTTTAACAATCAGTCAATATAATGTAAAATATGTAAAATGATAAATTTAGTACACAGTGTTACCTTAGTATTTGTTGCTAACAGTTTTTTTCTCTTTTTAATTTTTACATACATTTCTTTTTTCATGCTAAAGAGAAAAATGATTTAAATAAGATATGAAGGTTACAAGTTGACAAAATGCGACGCTTCAAAAATTTATTCAAAATCGTAACTGAAATCCATAGGTTTAACTATGAATTTCATGACCTTTTTATGACCTTCTTGATCAACTTGATTAAAGATAAAATTTTCTGGATTTCCATATTCAATACTTCTATGCTTTACTGCATTACTTTATTGAAATTGAGTGTTATCATCACAATATACTTTCCTATATTAATTTATCAAAAACCTCGGAAAACTTTCTACACCAATATCAAACAAAGAACTACATAGTTCTTTGTTTGGTTCTTTGTTTATATTGACATATGTCAATATAAACAAAGAACCATCATATTAAGTTTGTCTTGTTATAACAAGACAAACCTATAGGCTGATATTTATTCATTGACACTTATGTTTTTATTATTTGCTGAGATTTATAAAATCCATCGTTGTTAATTGTAATATGTTTAAAGTTTGCTGTTTTGGGATTTTAAAAGCATTCTTATTTATTTGAAGCAATATATTTTTTATTGAAATAGTTTCGTTGATTTAGTTCTATTTTTTATTTGATTTGATTTCTATTTTTTATTTGATTTGAAACCTGTTTCTTTTTTTTATTATTTGACAAAAATTTTATTTCAATGAAGTAATGAAGTTTGTTATCAAAAATAAGAAAATATTTATGAATTGTTTTTATAAATTTATATAAATAGTTAAAGCGTCTATTTTAAAGAAGCCATTAAATAAAGCATAATGTGTTTTAAAACAAATTTAAATTAAATTAAAAAATTGAATTATAAACAAATTTAGATTAAATTTCTCACTTTTATTTTCAAATATCAATCCCCAATTTTTTTGCAGATCAAAACACATTTAAACAACCACAAGTATTTTGTTGATTCAAATATATAGATAAGTTTATATAATATTTTGTGTGTGTTATTTTGCATAAATACATTCATTGGCTATAGGAATACCAAGAATTAACTGTAAATATATCGACTGGGGATAAGGGTTCGGTCATGGTTTTAGTCATGTTTAAAAGTTATAAAAGACAAGTAAACTATTATTTCGTTAAAATCTGTTCAGTTTAACTGGATGGTTTTAACGTCGCTTAAATCAAGTAATGTTATTCCGCTCTAATCGGACGAGGGAAGAGAATAGTGCTAGAGGACCTCATTTATCGATCACTATAAGCCATTGTAAATCCAAGGCTGATGCAAATAATGTGTGAACCTCCTAGCTCTTTTAGAGAGCAGCGAGTAGGCATAGTAGGCCACATAGTACATTCGGCAAACTTGGACTTAGTATTCTCGGCAAAGGTGAAAAGCAATGACTTTTTTTTTTCTAAACGGAAAAGCATTTTTGCTACACTCAATAAAAATCCTGGATATACTAACAAATAATAAATGAATGAAAGTCTCTGTACTAAGTACTAAGTTAATAGGGTAGACTGGGGCGATTTCGCCACTTTTAATATTCCAAGAAAAAGATGTTATTTTAGCATAACACCATATTGTGACACCGATGATGTAAAATATTTATTTTTTCAAAGTTATAACCTTATAACTTTTGATTGATCATAGTTGCCGTCTAATTTGATTGGTTGATGTAATTTTAAAATAAGATTTGCTGTGCAGTATTATTAATTGATATTATTGTATCACTCTTGCTCCAAGTAGCATTATTATTAAATTTGTGAAATTGATTGATCCTACAGTTGAGAATAAGGTGACTACTGGTAAGGTGAAAGCTTCATAAATTTGTTAAAACTATTTAACTGGCATTCGTGGTATATATTTTAAATAGTTTTTTGTCGAGGTAGAATATTGTGGGGTGATTTCGTCACAGAATGATAAAATAGCTCCGCAGTTTAAAAAAATATATAGTGTACAATATTTTTGCTTTCTAAACAATATTTAATATTGTTTTTTATAATTATACAAACAACTTTATAAAACCGATGGACATATATCAGGAATTATAGATGAGAAATTATGAGAAATATATTAGAAGTATTTTGAAGATATATTAAATCGATAGTTTTTAGATATACATTTAAAGCAAAAGTGTTTTAACTTAAAAATAGTTCCCTAAAATTCTCCTAAAGTTTTGTATTTGAAAATGCCATTTGTTCCAATTAAATGTATTTTTTATATTTGCATTTCTTATCATTAAATGCTCACCATCGCTAATTTTTTATAGCTACTATATCAGTTAGCATGTTTAAAACACACCATTTTAAAATGCAAGCATCGATATTTAAAAAGATATTTTCGATGCCAATCGGTAATAATTATCTTGTTGCGTTTTTACTCTAGTGCCAAAATCTAAAACTCTCTTTATACTACCTATGTTTCAGATGGTACGCAAGTATCTTCCAAAGAAAAAGAAATCCTATAGTAACACCAACCTCCAATTGGCTATTCAAACCGTTAAAGATAGCAGCAAAAACATTTGGATAACCGAAAACATTAAGCAGCAAAACATTTGAAGTACCGAGATTAACGCTGAAAGATAAGATAAATGGACGTCGGCAATCAAGCTCTGTGGAAAGAAAAATAGTGTTTACAAAGCAACTGGAACAAGCCCTATTAAAATGGTTTTTTTACATGGCAGATCGTGGTTTTCCATTAAGAACAAAGTGGTTGAGGTATAATGCTTATTTATAAGCTAAAAAACTACATCGTTGCTAAATAATTCAAAAAGATTTGCTCACTATATGGCATAAATCTCACTTAGATTACTCATTTATATAAAAGAAAATCTCTGGATGTGTTTTCCAATCCAAGTGAACCAAAGAAGAAGAAGTTCTCCTTCAAATAAAAAAAGCAATTGGCTCAGGAAAGAAAAGGAATTTTTTGCCAGAACCAAATAAAAGCATATGGCTCAAAGAAGAAAAAATCCGATAGTCTAAAATCATTATTAAACCAAATGCAACCGAGTACATCAAAAGCTTATAACAGAAACAGCAAAAAACAATTCAGTGCTGTGTGTTCGGTGTGGCATGGGTGGATTCATCAGAAGACTAGTTCCAATTCTTTTTTTGTAATTTATGGGCATGTGAAGTCTTCTTTTGCATCAAAATATGCACAGAATATGCTTAAGGTGGTTCACCAGGAAATAAAGTTGATATTTTGAAAATTTTTAAAAATTTTCAGTGTAAATTGTTTTAGGTCAATTAATTACCACTGAGTTCATATCTGAAATCTGTTTTTTATTATATTAAACACAAAAGATTTAATTTAAAATTTAAGTAAGGTGGTCTAACATATTTCGCATAGCAACGGTCCCTAGCAACACACTTTTCTCTTCTGTTTTGGGCTTATTTTTGTATACTTCGGATATTTTTCAAAAACTTGAATTCAAGTATGAAAGCCAAGTCTGTTCGTAGTTTGCAATAAAATAAGCAAACTACATTTACTTTTAGTGTTATAAAAGAAACAAATAAGTGATAGAACTTTATATTTATATATATCTTATATATATATATATATATATATATATATATATATATATATATATATATATATATATATATATATATATATATATATATCTTTATAAATGAAGGTCATAATACATTTTAGTTGTTTATTTATTTAATTTTAGCTAATATAAAAAGTAATGGGAAATAAGAAGAACTATGTAAGAAAATTAAAAGAACATTCTCTGGGAACAAGTTCCAAAAATCCTGTAATATCGAGATAATAGAAACAAATTTACTAAAAAAATCATGTTGTGTTAAGATGCTTAGCAAATTTAAATTGAATGAGAAACAGAGATCAAATAATTTTAATATGATTATGTATTTTCCTATTCTCAAAGAAGTTTTGATGCAAGTTGGCAGCTGCCCAGATTGTCAAAATGGAGTAACTATAAAAAATGACGATTCAAAGAAAATGAGGTTTTCACATAGTTTGAAAATCAAATGTACATCTTGTTCTTATAAGTGGTGCACTTTTACAAGATATACTGTGGAAAAAAACATACAAAATAAAGGCAGGAGTACATTTGACATTAACTTAAGAATGATTGTTGCTTTTCGCAAGATTTGTCAAGGGCTTGAACCGATGAGTCGTTTCGCTTATAAAGCAAATTTTAGTTGCATGAATGGAAGTATTCAACATAATGATAAATTAATCAAAGTTGCCTATGATTCTGCTGCTAAAGATTGTATGAAGTTTGCTGCAAATAAAGTTAAATCAAATTCGGTTGAGATATCCCTTACCTGTGTTCCATTAATACAAGTTTCTATTGATGGTACTTGGCAGAAGCAAGGATATTTTTTCTCTTAATGGTGTAATTAGTGCTAAAAGTTAAGGTCGATGTGTTGATGCAGATGTATCAAGCAGGTATTGCAGAAGGTGTCATATTTGGTTAAACAGAAAACAGCATCCAGGTTATGAAAACTGGAAAAAAATCACAATTGTTCTTTAAATCACACAAATTTGTCAGAAGCTATTGAAAAAGTTGGTGCACTAAATTTCTTTTAGCGTTCTTTGGAATTATATGGTCTTATATATAAATACTATCTTGGTGATGGCGACTCATCTTCTTTTAGTTATGTAGTAGAAAGTGATTCTTATGCTGAGTATAATATCAAGCAAAAAAAGTTAGAGTGCATTGGACACATTCAGAAGAGAATTGGGACCCGCCTCCGTAATCGACGGAAAAAGAAACATGGAGGGCTAAAATTAACTGGAAAAAACAGAAAGGGCAGTGAACTTAATCCAAAACCATTTTGGAATAGCCATTCGCCAAACCGCTAAAAATGACAAGTTAGACCATACACAAAAAGTATACCAGAAGAAAAATAACATCAAAGCAGTACTTTTTCACTGTACCAATTTCAACAGTCAATTGCGTCGTCGTGTTTTATGTCCAATAGGATCTGAAATTTGGTGTAAGTGGAAAAAATCAGAACGTAACCAGGGAAATGACAACAATAAACCAAAAGTTAATCTACCGATATGGGTCCATGATTTTATATTAAGTGGTTTCAACACTATAAGCGATGACCAGTTATTGAAAAAGAGTGTTCATGGAGAAACGCAAAATTGAAATGAAGGGATCAATAATAACATTTGGTGTAAGTATCCCAAAAATGTATTTGTGAAGAAAGGTACCCTAGAAATTGGAGTGAATTCAGCTACATTGAGTTTTAACGAAAGAACATCTGGTCTTAAACGTGTTTTTGACTGTATTTTATAAAATATCTTAATATTGTACACAGTGGTAAGACTGTAACCGGTTCATTGAAAAAGGATATGCGTCGAGCTAGTAATATAGAGAGAAAAGATAAAACTAACAACAAAAAAGAAGAATTCAATTAAGAGTGTTTTCTAAAGACTGGTTTGATAAAGAACAAGAACTTGAAGCTAAAAAATTGTATGCTTCTGGAAGTTTTTAGACCATTTTTTATTTTTATATTTTTAAATATTGTTTTCTCAATTTGTCATTTTTCACTATTTACGTTTATGTGGAACAAGATATTTTCAGATTGGTTTAAGATATTGTGCTGAAATTTTCACCATTTGCAGTAATAACTTAGATCTAGAGAATGAACTAAAATCAAGATATAAGGTGCTATATTTACAGTGTTATTGCTCATTGTTCATAATATTTTAATGCATACCCCCCCCCCCGCCATCCTGAAAAGTACTAATAATGATAGTAAAATTTAAATTTTGACCTTTTTACTCATGCAATGAGCTTCATTTTTACTCATGCAATGAGCTTCATTTTTACTCATGCAATGAGCTTCATTTTAGTTCAAGAACTAGATAATATTATCAAGAATACTTGTGCAAAGTTTTGTGAGAAAAACATATTTTATCTTTGAGTTTTCTTGTTTCATCTATGTGTACAGTTTTAAGCCTTTTTTAGCTAAAATTTGATGTTTATTAGAGAAAAAATAAAAACTTCCATCTTTTTTTGATAACTAGTAACTAAAATTCGTTATTGGAACTATTTTATTAAATTAAAAAAAAAAATTCAATTTGAAATTTTTTTCCAGGTGAACCACCTTAAATCAACAAAATATAATAAAGCTATAACTCTTTTTACATTGGAAAAATCGCCCCTTAAAAGACGAAACCGCCCATTTAAGTGTTTAATACAAATCGGTGTTCATGAGTTTAAATAATTTCTTTTTTTAGAATTTTTAAACGTGGTCGAACTTAACATATTTTATTCAATATAATTCAGTTAATGGTATACGAAAAAAAGTGTATCAGGTTGAACAGACGACATTAAAGCAGCAAAAGTGACGAAACCGCCCCGGTCTACCCTACTAAGTACGTAAGTAGTACTGTGTACTAAGCACTAAGTTACTTAGTACTTAGTACACAGTACTACATACGTGCTTAGTACTAACTTAGTACTTAATACAGAAACTTCCATTCATTTATTATTTATTATTATGTATTCAGATTTTTAAATCTTTATAATGAATTTTTTTAAAACAGGTTTATTAAAATGTATTCTGTTTCGTAATAATATATTTTTATTATATTCAGTTGTGTTATATATTTTTTTATAAAATACAGTTAAAAAAAATAAAAACATGATTTTATATGCTTTATCATTTCCTTGACCAGAATCAGAGGATAGAAAAGTAATGCAAGGAAGGTATTTTCCATTATATTTGTCTCCTTAAATCATTCAATTCTTTTCACAAAAAGAGTTTACAATCACAAGTTTTTTTTTTAGTTGTGTATTATTAACTGTAAACAAACAAGCCAAGAAAAAAATAACAATAACTTTTTTTGTTTGTTTATATATTAAACAACTAAAATTCTTTCTTTTTACTTTAACTATGGAATATTCATAAAAATGATTTTATAGTTTAATTCATGACCACATGGTAGTAAACAAATAAAAATGAAAAAGTTTTTCAAACAATCCCAGCAAACATGACAACGTTGAATCAACGTTGAAAACCGGTCGCAAAAGATGTTGCGGAAACGTTGACAAAGTAATCGATTTTGCAAAGATATGTAACGCTGTTTAATAGACGTTGATTAAACGTTATTGCGTAACGTTGAAAAAACGTTACTAAATGACGTTACAAAAGCGTCGCAACTAAACGTTGAAAAAGCGTTACATAAAAAGCGTTGAATAAACGTCGCAACTTAGCGTTGAAAAAACGTTACCTAAAAAGCGTTGCATAAACGCTGTTAAAGTAGTCTATTTTGCAAGGATTTGTAACGTTGTTAGTAAAACGTCGATTTAACGTGACACAAAGACGTCGAGTAAAGGATGAAATATAACGTTGAATCAACGCTTAAATGCGCTATAAAATATCGCAAAATATTATTAAACGTAATTAAACGTGGCTATAATATATATTGAATTGGCAAATAAAACTAAATTGTAAGTTGAACTCTGCCCTCGCAATATTTCCAAAATCAGTTTTTAATACAAACAGCAATATACAATGATAAATATAAAAAAGCTTAACATATACAATTTATTGATATATATATAAAAATATAAATATTTTCTTTAAAATTTATGTGTGTGAGTGTTTGCATATATACTTATGCAATATATAAAAATACAATTAACAGGATATCGTATCGATAGGCCAGGATATCATTGAGATACAGAATCTAAATCAAAAAACAAAACTTGTACCATTAGTAGTCTGAAAGCAAATGTAAAAAAAAAATGTTATTAAATTAGTATAATCATTATTAAATTTAAAAAGTAAAAATATATATATATATATATATACATATATATATATATATATATATATATATATATATATATATATATATATATATATATATATATATATATATATATATATATATATATATATATACATATATATATATATATATATATATATATATATATATATACATACATATATATATATATATATATATATATATATATATATATATATATATATATATATATATATATATATATATATATATATATAGATACATATATATATATATATCTTTTTTATATATATAATTTATATTTATATGTTCTGGTATCACTCAATAGACTATTTTTTATATATATGAGTGACACCTAACCTTATTTATGTGAGTTTATAAATATTATTGTAAATTTTCATATTTTATGGTTAAATAAATGGATCATTATTATTATAACGTCTGTTCACAAAAAATCCGGACTGATTTCAAATGTACACAAATTGTTCTAAATTTCGAATTTTCGATTCGAAATTTTTAAATTTAATCGGTCAACAACAACAGTTTCATTTTGTGGCAAAATTGAGTTTAAATAATTAATTCAAATAAACATGGAGCATCTAAAAGAGAACGATGTTAGAAATGTGATTGGAAATTTTTATAAACAAAACATAAACAGTGGAAAGAAATTTACAGTGAATCATTTTAAGAAAATGGGAATCGCTAAATCTACAATTTATGACATAATTAAAAGGTCTGAAAATAATTTGCCAATGAATAGAAAAATCGGTTGTGGCAGAAAACCTTTTAAAATTACACCAGAAAAGAGAGAGTCCCTGATTGCAAGAGCAGAAGAGAGAATCGGGATTTCGCAAAGAAAATTGGCACTAAAATATAAGATAAGCGTTTCATACGTAAATAGATTATTAAGTATGCATGGACTAAAGTATACCAAAAGAAAAAATGCACTAAAAACAATAGAAAAGCAAGAAATTAAACAAAAGAAAAACTTATTAAAACTTTCAAAAACTTTTTTCAAGCCATCAAATGAGTTTGAAATCATCATGGACGATGAATCTTATTTCTGTGTAAATGGTGCAAATTGTTCACAAAACTCTGGCTACTATACAAAGGATAGTTCTCAAACTGATCATAACATTAAATTCAACTTCAAAAAAAAGTTTGACGGAAAAGTTCTCGTTTGGATTGCAATCAGTCGTTTTGGTCATTCATTGCCTTATTTTGCTGTAAAAAACTGTACACTTGATGCAAAAACTTATTCTAAAGAATGTATTACAAAAACACTTCTTCCATTTATAAATTCCAAGCATCAAAACATGAAAATTTTATTTTGGCCTGACGGAGCGAGATGTCATTATGCAAAACACACATTAGAAACTTACAACACTTTAGGTATTAACTTTGTCGACGCTAAAGATAACCCCCCAAATGTACCGCAGTTAAGGCCAATTGAAAATTTTTGGGCACATTTAAAAGCAAAAGTTTATGGAAATGGATTTACTGCGAAAAATCTTGACCACCTTAAGAATAGAATTTGATTAAAGTTGAAAGAGTTTGATCCAGACTACTTTTTCAACCTAATGGATTCAGTCAAAACTAAAGTTCGAAAAGCCGCTGATTTAGGACCACTTTCGGTTATAAAATAGTTAACAATGTCCAGTCACTCATTTTAGTTAAAGTTTATATATATACATATTTATTTATTTATTATACAGTAAACTCCCGGTTATACAAAATGGCACTTATTAAAATTGTCTGCTTATTCAAAGCAATTTTTATTTCCTTTGAATTTTCTTTAACAAACTCATGCAAATGCTGTTATGCAGAAATGCAGTTATTCGAACCTGCAGTTGTTTAAAATTTCAGTTATTCGAAACAATTTTTGCTCCCCTTGAAGATAAAAAAACACATTTAAGGAACAAAAAATAAATAAAAAATGGACTATATTTTCAATGAATTGTAAAATATTTATTATTTTACAAGGATAAAACTAAAGTAGCACCAAATTCCAAGGGTCTTTTTCTTTTTTACTTTCTACTTTTATTAAAATTTGAAAGAAACTTAAAGTAGGTCATTTTAAAGAGCATATTCAGTTATTAGAGTTTCAGGTTATTCGAAATAAATTCTTATACCCCTTGGAGGTTCGAATAACCGGGAATTTACTATATATATATATATATATATATATATATATATATATATATATACATATATATATATATATATATATATATGTATATATATATATATATATATATATATATATATATATTTATATCCAAAAATAATTTTGTATATATTTATATATATATATATATATATATATATATAAAAAAAAATATAATTTTTTATA